>NC_141046.1:20695231-21010231 GCF_041138505.1 Cibotium barometz | reverse complement strand
CATGTAAATTCTTTCATTTCAAAAAATGAAGGTTTCACTTTGCCTTTCCCTTCGGTGCTGTAAAGTTTAGTTAAGTGGCATTGCACACCAAAAAACGAGGATAAATAAATAATAAAATAGGTAAGGGTGGGCGGTTCAATGAATGTGGCCGTTTGTTGGGTAGGCAGCAACAGGGTCCGAAGGTCACAAGAAGGGAAAGACAACCAATCAAAGGACGGCACATGTCCTACAGGAGGGCACGTGCAGGGTGGCGAAGGAATATAGGAGCGAACATTTTTCAACCGAATTTAGATTTAGAGAGAGGACTTTGCCTAGGCTTGATGAGCGCCCGAGAGAGGTTCATTTAGCGCAGGAAGAGGACGAGGTGCAAGAGACCCCATGGCCACCACCAAGGATGAGAACACCCCGTTGCTGTTGGGCCACTCCAAGCTTGGCAAAGCCTCTGCTAAAAAGACCTTTGGCAACATCATCGTCTCCATCGTCGGCACTGGCGTTCTGAGCTTGCCCTACACTTTCCGTGTCAGTGGTTGGGCTGCAGGTTGCCTTGCGGTTGCTCTCTCTGCAACCTTGACCTACTACTGCATGCTACTCTTGGTAACTCTGCGGTTCTTGTCTTTTCATGGGTTTTTGCAACCCTTAACCCCTCCACCGGTGGTCTTATGTGTATCCTCATGATGTTACTCTGTAGGTGAACTGTAGGAACAAGCTAGATGAAAGAGGCCACGACGGCATCTTGACCTATGGAGACTTGGGAAACCATGCCTATGGAACCTTAGGGCAAAGTTTGGTGGATTTGATGGTTTTGGTATCTCAGTGTGGTTGCTGTGTAGCCTATCTCATCTTCATAGGCCAGAACTTGTCTTCCATCTTCACTGGCGGCACAGACAGGCAGACCCTCTTCATAGCTATCCTACTTCCCCTGGAGATCATATTGGCATGGGTGCGCTCCCTGTCAGGGCTCGCGCCCTCCAGCATTCTGGCAGATGTCTGCAATGTATTGGCTATGGCAGTAGTCATCAAAGAAGACATTGGGAGCTTCCGAGGGTTTGATGGAACGATGGCTTTCCGGCAGTGGTCGGGGTTGCCGTTTGCCTTCGGCATCGCTGTGTACTGTTATGAGGGTTTCGGCATGACACTCACTCTGGAGGCATCCATGAAAAAGCCTCACCTCTTCCCAAGGGTGCTAGCACAAGCTTTCCTTCCCATCACCATCCTCTACATAGCATTCGGCCTCATCGGCTACTTTGCCTTCTGTGACGACACCAAGGATATAATTACTCTCAACCTGCCCAGTGGCTGGTCCACCATGGCAGTGAAGGTGGGTCTCTGCATTGCCCTCTTGTTCACTTTTCCTGTGATGATGTATCCTGTGCATGAGCTGGTGGAGAGCAAGCTGATGGAATGTGGGTACTTCCAAAGAAAGCTGGCGCCTCACCCGAGGCTGTGCAAGATGGTGCTGGATGGCATGCGGGGCGTCATTGTACTGATAATTGCTGTGATTGCAGTCTCGGTGCCTGCATTTGGAGTGTTCATTTCTCTTGTCGGCAGCACAGTATGTGCCATGCTGGCCTTTGTTTTCCCCGCTTTTTTCCACTTGCATGTGTACAAGGATTGCATTTCCGTTTGGCAATGGGGGATAGACTTGTTTCTTATTGTGGCTGGCATTGCTTTTGCTGTCTATGGTACCTACACCACTTGTGTGGATGCTTTTGGCTAGCTTCACTTAGTAAAAAATGAGTTTGGTTGTTTTTCTCCCCTCCTTTCATGAGCTAAGATGAAAAGGAAAAATGTGATAAGTCTCTTTGCAGGAAAGGGCAAAGATGTGATAGTTTTGAACAGTGGAGAGGTAAGAGGGCAGTTGCAATATGTGAAATATAGGCCTTACAGTGCTTACACCAAACAACAATGGGTTTCTTACAGTGCTTACACCAAACAACAATGGGTTTTTACAGTTGTACTCCTAGATGGACCATGTGCCAATGCGCCTCTTTGTGTTGTACTGACCAGCTCATGCCATTGCCGTGTATGGAGATGCTTTGCTTTTCATGTTTTAATAGGAAATTAAGGAGCCAATCAGCAAAGAGGTGTTCAACATTTCGATATGCAGACCTTGGGATGGTGATTCTATGCTTAGCCAATGGGTTGTGATTGGCAAATTGAATGTCTTTTACCATTCTCATCTATTAATGGTGTCTTAAAAACTAAATTGATGACACACCATGATTTATACTTTAGATGAGCTTTTTTGGACATGGTAAAGGGATGATGCATTTACAAGTGGGACTCGAGTGGGGTATCGTGTGCCGTCAAAATAGTGCTTAGTTTAAATGTGTGAAGCTTTCTCTCTTGGCATTATCAGTGTCAAATGACGTAGTATCCTAGTGGAGAAGGTTTGATGTAAAAAAGTTGTCATTTGGTCACCTTTAATGTGCTTAGCAACGGAGAAGTGAAATAAACCACCATTAATGTGCTTAGCAATGGAGAAACTCAACTCTTCCTTCAAGACTTTCTTTCATGTGGTTAGATTTTCTAGGAAGTTCATTGAGGCTTGTCGAGCTTGAAGATTGGGAGCTCCTGCCTTTGAGTTGTGCAATCTCCCTCATGCCCTAGCACAACCAATGTTCCTTCCCTATTCTTCTCGTGCACTCATTGCTTGCACAACTGTTGCATTTCTTCTCTTTCCCACTCTCCGCTCCCCCTTCCGCTTTAAGCTCCCCCTCCCCCTCTCTTGCACCTTGCTTCACACACACCCCTTTCAAACTCCTAATCCCTTGCCTAGTTGCTTCGTCCCCTCCCAACACCCACTCTTCTTGTTGTCGTCCTTGCCTTGCTTCCCTCTCGTGTTATCTACCCCCTCCTAACTTGACTTCTTGTCCTCTTCTACACCATGCTTTCGTTTCTCCTTCCCTCTCCATGCGTAGATCTTGATTGTTCAAGCCAAGAGCTTACCTTAGTCTTGCTAAATCATGTTCGTTAGGCCTTGTCTTAGAGTTGCAATTGCAACTTCCTAATGTGGGTGTGCGAGCTCGTTCACCGCATCCTCACTCTATTGTCACACCGGAATGCTCCTTTGTTAAAGGTGTGAAGGTGAAGTCCTCTATGCTTAGATGGAGGCAAAAAGAGATGGCCTTTGTGATGGTTCGCACTCACAAAAGGTTGGGAAGAATAAGAAGCTAATGCAAGAAGGAAACATGCAAACCGGCCTATCTAGCATGCATTTTTCATGTCATGTATATAATTGTATGGGCCAAAAGTGTAAAAGGTCAATAATATTTGTAGTGTGAAAAGGATACAAGTATATAAGCCCATGGACATATTTCAATTACCAACTTTTGGAATATACAATCTTTTCTTAAAGCTAATTGCTGAAGGATCCATGGTGGTTTGTCTACCCTTGTATGTCTTCTATTCCAATTGAGTGCAACCTTTTCTTGCATTGGTGCTAGGATCTTGCTTTGATCTTGGTAAGCTTTTGGTTTGATTCTAGTAAGTTTGAACACTTTCTTGATGACATGCAAAGTTTTCTTATTTTTTCTCCTCTAATCTTCTTGAAAATCTTGATTCAATCATGGAAGTACTTCAAGTTGAGATGCTAAGGCTTGTAAAAACTCTAATTTAGGTAGCATTTATGGCCATGGGGATCTTGTCTCCAACCAAGCATCAAACGGGTAGAATTTGAGCCAAGTTTGAGCAAAAATTATTCCATTTCCATCATTTGGGCACACCTTGGACATAGCGAAATAGTGTGGAGTCCCTTTCTTTTATCCCATCCAAGTGTTATGCATATTTCATATGGTATACAATTATGAATGGAGATTGAAGCAATTGTTGAAGAGCTTTGGAAGGGATACCCATTAGGAGATTATCAAATCATTGAACCAAGCTTACTTCATCATCAACATTAACTCATGTATTAGAATGTAATGAATTTGCATACAACTAAAAGTGTCAAGATTATAAGTGGCTTAACTCTCATCTATTCTTATACCAGTGTTAAGCTAGATATGTGGTAAGGATATCTTTGACATTAGTGAAGATGTTAAAGGGAAGCATCGCTTGAACCTTTCGTGCATGAGTGCTTTGGTAAAGTTCTACGAAAGAGAATTAGGTACATTGATGTGAATATATGACCCAACCCTTGCCATCGGATTCTAAACCTTGATAAGGGGATGAGATGACTTGGCCGGGACATCAGCAAGTAGCGCTTCATCAATGTACATTTGTTCGTATCGAATTGACAATGATTATAGTTTTTTTCATTGCGATTTTGTGATTGATGTCTAAAGATCATGCCAAAATGTTTCCAAATTTGCTTGCGAACACTTGATGGACATTTATTTGATGCATTGTTAAGAAATGGATGGTTGCCCCCACGAACAAAGGGATGCTTTGGATGGCTTGAACCTTTCGTGCTATGAATGCTTTGGTAAAGTGATACGAAAGGAGATTAGGTACATGGATGTGAATACATGGCCTCAACCCTTGCCATCAGATTCTAAACCTTGGTAATAAGGGAGTCGAAAGACTTAGCCGAGAGATCGACAAGTAGCGCTTCATCAACGCACATTGGTTGGTATTGGCATTAGTATCAAATTGGTAATGATTATGTAATGGAAATATCATAGTTTTTTCATTGAGATTTTGTAATTGATGTGCTCAAATGTGTTATATTGAAATTTTTACAAATTTACTTGAAAATACTTGATGGACATTGATTGATGCCTCTATGCATAAAATTCAATTATGCTAAAAGTAATACTTTTATAATAAAATAATCATCTTTCATGTATACCTCTGCATGAAATTCAATTATGCTAAAAGTAACACTTTTATAATAAAATAATTATCTTTTATGCATACCTCTATGCATGAAATTCAATTTTGCTAAAAGTAACACTTTTACAATAAAATATTCATCTTTTTAAATTTATCTAAATTTTTTTTAAAATAAAAATATCCATTATTTCAAATATACCAAGAATTTCACTTTTACCATTTAAAAAATTGAATTTCAATTGTCATGAGAATTCCTCTTTTATCATTTAAATTTTCTCATGCATAAAATAAATTTATCTAAAATTTCTCTTTAAATTAAATATTTATTATTTTAATATACCAAAATTTCTCTTTTTCCATTTAATTACATGGATCTCCATTATCATGGAATTCCTCTTTTTGCATAAAAATAAAAATATCAAAAATTTCTCTTTTCTTTAATTAATTATTTATGCATAAATACAAAAAATTAGTTTCCCATGAATTTATTGAAAATCATTCTTTTAGAATAGGATGTCTAGTGGAGAAGTGGATCGAAACAATGGAAGAATACTTCGATGTCACCGGATACAACGAGAAGAGCAAAATGGCTCTTGTAAGGCTGAAGATAGTGGAAATAGCTAGGGTCGCATAGAGAAACCATTGCGAGACTAACCATCTAGATAGGAACACCTAGTTCTCGAATGATCTCAAGACTTACTTAAGGAAGAGATTTTATCCCCCCGGATTTTTGAAAACCAAGATGAATGAATTCGTAGAGTTAACCCAGGGAAGAAAAACTATTGAAGAGTATCACACCAGGCGTTCTCTCTTCTCCTCAAGTACTCACCATCGTTAGATGAAGAGCAACTTATGGCCAGGTTCATTCGAGGAATGAACGAACCTTTGGACACCCTGGTCACAAGAATTTATCGTTTCTTGATAAAAAGCATGGTGAGACATCCTTAGGTCACAGGTGTAGAAATCAGAATTTTCAAAAGCAATTGAAGCCCGAGTTAGATGGGAAGGGTGACATTTGAGGCCTTAGATTTGTGTGAAGGGTGTCACTAATTTTTTAATGAAGCCCAAGGTTAGGCTTCAAATTTGAGGCCTAGGGAGAGCGCACCACACATGTACCCAAGACGTCCTGTGCCCACCTTAGCACTAAACAACACGGGCATTTAAGAAGTGGAAGGCATCAGATCTAAGCTGGGGAAGTGGTGGCGTGAAGATCAAGGGAGGAGGGACCGTAAGATGGGCCAAGCCACTTGGAGCTTCGCCTGCACAACGGTCATGCTGAGGCGGCACTTCCATTGACAGAGTAGCAAAGCACCTCCTAGACCTCCCTCGCAGATTCATTCAAGTCACAATGGTTTGACATGAGCAACAACAAGACCAGTCAAAGTCCACGGAAGCTTATATGGATGCAAGATCCTACGTACACGAGCTGTCACTAGTGAGTATGCACAATCCCTTTTGAGAACCAGATGCCCCATGTCTTAAAAGGCCTCGTCCCTCCAGTCAGCAGCTGCAGATCCAAGATATCCTTTGACGACATGGCAAGCTCCCATCACTGAGGGGAGATGCCATGGCACTTTGAGGAGCATATCATTGTATGACCACACATCGTCGTCATGCACCATCACATGAATACTTAAGCTTATGTAGCTACTTTCGTACAGTTTTTTCTTTTCCATGGTTCAGTTAAGAGAGAGAGAGAGAGCTGAAAAAAATGGTTACTGCACTGGTGAAGAGAATTGGAGAGAGAGAACATGCCCCCACGCAGAAGAACATGCCCACTTCTGCTCTTAGTTGAAGTAAACAGAAGACATCCCAAAAACAAGTGATCCTGTGCACGTGTATGCAAAGGGCATGGGCAATAAGCCCCACTACCTCTAAGACTAGAGATTTAAGATTCCAAGCTCTACCCCCAGGATATGAGGCTACATCCATGTTGCATCTGTCCGGCTGATCCATATTAAGCATTTAAGTCTGAAGATGTGTAGCCTCATATAAGCAATAAAGTTAAGAAATTCGCTCACAATTTCTTGGGTGACTACTGTACCCAAACAATTTTAGTTTTAATGCATGTCCCTGCAATCTACTGTGGATTGAATAGGCATTGTTTTGCACAGGCTCTCTCTAATTGCTAGACAATATGATTTCAAAGACTAAAAAAATATAATGCAGTGCAGTATATCCAAAGCCAGTAATCAGATTGCACCCAAAAAAAAACACTGCTATGTTAGCTTTTCCCCTATTTGTAATTACCACGGGGGTACAACGAAGTACGTAAATAAACCTTCTCAAACGAACATCTGAAAATGATCTGTTAATTAGAGGGTCATGTATGTAACTCAAGGCCATGAGAGCCTCTTACAAAGGCTCTGGGTAAAAGACAGTCAAAAATGGTGGATAATATACATTCCAGGTACGTATGCTACAGCATCATATATATATATATATATATATGTCCACTACTGATTTTTCAAAGCTTTCTTTTGAGTTGAAACTTTTTTCTGCAAAAGATTCTTGCCCTTCATTCTAGTCTTGATTCTCATTTTGGCAAACAGGGTCTCCAAGGTGTTTGCGAAGTTGCCGAGCGCCATGATAAGCAGCAAAATGCCACAGCCTATCACCTGTAAGACCACACACACACACACACCTCCTTAAACAGGTACACTTGTCAACAAGTACAGAAGTACTCTTGAGGAAGTCAAGCAGTTACCTGCCACTCAGAGTCCTTCGTAAAAGCGGTTAGCAGTAGAAGAAATCCTAGATAACCCTGAAAAAACTGTAACAGAAACAAAGGGGTTAGAGACATCATCAAGGACAGGTTATGTCTTCTGTGCTCCCCACATAGCCTACAAATCTTACTTTCTTAGTTGTACACCCACTTTATTTTACAGCACCATGTCATTAGACATGACAAGATGCGTACCTGTAGTAAGAAAAGAAGGGGGTACAGCAGCCAAAGTTGGCCTATAACACCTGCTGTTTCTCCCCATACGACATCCATCCGTCCTGCCTGAGACCGTCATTAACAACCAAGAAAAGTGAATGACTAACCGCATACCAGCAAATTAAAAGAAGACACCCAAAAACAAACCAAAAATTGAATAGCTGGAAAACCACCTTATGTCCTGCAAGCAGAGTTTCAAAACCAAATATAAATCTTTAGGTGCATTTAGTAAGATGCATCCTCTGAAAAGAACCAAGCACACCTGGATTTTACACTGAAATTTTGTTGTTGGCTTTTCTCCCACTAAGACATGTCAGCCTCTCCTTTCCTCCACTTGTTTGTGGCGGATGCCGTGAGCAACTTCTTGAGATCCTAGGACATGGCTCTGCAGGGCCTTGGTCTCCCATCCGCACAATGGAGGAGTCCCTGGATTCAGAGTTTGCCAATGACACCGCAGCCTACACCTTTGGGAGAGAGGGAAACTTAAAACATTTTGCCTCTGCGATCGAGTTGTTCTGCGAGGCGGGGCAAAGATCAACAAAGTTTTGCAGCTTTTTGGGTAGGTCCCTCCCCCACCCCGACTTGGCACCCTGTTGATGCCTTACAGTGGATCCCCAAGGGCACACCAATCAATCCCCCATGCCTTTCTTGGATGCCGGGTAAGAGTGGTGGTAGCCACTCTACGAGGTGCTCTTGGCTACTATGTAGTGCATTACTTCCTCCTCATCCTCCTCTCCATCGTGCTTCGGTACAAGCTATTGCAAATGGGGATTATCTAGTAGAATATGTCAAGCCCCATTGCTCCTGTTTTGGTGCCTGGTAGATTGTCACTGCACATGTTTTTCAGTGTCGCCACCATTGGGCCCAAGGATATATGCAGTAAAGCACCCCGTGGGCCCCCATATTTTGTGTGGATACTGTTCATAGTAAACAAAGGTTAAATGAAGGGCATTTATGTGTGTTCACTTCAATGGATTCACACCACTTTGATAATGGGTGGACATTAGTATAGAAAGACTAGACAAGTAATTAATGTGGCCACCCTGTTTTTAATCGATGTGAACTTGATTACTCTATTTTTATAGTCTTTAGGCACCCAAGAGAGGGGCACCCACCTAATTGAAGCAATGGCCACATTTTTGTGGCAAGAATTGGAAGCCGCCTCACATGTGACACCCCATGTGGAGTCACATGCATGATCTTTCTAATGTTCAGAAGGGGCACAATTTCCTAAGATTAAACATGATGAAGAGGCTTTTAAAACCCACCGACTCTCGACCTGTCTGTACTGCCTTTTCCCGTGCTGCTCGTCAGCTTTCTGTACACTTCACAGCCGGCCTAAATCTCTATACTGCTGCCATACTGTCCGTACCTTCTTCTGCCCAAGCTGATGTAACTCCAAGTTGGGTGGGCCAGCAGGGGTTTCTCAAAACACTTGACCATTAATGCAATTTAATTTGTGAAATTAAGTGGCATATGTTTAAGGCTGTGGCCAATCTAAGTGTTTAATTGCATTAATGGTCATGTTTTGTGAGACCCCTTCTGTCCCACTCCACTCCAAGTTACAGCTGATGTACTTGTTGTTATACCCACTGTATGGACTACACCTGCTGGTCGTACTCTGTACCTGTTTTGGGCTACACGTGTATCTGATTCTATACCGGCTGCACCTATCATACATATTGTACCCAGAAGATGGAATGTTTTCCCATTTGTACTTGACAGTACCAGGTACCATATTCTGTACAGAGTACCTGCTGCTGTTTTTTCTACTCTGTGCCTGTTTATAGGCTGTGACAAGGGCCTATAATCCTGCTACTCCACAAATATCAAGCTGAAGGCACATGTTTGTGGGGAAAATCAGTATCCACAAGTGGAAGGGAAGCCTTGTGTTGGCAACAAGTAGGAAGTACCAATATATTTTGATATTTTGATATTTATGATGATGGTTGTACTTTGAAGCATTGGTTACAGTACTCAGCAACTCCGTGAGGAGAAAAAGGCCATCATAGCTTGTCCTGGAAATTTATCCTTGGATAATAAAGATATTCCAAGGGGGCACTGTGTTGTCATACGAGGGGGGCACTGTGTTGTCAGAGCTTCACTCATTGTAGATTGGTGCATGGCTCGTGTTCAAATTACATTGATGGTAGAAGTGTTTAGACCTCAACGTGGCTACAGGAGAGTGGGGGTGTATAACATGGCTGGCATTTAGTTTGAGGCTAGGCTTATACCTAGGGGGCCCTAGCTGGGGCACAACGAGTAATAACAATGATAATAAGAACTTATGGACACTTACGGTGTCGGTTAGTGTAAAGGGAATTTTTATTGCTTTCATGATTTATTTACAGCCTAAGAACTATAAAAAGTTATTGGCTCATAAGTGCACATTCCCACTAGCAAGGCCTCTTTCCAAGAGAGAGACTTGTTATAATGCATCTTCTGCAAAGCTAAAACACAGCTTGCAATGCTCCATAAAATACAAAACAGCCATGATGTTCTAAAGATGGCACCTTTCCAAGCGCAATGCGTGTATATAGTCGTTGTCTTTGGTATCTATTTTGAAGCAGCATAGCCACACCTTGCACCACTGCCCATACCAAGAAAAAACGAACTCCATGCTGCCCATACACATCAAAAACTTCAACAGATCCCACCAAGATAAACCTGCAGCCAATGTCTAACTGTAGCAATATACACTTTTCTCTGGCAATGAAAGCATGACTTGCAAACAAATACATTTTAGGAGATATAAAGTATTGACAAGAAGTGACAAGAAGTGACCTGCTTTTGTTCACAATGGGGATGTGCTCCTTTGATGTCCCATGTAAGAGCTACAACAGCCATCAACATTGCACAATAATGATGATACACCCACCTGCAATGACATAGACAAAGCAAGTTTAGGTGACACAAAAACATGCCTTAGCTGGGCATCAGGTTCAGAAATTTGGTCATAATTAATTATTTGAAATATTTACATATAATAACATTTAGATCAAGTACTGTCATTTGTCTTATATACTATAAAAACCTTCAAGTAATGCTAAAATCATTTCAAAAGCACATATATGTTATCTTTACTGCAAACCTACAAAACGGTGGCAGTTTTGTTGGTCAATGAATTACTACACAGTGGCAAAGCACAAAAAGACTGCAATGGAAAATGAAGAAAATACAAAATCTCTTTCCTGCATGCTTCATGGAGTTTTAAAGGCTCCTTAAAACATGTTATATCCTTGAAGACATCTTGAGATGGGAAAACATGATGAGGTTTCAAAATCCACCCGTGAGAGCAGCTAGCTGTAACAAGGGGTTAAGCTGCTTAAAAGAAACTTGACAACACAATCAAAATGAGGAGAAAATCTTAAAAGTTAAAACATACAAAGGGAAATATTTAAAATATTCATGATCACAGAAGCCAGTGAAAAGCTAAGCAATGGCAGTCCCTTGCTTCAAAGTGGGCATTAACCTGAATATATAGGGGCTACACATACAGTAGTAAACTCCAGTCACCACTAGCAAAACTGCTACAGCGGAAGGATCACACCTCACAAGCAAAACACCCTCCTTCCTCTGCAAACATTGCAAAGAACACAGGCTCAGACAAAATAAAACTCTGCTCAGGATCTCTGAAAAGATCACTACTCTCGTCAAGAAAGAACTGCTCTCCTCCAAAATCTACAAACTCTAGTCGCAGAAGAAAGTCTCCAAAGATACAAAACAACTCCCGAAACTGATCCTCAAATGAAGTAGCTGGAGTTGGGCCCCCTCGAGTGTAGAAAACTCCTTTGGGAAGTAAAACGCAGCCAAAACACTGCTGTCCAGCAAAAAAACTGCACTCCACCGCCAACAGAAGGCAAGAAACAGGAGAAAACAGGGTACTGTGTAGGCCAAGAAAAAAACGCAGGTATAGATGCTCCAAAATCAGCAAAACGCTGACTGAAATCAGAAAATTCAGTGTCTTCCTCAGGTACCAAGCTGTCACCACAGCCACAATCCACACAAGACCCCCTCTACAAGTGATGTGTCCACTGGAGAAGAAAACACAGCCAACAAAGGGGCTGCAATCCTGAAAATACAGGCCAACCAGCTTCCACACCTCAGATGAGGAAAAAACACTGAAGAGAAGGTACCTTCGGCTGAAAACGATGAAGCCCCTGGCACTAATAGATTCTATGTGAATGAGTGGGCCTACCGTCCCGGGGGCATGATTGGCATCTTGGTGGGCACCACTTTCTCTAATCATGCTCCGGTTATTCTGTCCTTGCAGGACCCCTGGAGACACGACAGGCATGTGAGCACTAGGATTCCAGACAGCCTCATCCAGGACCTTGATATCTACAACAGGATAGAGCAGATATGGGCAGGACTGGATTTTATCTCAGGCTTTGCCTCGTGCACCTTGGATGCAGGCCTTGACAAGATCAACAGCTTTTTGCAAGAGGCAACACAGAGCAGATTGGAGGGATTTCGCAGGAGAGAAAGGAGAGATGCATTCGGAGGGTCTTGCTTCTCTTCAGCGTCTTCAGGAGAGTTCCCCCGATAGCCCATGGATTGAGATTCAACTTGTTGCTGCCCGTACATAGATCAGATCCATCGAGGAGAGGAGGGTGGAGTACAGATACCCTGCTAGAGCTTCCTTCTCGACCCAAGCTAGCAATAGAGTCACAAGGGACTTCTTTGAGATTGCAGGCCTTCATAGGCAAAGAGATGGTATTCGAAAGTTGAGTGGCTAGGATGGAACTATTGTTTCTAACCCTCCCCATGTGAAAGCCACTGCCACGGATTTTTTCAGATCCCTCCTCATGGGTGCCCCCTTATCCCCACAAGTGGGGGAGTTGAGACACGCTAGAGAGGGTCTGGCGGCACACGAGAGAGGTGGTTCCCCCCGCTCTCCGGACCACCTTATTGATTCCCTTCATAGCAAAGGAACTGGCGGAGGCATTGACGGCTCTCCCTAGGGGCAAATGCCCAAGGGCAAACGGGCTTCCAGTTTCCTTCTTTCTTTGCCACTAGGATCTCATGGAAGGCGGCCTTCGAGTAGCCTTCAATGAGATTATAATACAAGTGCCATGCCAGAGAGGCTTTCATAGGGTTTGATTCACTTGATTCCTAAGGAGGGTGGTGACAAATTGGAGATCTGGCAGTGCAGACCCAGCACCCTTCTTGGGACCACCTACAAGATTTTGGCAAAAGCCATCAGCCAGAGACTTCAGCCTTTCCTCCCTGACTTGATCCATGACACTCAGACAGGTTTTGTGCAGGATCGAAGCATTCTGGACAACATCTTTACTTTCTGGAAGGTGACTGCTTCGGCCAGGATGTGGCAGCAAGACCTCATTGTGCTCCTCCTAGATTTTGAGAAAGCCTATGATAGAGTTGACTAGAGCTTTTTGAAGGGCACAATGTACCGGATGGGGTTCCCAGTGGAGCCGATCCGTGGTGTTTCAGGCCTTCTACTCAACCTCTCACTGTTAGGTTCTCATTCAGGGAGACCGAGGTGACAGATTTCCCCTTTCTGGCTCGGTCCGACAGGCTGTCCACTGGCACCTTACCTCTTCCTATTTGTCGCTAAGGCCATGAGTAGTTTTCTCTCAGCTCAGAAGACAGGTCTCCAGGGATTGCGTCTCCTCATCCATACTCAAGAGGAGTGTTGGACTCAAAGTTTGCAAATGACACAGTAGCATACCTATCCGGAGATGTGGGGAATCTCCAAAGATTCGCAGAGGCGATTGAGATCTTTTGTCGCGCATCAGGAGCACAAATCAATTGACACAAGTCGTGTGGTTTTTCGGTAGGCACTACAACCGCCCCGATTTGACATCCAGTTGAGGCTTTCCAATGGATCCCGAGGGGCACTCCAGTCCGCTATTTGGGATGCCACATGGGCATCGATATCTCCCCGGAGCAGAAGCTCGCCTCCCTACTTCTAAGCATTCGAAAGAAGCTTTTATATTGGAGTTCTGCGAGGCTCTCCTTGGCCAGCCGAGTGGTGGTGGCGAACCAGGTCCTTGCCACCATGTCGTACATTACTTCTTGTTGGGCCTTCTCCCGAGCATGCATTGGTCATGTACAACAGTTGATCCGGAACTTCTTGTGGGCCGACAGTGATGGGAGGCCTGCCCGGGCCAAGGTGGTCTGAAGAGTGATTATCCAACTGCGACACAAAGGGGACCTAGGCATCATTGACCCCGCCATTCAGAGCCACGCCCTGCTGGGTAAGTTGATTGTTAGAGGACTTTGTCCATGTGGTGAGCCTTGGAAGGACTTCCTCTTGGCCCGCATTTCAACCCGTACTCTGAGCCTGGGAGACCCCTAGCGGTAGAGCACCGAATGCATCTTCACATAGATGTGGGCCCGCGGCTTTAGCCTAGCTTTTGAGGACAAATTTGCAGCCAACCTACTCTGAGCTTGGGATCACCTCAGGCCGGCCCTAATCCGTTTACCCAGTGGCCACATGTTCAAGCGTTGAGCATAGGACCTACCAAGTCCCTTGAAGATTGACTTGCATTCAGATAGCTTCCCCCAGAGGCTCAGGAGAGAGGCCTAGTTGGGATCCGGGGTAGAGACAGACTCACCATCGACATCAACTCTGATATTCCCCAGGAGTGGCTGACTCCTATCCTAGACCCGACCCCCCCACAATGGCTGGGCGTGTTTACTAGGCAAGATGTTCTCTTGGTTGTCCATGGCACGGATGAGAGCTATGCTTTGCTCACTTTTTCTATTGGACCCATGGCAGATTAGAGAGACTAGAGCCCCCTCTGGATGATTTCAGTGGCTGCACCTTACAGAGGGTGAGGGTGATCAGATTTCAAGCACATGAGTGGCACATTGACCCCCTGCCGGCAAGATGGCCAAGGAGAGATTCTGGCAGTTATGGATTTGGGAGAGCCGGCCCCTCACGCGCCTCCCCTGGGGGCGTGGACTTGGCGATCCTACTGACCGTGAGGAGACACTGGATACCCAGTTCTTCACATACACCACGTGGCTAGGCCGTGGAATTCAAATGCCCGAGGTTGAGGGCACCCCGACAACAACCAATAACAAGGCCTCTCATAGCGTTTTCTCTCATATTTTTAGAAGAGGCTCGGGGACAATTTTCGGCCTCCTCTTTCTTTGGCTGCTGGCACATAGGAGTTTGGTGGTTGGAACGTGGTTGGCCATTGGCGGTCGACCAGCAACTTGTCCGAGGTGCAGCCATCCCCAGGAGTTTTAAGTAACACTGTCTTTGGGATTACCCGAAGGCTCAACAGGTTTTTTTTTTCAAGAAAGAGACTTTCTATTAAGTATGAAAAAGGCATACAAAAATCACGGCTCTAAGCCAGAAAAGAATAGAATCACTCCAATATGTAAGGTGATTTCAACCACTAAGGAGCATCATGATGCCATGAGAGACCTATGGGACTAGAGGAAAAGAAAATGCCATGGTCCCACTCCCTCATAAATATAACGTGCTTTGCCTGCGCAGAACGAGAGGACCCCTAAATACGAGCCGATGTAGCCATGAGAGTATGGATGATATCACCATATATAGTACTAATGCACTAAGACCCAAAAATCTGGACACCCTCAATAGCCTCCGTGCATCTAGCTCTCCAGATCTGCCATGCTGTAATACTGGCAACAATCTCCTATTGGTATCAATCCTCTGTCTGGGGGGTGTATAATCTGAGTGAGGGACATCCTGCAATAAACCATGCTGGGCAATACCTCTACAAATGAAAATAGCAAAGTATGTACCACTGCCCCCATACAAAACCTGTGGACCGGACTGGCAGAGCCAAGCAACTGCTCTCTAAGTCACATGCATGGTGCGGCCACTCAATTTGCCCATAAGTTGGGCTATAGAAAGCCAAATCTGTTGTGCAATGCTGCATCCCCATAAACAATGTTGTACAGTCTCAAAATTTCCCGCACATCTAGGGCAGGTAGGTGCTACACCGAAAATCGATCTCCATTGATTGGTGGGGAGACCACCATGTAAAAAAAACCAAAAGAAATGAGAGATGTGGCTCCTTCTGTATGAATGCCAAAGCCTATGCCAATATCTGCGTTGTAATTGTTCACATACCCTGTGTAGTGTTCTCGTGCTCTCTCGAAGATTGTTTCTACCATGTGTGGGTGGAACAATAGAGAGCAGATGGAAGGGAACATGGGCACTTGAGAGGGTACTGTCAAGCACAACATACCCTGTGTAGTGTTCTCTTGTCCAACGTGCTCTCTTGAAGATTGTTTCTACCATGTATGGGTGGAACAATAGAGAGCAGATGGAAGAAAACATGGGCACTTGAGAGGGTAGTGTGAGTTGGTGGCCGAAATGCCTACAAACTATTGGTGGCCAAAATGCCTATAAACTATGTGTAGCAAAAATGCTTATGGAACACCAGGCTATCTATGCCTGCAAGTGATTGTTTTATCTTGTTACTTAAGCCCACCACTCATCCAAGGTGTGGTCAAAGTACCAACACGGAGTGCAAGTGGTAAACTAGACATGACGCTTGGTTGGCACGGGACTTACGTCTATGCCAAGGGTCATGTGGACCGATGCCTTGTTGGCAAGAGACTTATTTTGTCTCGTCCCCATTTATTTGAGACATGGAATTTTATTTTATTTTAACATATTAGAATCACTATCTCCCCATACAAAGGCCAAGAGGTTCATTGTTCATTTCACCATGCATGTGGATTCATGTTGGGATTGTGAGAGGGCAATTCAATGAACACTCCACCATACACGTGGATTCGTGTTGCGATTGTGGAGTGAGTGTTTCATTGTTTCCACACCATGCTTGTTGATCAGAGTTGGGATTGTATGGGAGAACATGGGAACTATTGGGATTGGGAGAAAACTATGGAGAACTAGCTTTTTTGTCACCATGGTTTGTGCTCTTGAATGGCACCAGTTTGTGTGCATAGCACATGTTTCTGTGTGAGGCACTAGTTTCTTGTGCATGGCACTTATTTAAGTGTCTTAGCACCTGGTTGGTGATTTTCATTGGCATATGATTATCTCATTGATATTGGTGATTGAGACATAATTGGCTCTTGTGCCTGTGTCTAGCATATCTTTCCATGGAATTCTCGCCCATTTATTTTGGGACATGATTTTGATATTGGTATTATGGAGACTTATTTAGTCTCACCCATTTCTTTGGGGCATGGATTCTTCAATCATATTGGATTTTTGAGATTGTCTTGTCTCGCCCACTTAATGGTACATGATTATATCTTTAATATATCGCTTGAAGCTTAAAGTTGCGGACAACTTTTAAGTTGGGAAGGATGTCACCAGCCTGGACATTTCCCAGTATGAAAGGGGTCTGGTGGACTCTAGGATGTCTAAATATTTGGAAAGTACAAGCTTTGGGAATGCGGGATTATCCTAGAATACAAAGGACCACACTCCTAAAATTTAGGAGAGTTGCTATTTTTGGCCCGACTTCGATGGAAATTATGTTCGCATCATTACATCTCGAATTGAGCAGATACCAAGAGTTGGCAAAGTGCCTATGATAGAATGTCTACTAGTTGGGATATTTTTAGAGGTAAAGATTATGGGAGAACCCATCTCTTAGATTGGGACATGTGGCAAGAAAGCGGATCAAAGTAAGACAAGTGGCCTCACACTTGTCACTCCAGCTATTGTGTGGCTCTCCACGTGTCATCATAGCCTTCTCTTTCCATTTTCACTCATGGGAGACCCAAATCTATAAATTGGAGCCCTCTCTCTTCATTAATAGAGACTCTCTTGCTGCACACTAGCCTCTACCACCATTACAGGCTACCCTAATGATGGCTACTCTCTCTCTCTCTCTTGAAGGCTGCCCATGAAGAATACCGGCTGTTGGGGACTGTTTTGGAGGCTTCCGTTGCAAAGAAATACTGAAGCCATTGTACCTGCTGTACTTGCATTTATACTTGTATCGATCACCGTACCGATTGTACCCACCACTGTACTTGTCCCAACCACTGTGCCAGCTATACCAACCACTGTACCTGATGTACCAACCATTGTACTTGTTGTACCAGCTGAATGGAGAGATGCACTTGCTGTACTAGCTCTATTGCATGAAGACCCGTGGTTTTTGGGAAAGAATCAGTACCCACACAGAGGTATATGGATTATACTGTTGGCTCGGGAATTCTACAGCCTAAGTTCCGGCTTGGTTGCCTCGTGTTGGGCTGTGTTATGGCATTTGTATATGGATAATCCGGCATCTCCCGTGGGCAGAGTAAGGCCCTCAAAGCTTGTACATGATATTATTCTCCTTGGGTAATAAAATACTCCAAGGGGGGGGGAGGGAGGGGGGGGCCATTCCGGCCTCTACACGGTGTCACATGTGCAAGCTCCATTTTCAGCATTTGTGGATGTTTTGTCCGGCTTTATGTTTTATGCAAAGTGATGATGGATATGTGTTTAGGCTGTGGCCATGTTTAAATGTTTTAATATGCATTGATGGTATCAACAAGTGTGCCAAAGGCCCTAGTCCCCCGGGTGCCACGAGTTTCACTCAATGCCTGGTACGAAACCTCTGACCACAAGTTTCCAAAGCAACGCCGTACACTAAACATCCGGATCAATAATATTCAATCCTTCCTCTCATCTGGGCTCAATAATTGTGAGCCAAACTACCCTAGCACGAGTGTCTGTGGTGCCATCCAAACCCGACCAAAGAAAATTGCGGATCAATCTCCGCAATTCACCAATGCACGCACGAGAGAAGCAACAACAAGAGGCAATAAACCGAGCCGAGGCAAGCAATACCTGATTAGCCACCAAAGCTCTAGAGGCTAAATCTAATCTCTCAGAGCTCCAATGAAGAAGCTTCTTCCGGATGCTCATGAGTACCGAAGCAAACTGCTGTGCAGGAGAAATATCAACCCCAACCTACCATCCCAAATATCTAGCAATGCATCCTTTATTGATGCAAGTAAAGCCAAGCTCTGCACCTATCACAAGCGGGGACATGGTTATACAGAATTTAATACTGAAATCACAAAATTTATCATCCTTTGATCACTGCCATATTCCACATACATAGCCATAACAATTGATTATACAATGTGAAAGTACTGAAAATAAATGATACTGCACTAAGGACTAGAAGATGGGCTAGTCCCCCCCCCCCCTTGAAGGATATGTATTACCTTAAGGGAGTAAGAATTTTACAAGTACATAAAACGGGTGGATTGGCCCAGCCATACACCACCGTTTCTTCCAAAATGATTGAATATGAAAACAACTTACAAACGCTATACTTGCCTACAAGTAGCCCAACTACAAGTTAGCAATACGGTGCCCAGCACCCTTCACCAAGATTGCCCAGCAATCCCGGTTTCTTCAAATGTAGCTTAACTTCAATAAAATCAACCACCTAATGGCTGAAAATCAGCCTTAGGAGAATGCCTAGCACTTCCCAAGGGTTCTCCTACATAGAACTTGTAGCAACCAGATCGAAGATGATTCTTCCACAGCTTCAATCTTGGGAATAGTCGTCTTCTTCTTCTTCTAGTTTAATGAGGCTGGAAATCTGAATTTAGAGTTCTATTCAGCATAGAAGGAGGCACCTAGATGAAGAGGAGGAGTGGAGGTTATTGCCCATGAAAAGATGTGGTAGGCTTGTGCAAGACTTTTGGATCAAAGAATGGCTATTAGCAAAGTAGCAACTCGTGTAGCTAAAAGAGGAGGAAAAGTTTTTATCTCTTTCTTTTGAGTTAACTAGCTTGCATGACTCTTTTGGAGAAAAGTGAGCTTGCATGCTTTACTTTTAAGAAAAGTTAGCTTGCATAACACACTTTTAGATGCATGAAAAGATAAAGCATTGCATGATGCATGCATGTAGCTAAAAAAGCTTGCATGTCGCATGCATGAGGATTTCTGGCCATGCATGTCGCATGTATGGTGGTTTCTAACTATGCATGTCACATGCGTGAGGGTTTCTGACTATGCACGTCGCATGCATGGAGGTTTCTCATCATGGAGAAGAAGTTTATCAACAATACCTAGCTAGACTGTCATGCATACATGCATGTATGCATGCATAGAGATAGAAAACCTACATACGTGTGGATTGCCTTCAAAATGTTAATTATTCCTGTACAAATCCATCAATACAAGTTAATTGGAGACAGGTTATGCAACATATTAACCCATGGGTGCAATCCAAGCATCCCCAAATCCATAAGCTTCTCATGCATTAAAATGCAAGCATTGTCCGGGCAAACAAAACAACACACGCAAATAAAAATAAGCCATGCACACAAATGTATGCATTTAAACACATATTTTGGAAGAAACCCTATCTATTTATCTATACTTGATATTCACAAGGGCTATGGTATTTGGTTCTCCAAGATCCATCAAATATCCATGGCATTATATATTGCATTTGGTTCTCCAAGATCCATCAAATGCTTAACATGCTTCTATGCAGCTAGGATCTCGTAGATATAGCTAGCATACACATGCATGGGAAGCCTAACCATAAACATTCCATGGCTACATGTAGTGTCCAACACCCATGTCCATGGATAATAGAGAATTTACAACATGAATCCCGAGATGTTAGGAAGTAGTTACATTCCCCCAAGCTTCTAAACAGTTGTCCTCAACTAAAAAGCTTCCAAGTCGTTTTTGAGGAGACCGGGATATTCTTTAAGATCTTGTTCTTGCATCCACCGTGAATCCATAGGAGAATAGTTTTTGAATTTAACCAAATACTTGCGTATGACCTTGCCTCCCTTAAGCTTACGCTCTTGATGGAAGACAATCTGTTCGGGTTGTAGTACCTCCTCTAAATCATCCACTTCTAAACATGAAAAACACAGAGTCGAGCCATATGAGTGGGCTTGATAGTCTTTCTTACGGGAATAAAATGAGCTTGCTTACTAAAGCGATCAATAATAGTACAAATAGCATTATTACCATAGGCAGATGATCTGTGATAAAATCCATTGCTATGCTATCACAAGGTGCTTGAGGGATAGGCAAAGGCCGAAGTAAACCAGGCAACTTATGCCTATTATACTGGCATACCACACTCACGAACATATTTTTCTATATCAGCCTGCATAGATGGCCAATAGAAATATCTTTCCAAAGCTTGAGTAGTGGGCAAAATACCTCTATGACTTGCATAGGGAGGTGCATGTGCTTCATCCATGACCTTTTGACGAAGCTGCTTGACTACACAAATGGCTTGATGGTGATATAAATAATAATCCTTGATGGAGAAAGGATGGACTGATTTTGCAGCCTGTAAATCAGCCCATATCTCTTTGAAATCTTCAACGGTATTATACATTTGAGGCATAGATGAAAGGTCCTCATGATAGGCAGTGGTGATAGCACTCACCTTGGGCCTATGACATAATGCACCAGCAACTAAATTATTCTTTCCAGAAGTGTGAAGAATCTCAAAATGAAACATGGAAAGAAAATTAGCCCTCCGCATCTGCTTCTCTGAGAGTTTTCTGTGTGTGTGAAAGTACCGGAGACTCTGATGATCTGTTTTGATCATAAATTCAGCACCTAAGAGATAGTGCTTCCATATGGTTAAAGCATCAATCACAGCCATTAATTCTTTCTCATAGATGGTACTATGTATCTCTGCATCTTGCAATCTTCGACTTTCAAAAGCCACAGCATGACCTTCTTCATTTAACACTGCTCCTATGCGATCACCACTTGCATCACATTCAGCAACAAAGGATTTATGCAAATCTGGTTTAATAAGAACTCGCCGTTGACTTGTGCTGTCACAAGCGGGGGAGTGGTTATCCAGAATTTAATACTGAAATCACAAAATTTATCATCCTTTCATCACTGCCATATCCCACATACATAGCCGTAACAATTGATTATACAGTGTGAAAGTACTAAAAAGAAATGATACTGCACTAGGGACCAGAAGATGGGCTGGTCCCTCCCCTTGAAGGATATGTATTGCCTTAAGGGAGTAAGAATTTTACAAGAACATAAAACGGGTGGATTGGCCCAGCCATACACCACTGTTTCTTCCAAAATGATTGAATATGAAAACAACTTACAAACGCTATACTTGCCTACAAGTAGCCCAGCTACAAGTTGGCAATACGGTGCCCAGCACCCTTCACCAAGATTGCCCAACAATCCCGGTTTCTTCAAATGTAGCTTAACTTCAATAAAATCAACCACCTAATGGCTGAAAATCAGCCTTAGGAGAATGCCCAGCACTTCCCAAGGGTTCTCCTACACAGAACTTGTAGCAACCAGATCCAAGATGATTCTTCCACAGCTTCAATCTTGGGAATAGTCGTCTTCTTCTTCTTCTAGTTTAAATGGAGACTTTCAATTCTGAAAATCAAAATTCGGCCAGCTTCTAAGTGTTTTGGGGAAATAAAAACACTATGGTATGGCTAGAAAAATACTCTAGAATAAGTGCATAAGATAGAGCAATAAACAAAGGCCAAGTACTTATGAATGAGGCTGGAAATCTGAATTTATAGAGTTCTATTCAGCCTACAAGGAGGCGCCTAGATGATGAAGAGGAGGAGTGGAGGTTATTGCTCATGAAAAGATGTGGTAGGGAGAGGTTTGTGCAAGTCTTTTGGATCAAAGAATGGCTATTAGCAAAGTAGCAACTCATGTAGCTAAAAGAGGAGGAAAAGTTTTTATCTTTTTCTTATCTTGCATGCCTCTTTTGGAGAAAAGTGAGCTTGCATGCTTTACTTTTAAGAAAAGTAAGCTTGCATGGCACACTTTTAGATGCATGAAAAGATAAAGCATTGCATGATACATGCATGTAGCTGAAAATTCTTGCATGTCGCGTGCATGGGGGTTTCTGGCCATGCATGTCGCATGTATGGGGGTTTCTAACTATGCATGTCACATGCATGAGGGTTTCTGACTATGCATGTCGCATGCATGGAGGTTTCTCATCATGGAGAATAAGTTTATCAACAATACTTAGCTAGGCTGTCATGCGTGCATGCAGATAGAAAACCTGCATAAGAGTGGGCTGCCTTCAAAATCTCAATTATTCTTGTACAAATCCATCAATACAAGTTAATTGAAGTCAGGTTATGCAACATATTAACACATGGGTGCAATCCAAGCGCCCCAGATCCATGAGCTTCTCATGCAATAAAATACAAGCATTGTCCAAGCAAACAAAACAATACATGCAAATAAAAATAAGCCATGCACACAAATGTATGCAATTTAACACATATTTTGAAACAAACCCCATCTGTACTTGATATTTACAAGGGCTATGGTATTTGGTTCTCTTGTAACTATTTGGTCCTCCATGCTCTTTTCTCATAATAAAATTCATGCCCGGACACATGGACAGCATGATGGACACATGGAAACAGGGTTCCTAAAGTTGGAATTGGAAAAAGCACTTATCTAGGTCAAAAAGCAAGAACAAGCAAAAGTCAACCTTTGTTGACCAAAAAGCTGAGGGCATCGTTGGAAAGAGCTCGTCGAACTGAGTCAAAAAGGTATAAGCCACTTTTTCAAAAAGCAGTTTTAGGGCCAAAAAGCAAGGCCTTGAAGTTAAAATCAAGAACTTTAATTATTATTAAAACAAAAGCAAAAGCCAAGTAATAAAAACAAAAGCAAAAGCAAGCATCCCCTCAAGTATTTAAAGAACCAAGCATCCTCTTGGTGGAGCATTGAAGAAATCTTGGAGGCTCATAGAAGAGGTCTCTTTGGAGGTAGCTCTCCTGGAAGAGTCTACGAAACAATCCTCATACTTCCTTAAGAAGTCTTTCCTTTCATGATTAAGAGTTGAAAGTGATTAATCACCCTCAGAATTCTTTGAATCTCTTACAAATATCAAGTACGAGGAAATAGATTGCTTTATTGCTTTACGAACTTGTACATGACTAATGAGTGGAATGGAGTTCCCCTCAACTCCTACATCAAAAGTTACATTTTTGCCTTTAAAAGGAAACCTAATCTTATTGAAGTTCACCGGATGCATGGGAGAAGCTGGCTGACTCTTGCTGCATGTTCTCCTAGAGGCTGGACAGAGGTTAAAAATAGGGAGGAAGAGCTGGTCATGGGGTTCTAGACAGTTTTCCTTCCGACCGGAGGTGTGTAGGCTTGTGCACAACTGCTGTTCGCTTTCTTCTGTGGCTCTACTGAGGGCTGGTTGACTGCTGAAAACAGCCTTGGAGGGCTGGTCGACTTACCCTATGAGCCAGACAGAAAGAAGATGAAGATGCTAAGTTGTCCTGGGCTGATGTGGGAGTGCTATGGGCTGTCCATAGTTGTCCTGCATGTGCTTGATGCGGGGAATGCTCACTTGTGTTGAGAATTGTCAGCAAATTCAGATTTTGTGATGTATTCTTGTTTTCATATTGTATTGGAAGAAACAGGTGCAGCCTGTGGTGAACCCTGGGCACCTGCATAAGTTGTATTGGAAGCAGACTCCTTTTTGGTAATCTAACCATAAAGGGAGGGGGGGCGGGTCAGCCCATCTTGTGGCCCCTAGTGTGGTGTACTGTGCAGAGTTGTCATCTTGTTTTATCTGCCGTGCATATGTGTATTTTCAGATTTCATGATTGATTAGATTTTCCGTATTCAGTTGCCCCTTCCATTTACATATGGTACCAGCCCCATCTGGTGCTCTTGTGCATCTGGTCTTTCTTGATATATGTTGTGCCTTCTGCTCCTCTGGCAACATCTTTGTGCCTTTCTTTGACCGATGTCCTTGTTCTTGATGGTATCTATTCTTCATAACCTGTAAGAGGGATTAGAAAATAAATGTATTCTGACCTTTTGCAAAAACTAGACACAAGCTAGTCAACAAACAAGTATGCATCATCCATGTCTACTGGGTATTCTAGGTACTGGCCAGGTAATCTGGAACCCAGTAGACTATCACATGCCATAAATCCAAGCATTATCCACGCATCAAAAACAGCACACAAAGTCAAAGAAATTCAGACATACATTAGTATGCAATGCACAAATATTGATCCTCTTGTTCATGGATTGTCCTATATGGTTTCAGTGAAACCGTGCTGAGCCATCTGGTCACTAGGACCACTCAGACTTCCCCTCAAGGCCATCTGGTCTCTAGGACCGCCCGAGAATCATAAATAGTCATCGGGGCCATTTGGTCGCATTGACCGCCCGACTATGATATCCAATACAGTCATTTGGGCCATCTGGTCGCAATGACCGCCCGACTGCGAAATCCAATTTTACTATTGGCATCGTTGGTGTCCAATGGGTCTTCTGGCATCGTTGCCTCCCATATACAAATGTTGCTCCTTGGGCCTTCTAGCATCATTGCCACCCAAACTAAAGCATGTCCGATTAAAATCATTACATAAGCAAGATAATGATTAATTCCATTTCAGTATAAACATATATACAATGAAGAGGGCTAGGGCTACAATCCCTCCCTCTTAAATCTGTCTTGATCTCAAGACGCATCAAGCCTGTACTTCAAATACATCTGGACCAACTGCTTGCTCATATGCTCGAAGAATATCTGGATAGTCATTGAAGTACTCTTCTGGCATCCATAGGCGAATAGTTCTTAAACTTCAAGAGGAATTTCCTGGCCACTGTCCTTCCTCTTTTTCTCACGGAATGGAATACAATCTGTTCTGGTTATAAGATTTCTTCTTGTTCTTCCACTTCTGGTGGATCCTCCAATACAGACTCCTCTGGGGGTAGCCCTGTATATGGCTTCAATAAACTGACATGGAAGGCATTATGTATCCTCCAATGATCTGGAAGGTCCAAATGATAACATACATCGTTGATCTTTTTGGTAACCTGAAAAGGTCCATAATACCTGGGGGCAAGCTGAGGTTCCTTGAGCTCCTTTGCTTTTGACTTTCTAAGTCTTGCTTTTTCAAATCGCAATAACACCCAATCCCCTTCTTTAAAAGTGACCTTCCTTCTATGCTTGTCTGCAGCTTTCTTTTGCTTGGCTTGAGATGCCTCAATAGCCTTCCGAACCTGTGCAAAGGGCGTATCCAAATCTCGAACGAACTCGTCCGCATGGAAGATCTCTTCCTTGGTCTTCAAAATAGGCAACAATAATGGTTTGCCATAGATAATCTCAAAAGGAGCTTTGCCTGTTGAAGAGTGAACAGTGTTGTTATAGGCAAACTCAACCAATGGCAAGTACTACTCCCATTGATCCTTCGCTTCTAGAGCATAACACTTTAGCATATCCAATATAGTGAGGTTGGCAATCTCACTTTGCCCATCTGTTTGAGGATGATAAGCCGAAGAAAAATTCAGCTTTGTCGCCATGTTGTCAAAAAGTGCTCTCCAAAAGAAACTGGTAGTCCGAGGATCTCTATTCCCTACAATGGATTTGGGTAATCCATGATGCTTGAAGATCTGTTGAATAAACAATCTTGCCATATGATCTGCACCAATGGTCTTCTTCACTGGAATGAAGTGAGCTTGCTTATTGAACCTGTCAATAATAGTCCATATTCCATCATTCCCAAATCCTGACTTTGGTAATCCAAAGATGAAGTTCATAGCAATACTTTCCCATGGAATGTTGGGAATTGGCAAAGGTTGTAATAATCCTGCGGGTTTTTGTCGATCAAACTTGACCTTCTGACAAACCAAACATTCTCGAACATATTGTTCAATATCCCTTTCCATACCAGGCCAAAAGAAATAACTTTCCAAAGCCTGAGAAGTTGTCATGATACCTCTATGTCCCATCTAAGGTGGGGCATGGCATTCTTCCATTACTTTGGGTCTCAAATCCTTGGTCACACATAAACGGGTTTGCATCATAAGAAACCTTTCCTTGATGACATAAGAAGTGACCAAATCTCCATTCTATAACCTATCCCAAATGTCTTTGAAATCTTCATCTATAGCATAAAGATCTTTCATCATAGTGAAGTCCAAATGATATCCCATGGAAACTAAATGGGTCATGGGTCTTCGAGATAGAGCGTCTGTTACTTTGTTGTCTTTCCCAATAATCTGAAAGTGAAACTGGGCCAAATAACTAGCCCATCTTATGTGCTTTTGTGAAATCTTAGGTTGGGACATAAAATACCTAAGACTTTGATGATCTGTCTTGATAACAAACTCAACACCCATAAGATAATGCTTCCAAATCTTGAAAGCATGTATGATAGCCATCAATTTTTTCTCGTAAGTGGGTGCAGTCTTCTCGGCTCCTTGAAGTCTTCGACTCTCATAGGCCACGGCATGGCCTTCTTGGTTCAAGACTACTCCAATGCAATCTCCTGAAGCATCACATTCTAACATGAATGGTTTCGACAAATCTGGAATAATTAATACTGGTCCTTTGCTAGCATAGAATTTTAGTGCTTCAAAGGATTCTTTTTCAGCTTTGGTCCACCGAAATCCCACGGCTTTCTTTGTCAAATCTTGAAGTGGACTTGCTACCATAGCAAACCACTTTACAAATTTCCTGTAATAAGAGCATAAGCCAAGGAAACTTCGAACTGCATGCACACTAGTCAACTTTGGCCATTCCACAATAGCCTTGACCTTTTTTGGATCCATCCTGACCCCTTCCTTGGATACTATATGGCCCAAGTAGTGAATCTCTGACAAAAAGAACTCACTCTTCTTGCCATTCACATACAACTTGTTCTTCCGTAATTCTTGGAATTCCATATCCAAGTGCTTTCGATGCTCTTCTTCATTCTATGAATGTACAATAATGTCATCAAAGAAAGTGGTTGCAAACTTTCTATGTGCTCGAAATATTCTTTCCATCATTCGATTGAAGGTAGCCGGAGCATTGGTAAGACTAAAAGGCATCACCAAATACTCATAGAGTCCAAAGGTAGTCCTGAATGCGGTCTTGTGAATGTCCTCTAGAACAATCTTGACTTGGTGATATCCACTCTTTAAGTCAATCCTGCTGAAAATAGTGGCTCCATCCAATCTATCGAGAATATCATCAATCCTAGGAATAGGAAACCTGTTCTTTACAGTGATCTTATTAAGAGCCCTGTAATCAATGCACATACGCCAAGAACCATCCTTTTTCTGAACTAATAAAACTGGGGAGCAAAAAGGTGATGAGCTAGGTCGAATCAAACCCTTTTCCAAAAGCTCTGTCACTTGCTTCATAATCTCTTCTTGTTGAGTCTGACTTACTCGATAAGGAGGTCTATTAGGAGGTGAACTTCCGGGCATGATGACAATCTTATGATCTTCCAGCACGTGGAGAACTCCTTCGGAAAAGCAAGAACACCATCAACCTTCTTGTGTGCTACTTCTACAGCCATATACAACCACCACCTTGGAAGGCTACCACCGGCACTCAACCCACCCCCCCCCCCTCCTTCAGCTGGCGTTCTGCCACCAACAAGTGTATTCCGCCGCCCAGAGCCGCCTGTCGTCGGTGTCGCCGCCGCCACCCCAGAGCCAATTTTTCACCGCCTGCCGCCGGCACCTCTGTCGCTCCAAAGCCGGGGTTTTTACCTCCTGTTTGCTGGATTTTCTGTCATCCTCCACCACCAACTATTGGCTTTTGTCTGACTCTTCCATCAGCACCTCCTTTCAGCCACCTTCTTTGGGAAGGGAGTTGCTTCCATTTGAAGAACCGCCACCTCCTCCTTTATTAGTGAAAAGATTGGATTGGGAAGAAAGAGTTTTTTTGTGGATACTTAAGAACATCAGTTGGATTCTTTGGATTTTGGTACTAGCCCGGTGTAAGTTTCTTGTGGGTCATCCTCGAGGTGAGCTCGGCATCAATTATCTTGTGCCTCGACATCGCCATCGGTCCGATTTCGTCATCGACACCTTTGTTTGATATTGTATGCATTTGTTGTATTGGTCCTGGCTTGGAAAAGTCCGTGGATTATTCCTGAAATAAATTCCTGAAGAGGGGGTAGGGCCTGTTCCCCGCTCAACGTGGTGTACTGTGTGAATCCCCTATTCCCATGTTTCTCTCCTCCTCTCTCTCTATCTTTATCTCTTGTACACGTGGTTGCACCTATTACTGCATGCTCCATTGGGCTTACAGTGGTATCAGAGCAGTATTTCTCTTGAAGAAATCTTTTCTGGAGTAACAGAACCATGTCGAGAGTTGAGGGAGACCAAGGGCCTCAAGAAGGGAAAACTTTGAAGACAACCCAAAACATCCAGAAGAGATTCAAGGTCGCTAGTCTGTCTCTCATGAGACCGCAGTCATGACTTCAGCCGAATATCGAGAATTTCAAAAGTTCAAAAGGTATCTTCAGGATGAAGAGTTCCTAGCTTGGAGAGCCAAGAAGGAACAAGACTACAGAAGAGCCCAGATGCTCGAAGATTTTATCAAAGATCAGTCCACCGAAGCTGGAGGTGTGGAAGCCGTCAAAGCCTGCCTACGAGGTAAAGGGGTTTCCTTTAGAGAAGAACCTAGGGTCACCCGATCCATCACTTATGGAGGACAGAGAGGAGCTTCCCCTAGACCCGCTTTATCAGATATAGCTTCTTTTGATCAAGCAAAATAGAAGAAGGCAAAGGAGCCTTCAACCGGCAAAGGAGACTTCAAGCCAGGAGAGAAAAGCATAAAGTTTGATACTTTTTATGGAAAGCAGGACACTCAGAAAGCTATATCCTTCATCAAACAGTTTGACGCCGCCTTTGGAGGAGAGGACTTCTCCGAAAAGTCCAAACTACGCACGGTTCGTATGCACTTGAAAGATGCTGCCTTGAATTGGTGGCTAAAGGTGGTCCACGAAGGGACCGAGCCTACCTCATGGGCTGATTTCAAAACCATGTTTAACAAGAAGTTTCTTCCCGCTACCTTTGAGGCAGATGTATAGAAGGAATGGGATGAGGTAAAGCAAAAAACGGGAGAAAGTGTGGCAACATATCTTAATAATTTTTCAGCCGTCTCATTGAAGTTTACCTCATATACTCCTATTTCACCATTGATGGAAATGCGAAAGTTTGTAAATGGATTGCAACCAAAGCTTTATCAACCAGTCTATATGATGGGACCCAAAACCTTGGAAGAAGCCCAAGACAAAGCCTTACAAGCCGAAGCTCTAGATATGCCTTGGATAGTGGGTAAATCACAGAGTGAGACTCGAGACTTGTTCCAAAAGAAGAAATTCAAAGGGGGATCTCAAGCAAGAAATGAGCCACAGGAAAAGAAGAATAAAAATGAGGAAAAACCCCCATTGTACCAAAAGAAGCTATCCCGCAAGCAACTGGAGGATTATGTCAAAGAAGGTAAATGTTTCCAATGTGGAAAGAAAGGACATATGGCTGCAAAATGTCCTGATAAACCAAGCCAAGAAGTGAAACTACCCCAAAGTAATGCTTTACCTAAAGAACATCAACATCAAGATGATACTCCACCAGAGAAGAGGCAACTCTTCAAAGCTTGGGGCAAAGTGGCAAACCAACCCGTACTTATCCACTTCGATAGCGGTGCTACCCACCAATATATCCATCCTGGAGTGGTTGTAGCCATGAACCTCCCTCCGGATAAATTCAGAACTCCTATTATAGCAGGTGCTGCTTTTGAAGGAATGTGAGCCGAAGTGTCTCCTATTTTGGGAAAGCTCCGCTTACAGATTGGGGTTATGTGGATCATGAGAACTTTGTAGTTGGTAAAATTGGACATTGTGATGTAATTTTGGGTATGCCTTGGCATAAGAAGATAGATCCGGCCATTGAATTGAGTTTTTGGGAATACTTACCACTTGCAAAACACATGTAGACCACCTGTCACATCCCAAACAAGTGTGCACATACACGTCCACAGGGTGCCCAGGCGTCCCCGGCCCATGGACAACACAGGCAGAAATCTCAGGCATTATCCAGGCAAACAAGACAAGTCATCCAAAGATAAAATCAAAGTCAGGCACACACATGAGTGCAATTATATTGGAAGAAACACCCATCTGCTCAGTTGTATCCGATAAAATGTCAAGGGCTCATGATCCTTCCGGAACCTTTCCAGAACATAAATACACAAGATCTCCAGGATAGCTAGTCTCAGAGACTTTCATCATGTCAGGCTCCATGGCCATACATGTACACCATGTCAGGCCCCACAAGCCACACATGTACTATCATGTCAGGCTACACCAGCCATACATGTACTGTCATGTCAGGCTCCATATGCCACACAGACACACCATGTCAGGCTACACCAGCCATACATGTATGTCATGTCAAGCTCCACATGCCACACATGAACAGTAGAAAAATAGAAGCTGTAAGGAATTTTCTAACATCCCCCCCGGCTTCTAAGCAGCTGACCGCAACTGAAAAGCTTCCAAGTAGGCCTCCAAAAGTTCCAGATAATCCGCAAAATAGTCCTCGTCCATCCATTTTGCATCCATAGCCGAATAGTTTTTAAACTTGACAAGATACCTGCCTGCGCACTGGCTTGCCACAGTTCAGGACAACTGTAATATAAGAGGGAGAGAATGTAACTATTTGGTCCTCCATGCTCTTTTCTCATAATAAAATTCATGCCCGGACACATGGACACGATGATGGAAACATGGAAACAAGGTTCCTAAAGTTGGAATTGGAAAAAGCACTTATCTGGGTCAAAAAGCAAGAAAAAGCAAAAGTCAAACTTTGTTGACCAAAAAGCTGAGGGCATCGTTGGAAAGAGCTCGTCGAATTGAGTCAAAAAGCTATAAGCCGCTTTTTCAAAAAGCAACTCTAGGGCCGAAAAGCAAGGCCCTGAAGTTAAAATCAAGAACTTTGATTATTATTAAAACAAAAGCAAAAGCCAAGTAATAAAAACAAAAGCAAAAGCAAGCATCCCCTCAAGTATTTAAAGAACCAAGCACCCTCTTGGTGGAGCATTGAAGAAATCTTGGAGGCTCATAGAAGAAGCACGTGGAGAACTCCTTGGGAAAAGCAAGAACACCATCAACCTTCTTGTGTGCTACTTCTACAGCCATATATAACAACCACCTTGGAAGGCTACCACCGGCGCTCAGCCCAACCCCCCCCCCCCCCCCCCCCCCCCCCCCGGCCGCCGGTGTTCCGCCACCAACAAGTGCATTCCGTCGCCCAGAGCCGCCGGTGTCGCCGCCGCCACCCCAGAGCCAATTTTTCACCGCCTGCCGCCGGCACCTCCGCCGCTCCAGAGCCGGGGTTTTTACCTCCTATTTGCTGGACTTTCTGTCATCCGTTGGTTGCCCGTTTACTCCACCAACTAAGAACCACCACCTCCTCCTTTATTAGTGAAAAGATTGGATTGGGAAGAAAGAGTTTTTTTGTGGATACTTAAGAACATCAGTTGGATTCTTTGGATTTTGGTACTAGCCCGGTGTAAGTTTCTTCTGGGTCATCCTCGAGGTGAGCTCGGCATCAATTATCTTGTGCCTCGACATCGACATCGGTCCGATTTCGTCATCGACACCTTTGTTTGATATTGTATTCATTTGTTGTATTGGTCCTGGCTTGGAAAAGCCTATGGATTGTTCCTGAAATAAATTCCTGAAGAGGGGGCAGGGCCTGTTCCCCGCTCAGCGTGGTGTACTATGTGAATCCCCTATTCCCATATTTCTCTCCCCCTTCTCTCTCTCTATCTTTATCTCTTGTACACGTGGTTGCATCTGTTACTGCACGCTCCATTGGGCTTACATCTCCAAGATCCATCAAATATCCATGGCATTATATATTGCATTTGGTTCCCCAAGATCCATCAAATGCTTAACATGCTTCTATGCAGCCAGGATCTCGTAGATGCAGCAGTGTGGGCATGGTGGTTGCAGAGTCAGAATATTTTATGATTCACATGGGGGGTGCCCGGACAGAGTTTAAGATGTGTGGACATCCCTAGGTGTGAAGGGGGGAACTAGAACATTAAACTTTTAATGTTTATAAAAGTTGCCCCTAGGCCTTAGTGGCCCTAGGGAACTTTTAAAAGTTTGGGGCCCTAGGGATTATTTTGGGGAGGAGAGCCACTCCACTTTTGGAGTCTCTCTCTCTCCTCTCTCTCTCTCTCTTCCCTTTTGGGAGTCGTGGAGCAAAAGTGGGTGCTCTAGCGTGGAAAAGTGGAGGAGGAGGAGGCGGCTGCTGAATATACTGGTTGTTGCTGTTTTCTGTGAGCTGTGTGCTGTAACAGGCCGTACAGCAGCCGTACAGTGCTGTACGACTGTAGGTACTGCTGTAGACAGAGAGGCGCAGAGCTGTGGGACAGAGACAGGCGGCTGTGACTGCTGAATCCAGGCTGTACGACTGCAAGTACAGCTCTGTACTTTCTGCAGGTACACTGTACGGCCAGTTTTGGGGCAAGTCCAGGTGCTGGACAATACTGTAGCAGACGGCGCAGGCGACCAGCAGCAAATCAGCAGGCAGTCGACTACTTCTGGTTTTCTGCAGAAACAGCCTGTACCGTACAGTCAAGTACAAGCAAGTACAGTGAAGTACAAGCAAGTACAGTGCTGTTTTTCAGATCTGTACTTTCAAAGACAGCATAGAAGTGAACACAAGGAGGAGGGTACAGACAAGTACATGCACATATGTGAAGCAGGGTTGTGGATACAAGTGCCTGCGAGTACAGATTGGTACCGTTGCTTCCTCCAGTGCTGTTTCACGAGCTGAATTTGGTAAGCTCCGTTTCTGTTCATCTATCTCTCTTTCTACTGCTTGATGTCTGTTGCAGATATGAGTTATCTGGCCCCTTGTGAGAGGAGGGGTATGGCAGATTGACAAGGGTTGAGACAGAGTTTGGACAGCATATGTATGTATGAGTTGAGATGTTATATCATGCACTTGAGTTATGCCAGATGTATGCTCATGGCTGCCCTGCTTAGTGGTCTTGGCTGATCAGAGGGAGGCACAGTGTGTTATTTGGAGACACAGATCTGTGTGCATAGATCCTCTGTGCTAAGAAGGATTTGTGGGCGGTCAGATTGGACATACAGGTGTAATCTCTTGGCTGATTTTTGTTGTACTCAGCCATTCATATTATTTTAATTGAATAAAGAAATACCGCAAGGGGCGCCAAGCTTTGGGGCCAACAGGTGTCGCTCTGTTTTCAGATTTGGGCACTCTAGCTCCAATCTGTTTTGTTTTCACATCTAGACTACAAGTGGACGGGTGACTGCTAGTCTACCGCACTCTGGTTTCTATCAGGGGCCGGTTTCACCTCCCCCTATATGAGATAGCCTCCTCCTCAAAGAGGAGCCAGCCGGAGGAGAAATGCATCTTTCTCCACCTTTTGATTCTTTGGTTTCCGCCCCATACATGGAGGCGAGTTTTATCTAGCCCTTTGTGGTTGTATTTAGCCCTTCGAGGTTGTTTTTCGTTAACTAATAGAAGGATATTTGTCCCGGGAAAAAAAATGGAAAAGTAAAAGGACCTCTAGAAGCTAATCCATATCACAGTAAAATCATTAAGTTGAAGGTGATGTGTGGACCACTAGCTTGCTTGTTCCTTCAGAGAGACCTGCTAGGCCACCAGAGTGGCCTCTCTCTCTCTCTCTCTCACCTCCATAGTGTACCCCCCCCCCTCACTATATTCACACCCTATAAGGGTTTCTGTTTACCTTCCATTTCCAGTTTCATTTTCTAGGTGCCTGTAGTATCATCTTTATTTTTCATTTTCTGGGTTTTTTTATCCAGACATTGTATCAGATCCACCATGATGTAACTTTTGGTCTCATAGGTCATTATGGCCTTTTGAAGACGTTAATATAACATTACATTACATAACATAACATAACATAACATAACATCTCATAACATAACATCTCATCTCATCTCATCTCATCTCATCTCATCTCATCTCATAACATAACATAACATCTCATAACATAACATCTCATCTCATCTCATCTCATCTCATAACATAACATAACATAACATAACATCTCATAACATAACATCTCATCTCATCTCATCTCATCTCATCTCATAACATAACATAACATCTCATAACATAACATAACATAACATAACATAACATAACATCACATCACATCACATCACAACACAACACAACACAACACAACACAACACAACACAACACATCTCATCTCATCTCATCTCATCTCATCTCATCTCATCTCATCTCTCTCTCTCTCTCTCTCTCTCTCTCTCTCTCGCTCGCCTGCCCTGCTCGCTTCCGCCGCCCTTCCCTGTCCGCCGCCTCCCCTGCTCGCCGCCAGCCACCCTGCTCGCTTCCGCCGCCTGCCCTGCTCGCTTCCGCCGCCTGCCTTGCTCGCTTCCGCCGCCCTTCCCTGTCCGCCGCCTCCCCTGCTCGCCGCCGCCACCCTGCTCGCTTCCGCCTCCTGCCCTGCTCGCCCTGCTCGCTTCCGCCGCCCTTCCCTGTCTGCCGCCTCCCCTGCTCGCCGCCGCCACCCTGCTCGCTTCCGCCTCCTGCCCTGCTCGCCCTGCTCGCTTCCGCCACCCTGCTCGCTTCCGCCGCCACCCTGCTCGCTTCCGCCACCCTGCCCTGTCCGCCGCTGCCACCCTGCTCGCTTCCCCCGCCTGCTGCCCTGTTCGCTGTACGCCGCACAGGGCTGCTGGCAATGGCCAGTCTATCTATCCGGTAGGCTGTTCCCACCCACCCTTGCGTGTGCCTCCGTTGTTCCCACCCACCCTTGCTCAGGCCCCCAAGGCAGCAGCATAACTCTCTCTCTCTCACTTCTTCCATGGCTTCCCCCTTGCGCAACCCGACGAAGGCGACCTTTATGGTCACAAACAAGAGGATAACAAATGTGGAAAAGGAAATGAAGGAATGGAAGGCAGAGATGGAGGGATGGTGGAAGGAGAAAGCAAACTTTCTCCAAATGGTATTCAATGAGGGTAAGCGGTGGAAAGAGGAGAAGGAGGACCTCATAGCGGAAGTCAAAGACCTTCACGGGGAAGTCAACACGCTCAAAGGTGTAATTTCAGCTCTTCAGAGGGAGCTTGCAGAGGCCAAGGCAAATGGTGGACTTGAAGAAGGTGAAATTCAGCCATCCATGATAGGAGAGCTCAAGGTTATCAAGGAACAAGTACGAGCAATTAAGGAAGAAGAGAAGCAACAGGAAGCAAAGACTTCCTCTTGGGTGGAAGTCATCACCAAGACGCAAAAGAAGATGGATGAAGCGGAGAAGTGGATAGAGGTCGCCAAGAAGGGTAAAGGTAAGGAGATAACAACCCCTACACCTACAATCATTAACATGACTTTGGAAGAGGAACAACGAAGACGTACACGTGCTTTGCATGTGAGGATTACCGGCCTTAAAGACGGGGATAAAGTTGAAGAGGAGGTGAAAGAGCTTATGGTGTTGATGGGGATTGACAGTCCGACACACGCAAAAGCCTGGAGAGTGGGCAAAAAAAGCGAAGGCAACGGGGAAACATCAAAGGAAAGAGCTCTCATACTTCGCTTCCCTTCTATTGAGGCGAAGAAGGAGTTCTTGAAGAGACGACCCACTTTAAAGAATACAGGCATTTTTCTTGGTGATGATCTTACTCTTTCACAGCTTGCACATATGAAGGAAGTCATGCCAGAGATTAGAGCAGCAAGAGAAAAGGGTAAGATAGCATTTTATAGAGAAGGGAGGGTGGTCATCGTGGAGCGACGCTCTACATGACGGTGCGAGACCTATGGGACCAAATTAAAGCTGGCAGCCTGGAATTGCAATGGATCCCTCAGACTTGATGTAGGTGCCTTTGAGGACAGCTTTAGAGATAGAGATATAGTCTTCTACTCGGAGACTCACCAGGCCCCTGGTCAGATGATGCCACAGGTGATAGGATACAGATGGGAGACAGCTTGCAGAGTAGGGACGAGATCGGTACACCGTAGCAGAGGATCAGGAGGGGTGGCAGTTCTTTTCAGGGAGGAGCTGCAACCGCTTCTACACATAGTTCGGAGAGATGATCAGGCCAGATATATGTGGGTGAGACTGAGGGCCGACACAGGCAGATTCCTGTATATTGCCATATGCTATTTTGCTCCTAGTACATCGACATATGTAGCACCTAGAGGGCAGTCTCCTTTCTCTGTGCTAGATGATGACATATGGGAGTTCTCTAGGGATGGAGACATCATCCTGTTAGGGGACTTTAATGCCCGGACGGGCAACCGCCAGACAGCCTTTTATGATACCTCGGAGGAGATGCTGAGAGAGTTGGACACTCTGGATATGGGATTAGACAGACGCTCACAGGATGTGGAGTGCACAGAGTATGGGAGATATTTGGTAGATATGGGGACTGCGCATGGGTTGGCCATACTTAATGGCTTGCAGAGGTTTCCGTCAGCAGCTGGATTTACTTGCTTTCCACATAGACATGGTGCTAGCACAGTGGATTATGTTATGGCTATGCCCAGCTTTGTTTCATGCATTGAGGACTTCACAGTTGGATCTCGGCCCATTGGGGTAGTAGTGGATCATGCATTGTTGACATTGACTATCTCTTTTCACTTTACCACAGCTCAGAGGACACGAGGGGCAGATCACACTCGATATACTTTTACCTCAGAGACTGATGCTGTCTACACAGATGGGATTTATAGACGTCTGTACACAGAGGAGCCAGGGAGACCTTTGGAGGAGTTGACCCATATACTGACAGAGACTTTACATGATGCAGCAAGAGAGGCATATCCACATACTCAGCCTGGACAGAGACAGCATTCTAGATGTATGCCCCAGAACAGCTGGTATGATGAGGAGTGCAGAGAGACCAGAGCCCGACTGCAGCGGGAGGTTGCTTTGGGAGTCACTACTCACCGACAGTCACGTATTGCCTTCCGACGCCTTGTGCGAAGGAAGAAGCGGACCTTCCTTGCTCAGCTAGAGCAGGAATTATACCAGCTGTTCTTGAGCCAGGATTCGAGGGAGGCTTGGCGTCTGTTTCATGAGTCCTCCCCTGCTTTGGCCATCACTTCTACAGAGGTCTGGGGTAGTTATGCAGCATCTCTATATACAGTTCCTGGACAGACACCTTTTCCTGACCCGCCAGCACCATGCCCACAGACATGTACTTTCTTTACCGCAGAGATGGTAAGGAAGGCCATTGATAGGATGAAGACTGGGAGAGCATATGATCACGATGGATTGGTTGCTGAGCACTTTATTCATGCGAGAGACATGCTGGCAGAGCTTCTAGCAGTGATGTTCAATCGTGCTATGTGCGAAGGCTTACCCGAGACTTGGAGTAGGTCCACCATCATGCCTATCTTCAAGTCAGGGGACCCTATGCAGCCAGGGAATTATCGCACTATTATGATTGGTCACACACTAGCACGATTGTATGCATTCATTCTTGAGCAGCAGTTGAGTAGATGGGCAGAGAGAGTTGGTATTCGAGCAGAGGGACAGGCAGGGTTCAGGAGAGGTTTCTCTACTCTTGACCACATCTTGACTCTGCGGGCCATTATTGAGGGCAGGTCGCATGGGCGACGGATTTATTGTAGCTTTGTGGACTTCCGCAAAGCATTTGATACAGTGCCCAGAGCCAGATTGATGAGGCGATTACAGGAGATGGGGGTACCCACAGAGCTCATATGGGGAATTATGGCTTTATACAGATCAGTTGCAGGACAGGTACGCACCCCAGAGGGGGTCTCTACTTTGGTTCACTCCACTATAGGAGTGAAGCAAGGTTGCCCGTTATCTCCTTCACTGTTTGGTATGTATGTGGATGAGGCTTCTGACTACATTGAGAGATTGGGGGACAGAGGAGCCCAGCTAGCAGGTACATGGATCCCACTATTGTTATATGCTGATGATATTGTGTTGATCTCTGACTCTCCTGAGGGTATGCAGCGTCATCTGGATGCTTTACATGAGTTTGCACATGATAGTGGATTGTCTGTCAACCTTGGCAAAACCAAGGTTATGGTGTTTAACACCACGCCACAGTGGGTTAGGCGATCAGCTTCCACATTTACATATGGGCAGGAGATTGTGGAGTATACAGATGCATATACATATCTTGGGGTAGTATTCAGTGGGCCAGTGTTTTCGATGAGGAGAGTAGCAGAGACTAGATTGACTAGAGCACATGCAGCCCTGGGTGGTTTGGAGAGGATGTGTTCGCAGGTTCAGTTTCAAGAACCTCGAACGAAACTCTGGCTTTTTGACACTCTAGTGACATCAGCTATGCTTTATGGAGTGCACATATGGGGACCTTCAGTGGGCCATCACAGCGCAGGCGGGTGGAGAGGTATGGAGAGGCCTTTGGTATCTATGATTGCTAGGCTTATTAGAGCCAAGGCTGTGGTACCTCATGAGATTATTCGAGCAGAGCTGGCGGCTGCCCCTCTGGTGATTGAGGCTCTTACGAGATCAGTCTCCTACATACATGGCTTGTGGGATCTCCCCCGAGACAGATATGCACGCCTCGCCCTGGAGTCCTCCCGACAGTTAGCTTTACAGGGAGACACGGCTTGTTGGTATGGACAGATGACATCTTGGTTCCAGGCACATGGTTTTAGCATGGACAGATTGCCTCCCTTCCAGTATTCTCTGGAGGCACCCTCTCTCACTCTTACACGGACAGAGATTACCAGACTCATCCGTCAGGATTTAGTTCAGCTGGACATTAGGAGGACATGGATACAGCCGACTGAGGAGCTGGGCACGAAGATGGCTTTCTACAGAGAGCATTTTCTTCAGCTCACAGCAGATGGTTTTGTGATCAGACCCAGTTACATGGATGTACACTTGTCTCATGCAGTACGATGTGCTATTGGTCAGATTCGCACATCCTCACACCAGCTTGAGATTGAGATTGGCCGATATAGAGGTATACCAGCTGAGGCCAGGATATGCCGAGTATGCCATGGGGAGCCAGAGACAGAGCTGCATTATATATGCCATTGTACTGCATACTATGAGATACGTGGTCGTTTCCACTGTTTATTCAGAGAGGGTTTTGGACCACTTTCCAGAGTCATGGGGTACCAGGACCAGAGGTGTTTGGGATTGTTCTTGCTTGAGATGCGGAGACATAGAGATAGCCTGCTTAGGCGCACAGAGAGCCAGACTCAGAGGCACATTACAGACTTCTTTAGTCCGGCCATCACTGCGACAGATGGACCACAGCAGCAGCAGGACATGGATACCGCCCACACCAGGGGTACACTGATTGATCGTGCGATTGAGCTTGGGTGGTCCAGACGCCCACGACTACGGAGGAGGGCATCCCAGCATAGACGGGGTTGCAGCGGCAGATTCGGATTATTCTTACGAGGCATGCGAGACACCCAGTCAGGGTGCTGACCACAGAGGATATTGAGGAGATCCGCCAGTGTCCGATGCGGCACATATTATGAGATGGAGGTACCTCCATAGTGTACCTTCCAGTCCCAGTTTCATTTTCTAGGTGCCAGTAGTATCATCTTTATTTTTCATTTTCTGGGTTTTTTTATCCAGACATTGTATCAGATCCACCATGATGTAACTTTTGGTCTCATAGGTCATTATGGCCTTTTGAAGACGTTAATATAACATTTCATTTCATTTCATTTCTCTCCTTAGTGGGATACAGATCAACTGTACTTGCTCGAAGACCAGCACAAAGAGCTCTCACCGACTTCTTCCATACAAGCACTCCGAGGGCCGATACACCCATCATACCCGGACCACAAGCTAGTGCAGGAGCTCGGCCGAGAGGTTTGACACTCGACAGAGCCACTGAGTTATGCAGAGCTCAATGCCCAAGACCCCACGGCCATGCCACCACAGGAGGATCTGGGCCATCATTGCAAGATGACCTCACGCCAGCTCAGTTTTACCACCTTGAGCACCATGTCACAGCAGCCCATGAGGGATGTATTAGGGTGATATGAGAGCTCTCTACTCATGTACCTAGAGGGATGTATTAGGGTGATATGAGAGCTCTCTACTCATGTACCTAGATCAAATTTTATAGTTCTAGATTTTTGTTATCTTTCTTTATTACTATTTTGTACCCAGGATGATGTACCTCATGGATATGAGGTAACCTTTTGGTCTCATAGGCGATTTTGGCCTTTTGAAGACGTTAATACAACTTTCTTTCTTTCTTCTTTCTCTCCAACATGGACGGGCGACAGATCATACAGGATTACAAGGAGAGCATCTCATCTATGCTATTGATACATTGGCACCATTTCTTGCTCATCTCTTCAACAGAGCTTTGTCAGAGGGGTTTCCGGCTGAGTGGACGATGCACACTATTGTGCCGATCCATAAAGCGGGAGATGTACTAGACCCCGGGAACTACACGGGGCAATTTTGGAGGCAGAGCTGAGCACTCATGCAGAGGTTGGGGGATTGAGAGCAGCAGGCCAGGCAAGCTTCCGACGAGCCTTCTCGACCATCGACCACATTTTTACCCCTAGGCACGGAGGCAACGGCTCTATTGTTGCTTTGTAGATTTCCGCAAGGCATTTGATACTATGCCCAGAGAGCGCCTCTTTCGGCGACTACAGACACTAGGCATACCTTCAGACATGATGTGGGGCATATACAGGCTATATGAGCAGGTCTTTGGGAGAGTCCGATGCCCAGGAGGCTTGTCCGACACAGTTGCTAGCACCATTGGTGTGAAGCAGGGGTGCCCGCTCTCCCCCACGCTCTTTGGGCTCTATATTGATGAGGTGGTCGATTACATCACACAGGGAGGAGGCTCTAGGGTTGAGCTATCAGGAATTACTGTCCATGTTATGCTTAATGCTGATGGCATCGTCTTGGTATCCAAAACGCAGGTTGGGCTTCAAAGACACCTTGTGGCTCTTGATGACTTTTGCACAGAGCAGGGTCTCACAGTGAACCTTGGGAAAACCAAGGTTATGATCTTCCACACCTCACCCGCAGTCAGGAGCCACACTACTCTCACATTAGCAGGAGGGCGGGTCGAGGTGGTGAGCTCTTATGTTTACCCTGGCATCACATTTACTAGCTCAGTTGGACGCTTCTCCATGGCTCAGGCAGTCCGAGACAGAGTGACCCGGGGGTATGCAGCTCTTGCTGGCCTTGAGCGTCAGTGTCATCAGGCACATTTTCAAGAACCCCGCACGAAGGGGTGGCTCTTTGATACATTAGTGACACCAGCCTTGATGTATGCAGCCGCGGTTTGGGCACCAGGGCTTGCAGCCTCCACATGGGTACAGCTGGAGAGACCACAGATCTTGATGCTCTCGAGGATGATACGCAGCAAACTATCCGTCCCGCACGACATTGTTTGAGCTGAGTTTGCTGCACCACCTATGGCAGTGGAGGCATTGTTCCAAACGATCTCCTTTATATACAGGATGAGGGAGATGCCCACAGAGAGATTATCCCGCCGAGCTTTTGAGGCATCCATACAGCTGGCCGAGGCTGGACACACTGGATCTTGGTATGCACAGATGCTACAGTGGTTCTCACATCATGGGATAGACATTGAGCGGTTGCCACCTTTTCAGTATGATCAGTCTGCTCCACGGGGTTACCTCTCTCTCAATGAGAGGAACAGAGTGATGAGACAGGACATATGGCAGCACTACATACAGGAGACGTGGACAGCACCAGAGAGCCCACTACCACCGAAGATGCTGTATTACAGAGACCACTTTATGAGCATCTCAGGGGATGGGTTTATACAGCGACCGCGGTACATGGATGTATACATGCCACACAACTCTCGCGTTGCTATTGGACAGCTATACGAGTCTCATCACATCAGCTACAGATAAAGGCTAGGAGAGCGGCACGGGTTCCCAGAGCTGAGCGGATATGCAGATTGTGCCGCGAGGAGGTGGAGACTGAGGATCACTTTGTATGTAGATGTAGAGCCCACCAGGGGGTCAGAGATAGATATGCAAGATTGTTTGAGGAGCACTCTTCACTACATCAGTTGATGGAGGCCTCGGACCAGCGACAGCTTTGCAGACTACTACTAGAGCTTTATAGTTCTCGAGAGAGACTCCTCCAGACACCCGCTCCCACTAGGGGTGGGAGACAGTCCCAGCTCACAGATTTCTTCCACAGAGCTATGCCAATGCCAGCTGATGTACCACGTGGGGTGACCGCCCAGAGAGCAGAGGAATTGAGAGCCAGGAGGAGACCTAGACAGACTGGACATAGAGCACCCCGACTCCGTCACCGACAGATAGCAGCTATCTGAATGAGACACCAGATGGAGACACAAGAGAGGCTAGCTCGCTTTCATTCAGACCCAGGGTACATGTTCACGCCATTCACAGCCTTAGCATCGGCGATGTATGATATCTTATATCCCTCTTATGGCACAAGATGGAGTTAGACATAGATCTGCATAGCATGCTTGTACTACCCCTTCAGCATATAGAGATGCATCTTGCCTTAGCACTCCATCCACATACCCACCCCCCTTTATATTGTTTGTATATGGGCTCCACCGATCCATGATGATTCATGGTTGTATCCAGACACATGCACACTTTTTCTTTTCTTTCTTTTCTTCCGATGACCGGAAGAACACAGTTGTATTATTTTTTGTCTCATAGGCCGACTTTGGCCTCTCGTAGACGTTAATATATCTTTCTTTCTTCTTTCTCTCTCTTCACATCTCAACTGAGTTTCACCTACATGGGTAGCCCAGTGGAGATTGCATACTCGTGTGTACTTGGGAGTCACTTTTACAAGACCGGTCTTCTCGATGAGCCATGCTGCAGAAGCTAGACAGATGTGAGGGTATGCTTCTCTTGCTCTCACGGAGAGACAATGCTTCCAGGCCCACTTCCAAGAGCCGAGGACCAAAATGTGGCTATTTGACAACTTGGTCACTCCGGCATTGATGTATGGAGCACCCTTCTGGGCACCATATCTTACAACGGCCAAATGGCCGAGGATAGAGAGGCCTCAGGGCATGATGCTCTCCCGTATGAAAGACAGCAAACCATCAGTCCCACATGATATTTATCCTAGCAAAGTTTGATGCAGCACCCATGGTAGTAAAGGCACTCTTCAAGACAGTCACATACATTCACAGGATCAGTGCCATGCCCCCCTGGAGACTCCCGAGGCTTGCCCTACAGTCCTCCCAGCAGCTAGCAGAAAATGTGCCGGTGTCATGGTATAGCCAAGTATGCACCTAGTTCACGAGGCAGGGACTCGGGATGGATCGCCTCCCCCCACTCCAGTATGACCCGGACTCCCCATTCATCAGGCTCTCTCAAGATGACAGGAACTAGGTGATCAGATATGATTTATTGGGACCATACATACAGGATACCTGGATCACAACACATGAACCACTCTCACACAAACGGAACACTACATGGATACTTTCATGAGGCTTACAGAGGATGGTTTCATACTGAGGGCCAGATATCTTGACATATACATGTCACATGCCATGCGGATTACAGTGGGCCAGTTGCGGGTGTCATCGCACCGCCTGAAGATAGAGGCAAGGAGAGCCATGCAAATACCTCGTGAGGAGAGGATATGCACTACATGCCAGCGGCGGGCGGTTGAGTCAGAGGAGCATTTCATATGCAGATGCACCGTATATTATGAGATTCGAGGGAGGTTCCACTATCTCTTCATAGAGGGGGTTAGACCCTTATCTAGGATCATGGATTACCCAGATCAACAGTGCCTAGGCCTCTTCCTACTCGAGCTTCACTGCCACAGAGACTCACTAATTAAGGAGTCCGTACCGCATGGGAGACACCCACCCCGGCCCCACGCGACCATCACTCAGTTCTTCCGACCACGAGAGGATGCCCCAACAGCTATGGATGACATACCCACAGCCTCACCGAGCCACTCTAGATCAGGCCACAGCACCACTACAAGCTAACGCCCCGACTCCCTGGCATAGTCACATGGGACGCGAAATGGGGATGGGGAACAGAGGACCTCGCCAACAACACAGACATCAGCCCCAGCTTGAGATCTTGGAGAGGCACCTTCCCACGTCCAGCGGATTTGTAGAGCCTCCTACAGGCTAACCCCATGCTCGATATCCTTGGCGGGCCCCTTCCCATACCGGGGGGGTTAGCCCCATAGGTTGTATGGTGATGGTCCCACTTGGTATCATATGGCTCGGATTTGACATTCTCAGCTCATAGCTCTAGTCTTTGTTTTCTTTTGTACCATGATGAAATTACATGGACACTATTGTATCACTTTTGGTCTCATGGACCCACTGGATCTTTTGAAGACGTTTAATATAACTCTCTCTCTTTCTCTCTTCCCCCCACCCCCCCCCCCCTTGCTTTCAAAGTAAAAAAGGCAGCCACTCCCTAGCAACCACCCACAAAGGGGATAGCCCTCTCTTTAGCTCATGATCCCCAAAATGCACTGTCATAGCATGCTATGATTTTATGTTTACTGATAATAAAAAAATCTCTCCCCTCAAAAAAAAAAACAAAAAAAATTTACCATCGCATCTACTACAATCTACTCTGCCTAATCTGCTTGGTATATGGGACTCATATCAGCGAGGATTTTCTTTCATGCAAGAAGATATTAACGGTGGTTGACAGTATGATTAAAGCTGCCATTTCAAGTTTTTTACAACCACTTTCAAAGCTTGCTACCTTTATTCAAAATGTATTCAGCTACACATGTGGCCACAAAAATGCCAAATTTATGATCAGAGTTTGTAGAGAATTATTTGAAATTGTGTGTTCTCAAACAAAAGGCTAAACCCAAGGAGTAGATAGAATAGTACGTTGAGCATTAGAACTACAAAAGATTTGGCGTTGCACTAAGATTTAAAGACTCGGATTGGCTGCAAGAAAGAAGAGGGGGTTTGATTGCAGGTTGTGAAAAGCAGCCATATGACATTGAAGAGGCAAAACATGTGACTATGATGCAAGTTATGTGAAATGCATGAACCTTAGAAAACAATTACAGCTTGTGCATTCTCTTGTTACAAAAACAACCAAGGTGACTAGACTTGCGTTCAGTGAAAAAACGTAAATTGAAAAGATCATTGAAATACGCAAACAATCACTTGAGCATTCATGCAAAACATGGGCTTTGCATTACCATGGACGAATGTCACTTCCGTTGATCCTTAAAATGTTCTCTCGCAAAGCGAGACTTGTGTAGAAGAACAATAGCCAAGCCTGTATGGCACATTATTCGCTTATGAAGCCATACAAAACACAAAAACTCTAGATGGTTTAAGTCACCAAAAACTCCACTAAAATGATTTCTTTAAGTTGGAATGGGGCCTGGGCATGTACCTGATAAGCTTGAACAGGCAGGGCAGGAAAGCAGCCTTTCCATAACCAGTTTTTCAGTAACAGAAGGATCGATGGAAATAGAAGAAACAAGATTGCTGTTCTATCCTGAACCACAAGGAAGAAACACTTACTAATAAGAGTCTTTCTCATCTGCAACAAATGGTCATACACAAAGGTAACCAAATATGGTGAGAGAGAGAATCATAGCTTGTAAAACTGAAACAAAATTACTTTTAGGTGGGTTTGAATTCTCCACATTTGCTACTAAAGATTCATGAGTAGCAACAGCTTTTTATTTAATTCCTAAAGAAAATTAATAACTCTAGATCAGAGAGTGGTCTCCATGGGAGTACAAAATTTTTCTCCTGCATAAAAAATCATGGCCACAGCAGCTACAATATGACCAGGCAGTGGTTAGACCACTAGCCACAGTTTGATTTGATTACCATGTAAAAGGCTGCAATCTGGGTTTATCTCTGGACCAAAAAGAGAGAGTATAATCCCCATCCCAAATCAAAAAGATCAAATCATCAGAAGTTAGATCCAAGTCCTCGTAATCTTAGACGAATCTAGCTTTTGCCTTACGCAAGCAGCTTCTACTGCTACAACTAATTTTTTGCCTGTACCTACCTTTCTTTTTTTACCCCAAAAAGTACCTTCTATTGGTCGAAAATTGAACGCCTGCTCAATGCAAACCACGACTCTCAAAAGAGGAACAAGCCTCATGTGAACATGAGATCAAAGGGAAAAAAAACCAGAGCGCAAAAGGAGGGAAGGGGGGCAGGATGGGGGGAGGCCACACTAGGGGGCTATACAGCAAAATCCCCATGAAAGGGCCTCGGATTCACAAGCCCAAGAAGGCGGCTCTGCACTGCTGCATCCAGTCGACTCACAGTGTGGATGAGATATGTTGAAGTGGGTAGTCTACGCATGCACAGTGGCAAACCATCATTAGTCTCACTGTACCTGGCACACCAAACGTGCCAATTGGCAATGATGCTGAAGCAGGCCTCGGGGATCCAAGGAGGCACCAGAATTGAGGAGGCACAAATAGCCGAAATTCTGACATGGTTTGGAGCATCATCGCCCTCTGTGAGCCGTCACCGGACGAGTGAGAGCCCCAGGAGGTAGATCACAGGAGATTTCCAGCACTATTGGGGTGAAACAGGGCTGCCCTCTATCACCCACTCTTTTCGGCCTCTACATTGATGAGATCTCGAGCTTCATTGATGGATTAGGCGGCCACACTGGCAGGAATATTGATCCCCATACTACTTTGTGCAGATGACAAGGGGCTTCAGAGACAGTTGGATGCCTTACAAGACTTCTGCACTCAGCAGGGCCTCTTTGTTAACCTTGGTAAAACCAAGGTAATGGTCTTCAATACTTCTCACCCCTTCACATCCAGATTGAGCTTCACATATAGAGGGGATAATGTGGAGATGGTCTTATCCTATGTCTACCTTGGTGTCACTTTCAGTGGCCCACGCTTCACCATGCTTCCCGCAGCACATGCCAAAGTGACGAGGGGACTCTTCCAAACCGTCACATACCTCCATCGCATCAGTCACATGGATCCCCACAGGTACCCAAGGCTTGCCATAGAGTCCTCGAGAACAGCTAGCACTTTCGGGCCACTCTGGAGTATGGTATGCATTAGTTTCCACTTGGTTCTCAATATATGGGCTCCACATGGACCACCTACCCCCCCTTCAGTACAGTCTGGACTCCCCTTTTCTCCGGCTCTCTCACAAGGATACCAACCGGGTTATCCGGTTAGATCTTCTCAGCCTCTACACCCATTGCACATGGATCACACCTCCAGAGCTTCCAACGAAGATGCACTTCTACAGAGATCACTTCCTCACGCTCATTGAGGATGGATTCATCCAGCAACCGGGCTACTTGAGTGTTCACATGTTCCATGCCATGCGGATTGCGATTGGCCAGATACGAGTTTCATCCCACCGCCTCAAAGTGGAGACAAGTAGAGCTAAGTGCATCTTTAGAGCCGGGAAGGTCATACGGAGACCCAGAGAGGAGAGGATCTGCCGATTATGCTGTTGATGTTGGACTCACACACACACACACACATAAACCTGCACATTAGGGTTAGGTGCAGGAAGAAGAAGCTCACACAGAAATGAGAGAGAGAGAGAGAGAGAGAGAGAGAACCAAAAGTGTGGTAGCCACAAAATGCAAGTCAACCCTTGCATGTGTGTCACATCCATATAATATAGAAGTACAAAATATTATATGTAGAGTGTCCTTTCACACTTGATATCCAAGGAAAAAAACCACATGGAAAAAAGTGCCCTTGGTTAAGCCTTGTTCACACATAGCACTACCATAAGTGAGCATATGCCTACAAAACAACCCTTGCATGTGTGTCACATCCATATAATATAGAAGTACAAAATATTATATGTAGAGTGCCCTGTACTCAGCCTCGCAAGTAGATGTGGCAACAGTGGGTTGCTTTTTGCTCAACCAAGATATGCATGAACTACCAAGAAAAAAACAATTCCCACTGGGGGATTGCCTGGTATCATAATCACCAGCCCAATCTGAATCACTGTATGCATAAAGCTACAAGCTGCCCCCCCTCGGATAGAACAAACCAAGATCCAAGGTACCCTGAAGATAACGAAAAATGCGTTTGACTGCTTGCCAATGCTTTGTGCCTCGACTGTGCATGAATTTGCTCGACAAAGACACCCCAAAAGATATGTCAGGCCTCGTGTTACACAAGTAAATGAGGCATCCCACTGTCTAGCTATAAATGTCGGCCTCAAAAGGCTCTCCAATATCATGCATAGTAAGCCGTACACCTGGTTCTACTGGAGTAGAAATGGGCTTACATTCATCCATGTGAAACCTTTTTAGCAAACTTTTAATGTACTTAGTTTGTTGCATAACAATTCTATCATCTGTATGCATAAACTGTATGCCAAGATAGTAGTGTAAAGGCCCCAAATCTGACATATCAAATTCAGCTTTCAAATCTGAAATTTGTTCTTTTCTAGTACCTGTAATGAGCATGTCATCTACATACAAGATGACTATGAGAATATCGGCACCGGTTTTCCTCACATACAATGTGCTTTCAACTGGACTATTCACATAACCTTGGCTGGTTAGATGAGCATGTATTTTATCATACCAAGCTCTTGGAGCTTGTTTTAACCCATACAATGCTTTGTGTGACCTGCATACTTTATGTTCCTCACCATGAACTACAAAACCAATGGGCTGATTTACATATACTTCCTCCTGTAAATCCCCATTTAAGAATGGGGTTTTGATGTCCAATTGATGCACTCTCCATCCTTTATGTGCAGCCAATGCAATCACTGATCTTATTGTAGTCATTCTCGAAGTAGCAGTTTTGATGTCCAATTGATGCACCTTCCATCCTTTATGTGTAGCCAATGCAATCACTGATCTTATTGTAGTCATTCTCGAAGTAGCAGCAAAAGTCTCCTCATAATCTATTCCCTTTTTCTGGGAGTAGCCTTTAGCCACAAGTCTTGCTTTGTACTTGTCAATAGTACCATCAGACTTCCTGTTGACTTTGTATACCCACTTTGTTCCAATGACATGCTTGCCTTTCGGCAATTGCACAAGATCCCAAGTATTTTTCTTCATGATAGAAGAGATTTCATCTTGCATAGCTTGCACCCAATGCTCATTCTCATGTGCTTCTTCATAAGAAGAAGGCTCTTCTGAATCAAAGAGACCACCCATGGCTAATGCAGACTCCCCATGATGCATATTCAATGCATTGCTGGAACTAGCCCTTGTTCTACCTGTGAGTGGAGCTGCAAGTTTGCTTTCTTGCAAAGTTTTCAGCAACCATCTTGGCACCGACTTGGCTGTGTCTGGCTGTTTGCTCTTCCTTGACAATATCTTCCACTTCTTCCATAGAAGGGGGCTGAATGGCTCGCTGTTCCACATGTTCTCCATGAGGATTTTCTTGTGTAGGGGCTGACTGATCTGAATCCCCCCTAATTGCAATGGGTAATAGTCCATCAAACATGTCTTGTATGCCTATATCATTACTTTTATACAAGTTGTACATAGGCTGTACTGAATTTTCAGCAAATACCACATCTCTACTGACAAAAATCCTGCATGTTGTTGAATTATAGAGACGGTATCCTTTGCTCTCATTGCTGTAGCCCACAAAAATGCATTTCATTGCTTTATCATCTAGCTTTGTTCAAAGTTGTTCTGGCACATGTGCATATGCCAAACACCCAAATGTACACATATAATCCACTGTTGGCTTTCAGCTATACCAAGCCTCAAATGGTGTTATGGTTTTCAAAGCTTTTCTTGGACACCTGTTCAACACATGAGTTGCACACATAATAGCTTCCATCCAAAAATTGTGAGGCAACTTTTGTGCTTTCACCATGCATCTTGCCATCTCCATGAGAGATCTATTTTTCCTCTCAGCTACACCATTTTGGTGCAGTGTATAAGGCACAGTACATTGGTGTTTGATGCCCTTTTGAAGCATATAATCCTTGAATGCATTTGACATGTATTCTCCACCTCTACCCTAAGCCTTGTCCCCCATGCCTAAAGCTCTTTGCTTTACCCTTATCCTTGGCTGTAAATGCCTTGTCTCCACCACCGTTGCTAGATAAGTTTGCTCTTGTTTGCTCTTCTTGCAAGAGTAAACCCACCAGCTCTTCAAAAGTCACGGGATCACCACCTCCTCTCATAGAGAGGTTGAGAGAGGTGTGAAAGCCCAAGTAGGAAGGTGGCAAAGAATGAAGAGTGTTGGTGACCAGCTGTCTGTCTAGGATAACCTCATCAATGTTGAGCAATTGTTCCTGCAAATCTTTCACTTTGGTGAGATGATCTGCCATGGAGTCACCCTCATCTATAGAAAGAAGATCCAATTGCCTCTTCAAGTAGGCAACTCTTGCCTCGTTGCATACTTGATACATTGCTTCCAATGTGTCCCATGCAAGCTTCAATGTCTTGCAAGACCGAATGTGCAGAATAATAGTCCTTTTCACTGAAAGGACTATCAAGGACATGGCCTGTGCATTCCTAGAGTCCCATCTCTTTTGCTCTTGTGTGGGAGCAGGTTCTACCTCAGGAGCTCTTTCCCCTTTGAGGCGTTGCTAGCTATATGGTAAGTGGGTGTGTGTCATCACCACACACAATGCCCCAAAGCCCTTTGGCTACCAGCAAATTACGGATCATGAAACTCCAGACGGAGTAGTTAGATCCATCCAACTTGTCCTCCTGGGTGAGCACACCAAATACATATGTAGCATTTTGAGCCATGTCAACAAAATATACCTGCAAGCAAACCAAGCACCAGCGTGCACTGCCAGGCAACCAAATGTTCTGTGCAAATTTTTGCCTGCAAACTGAAGCAAGTGTAAACCTACACCAAATAGTCCAATTACACACAATGTGTATACATATACAACAAATCACAGCTGTAATGCTCAATTACATGCTCCAATCTGAAAAGCCCCAATTTTTACGCACTACAATTGCTTCAATGTGCAGTTAATTGGCCAATTTTGACAAAAACCCCCAAATTTTTGCAACCAATTTGCTGATTTCGACCTCAATTTGAAAACCCCCAAAATCTAAGCAAAGCAGCATGTTCAATTTCTCCAATTTGTCATCAAATCGAAAAATCCCCCAAATTATCCGAACCCTGTACCACCTGCAATTTTCCTGGCAAATGGGAATTTTGGCAGACCCCCAAAAGTTGCTGAACCTGCCATGAAATGGCTGCAAATTTTATTTTATTTTATTTTTATTTCTGAATTCAAAGTACCTGCAGCCCACGTGCCGAGGAACTGTGCGAGGCAGTGCTGGCCTCGACGGAGGAGTTGCAAGCTCGCGGCGTGAAGAAAGACAGCGTAAGGGTGTCAGCGAGCACGTACAGTCGTCAAGGTGCAAGGCGTGTACGGAACTGTACTCCTGGCTGAGCTACAAGCTGCTGCGAGCGGAATGCCTCGACGACGGAGCTGGAGACGAGGGCGTGCAGAGCTGCCACAGCAAATCCTTGTGAGGACAGTCGGCGGCAAAGGCCGCAGCCGGGCGACGCAACCAGTGGGCAAGGAAGCGGCGGACACCTGCTCACTAACGCCGCCGAGTCTGGAGGCAAGACTGGGCGGCGAGCTCTTGTGAGCTGAGCGGCGAGAGGCTGGGCCGGGCAACGGCGGTCCTCTCCACACTAGTGCCGCCGGTTCTAGGCGGCGGCGATTGCTTAGCCGGGCGGAAACAACGGACGGAATAGAAGTTCTGGACGGAAACAGGCGACGGACGGACTGGTTCCGACGACGGAATTCCACAGGCAACAGATCTGTTCGACGAAAATTCAAAGGAAACTGTAGAGACTGAATTTCCAGAAGGCTAAGAACCTCCAGAGCCCTGATACCATTTGTTGGTGTTGGAATCACACACACACATAAACCTGCACATCAGGGTTAGGTGCAGGAAGAAGCAGCTCACATAGATATGAGAGAGAGAGAGAGAGAGAGAGAGAGAGAGAGAGAGAGAGAGAGAGAGCCAAAAGTGTGGTAGCCACAAAATGCAAGTCACGCCTTGCATGTGTGTCACATCCATATAATATAGAAGTACAAAATATTATATGTAGAGTGTCCTTTCACACTTGATATCCAAGGGGAAAAACCACATGGGAAAAAGTGCCCTTGGTTAAGCCATGTTCACACATAGCACTACCATAAGTGAGCATATGCCTACATATGCAACACCGAGATTGAGACGGAGGAGCATTACATATGCCGTTGCCCAGTATACTATCAGATCCGCGGGAGCCTCATCAGCTCCAGATCCAAGACATGCTCCACTGGCATCGAGCTACCTTTCCACGTGACATAGCTGAGGGAGACCTCTCAGCCATACTCATTAGCCCCATGCTTGATATTTTGGAGAGTGGTATACCATCTACTCTAAGCTTATGCTTCTCTCATGTTTCTATGTTCTTAGTATTCCACGATGAATTTCCATGGACAGTTTTGTATCACCCCAGTGAGATAGCTATGTTCATGTTTTGTTTATGTTTTATTTTCCATTCCATGATGAGATATGCCATGGACATTATCGTATCACTCTGGTCTCATATGCCCATTGGGTCTTTAGTAGACACTTAGTATATCTTTCTTTCTTTCCCTACATCCGATGCCAAAAAATCTCGTAAGGAACAAGGACAAAAGGTCTTGATCTGCCATCAAGCGACACTACCATGTGGGTTGATGATCTCCTGAAGCAAAATATGGCGGCCGTGTCTACCAAATTGTTGGAAGAATGAAGTGCCCAGGGCCTCCTCATCACGAATGGTAGGATCCCCTTTGTAGCTCCACGAGAGGAGTCCCAAAGTCACACGCACCAAGAGGGTCATCTACAACCTTTGTAACTATTTGGTCCTCCATGCTCCTTTCACATGATAGAACTCATGCCCGGACACATGGACAGGATGATGGATACATGGAAACAAGGTTCCTAAAGTTGGAATTGGAAAAAGCATCCGACTTGGTCAAAAAGCAAGAAAAAGCAAAAGTCAAACTTTGTTGACCAAAAAGCTGAGAGCACCGTTGGAAAGTGGGCATCGAATCTCGATCAGAAAGCTGCTCCAGGGCCAAAAAGCAAGGCCCTGAAGATTCTAAAAGCATGAATCAAGAACTTCGACTATTATTGAAACAAAAGCAAGGAGGCAAAGAAAAAGCAAAAAATAAATAAAACAAAAGCTAGGAGATAAAGCAAAAGCAAAGCGTGGCAAAAGCAGGCACTCCTCCAAGTATATAAAGAAGCATGCATCCTCTAGGAGATTCATAGAAAGTACTCGTGGAGATTGTTGCAGGAGATCTTGTGAAGATTCATCATCATCGTCATTTTCCCTCTCTCCACCATCTTACGCTGCCCATATCCTTCACCTCTGCCAGCAGCAACACCTTTGCAGCGCCAACTTTCTGGCTGCTCCGCCTTCTGCCGCCGCCTATGCACCACCAGTCCACCAGTGAGCTGTGCCACCTCTACATAGAGAAGAAGCGTCGTCTCTATACCAGCCGCCTGCACCACCTCCGCCTGCCGCTCTATTCACAGATTCCAACTACATCTGCCCCTGTTCTGTGCGCTGCCTGCACCTCCATCTGCCGCCCCTGCACGCCCTATCAAACCTGCCTGCACCACCACCCTGCCTACGACCTGGCTGCGTTACAGCTACCTTTGCTGCTTCCAGTCGCCACCTCTGCCTGCAGCACCCACCACTGCCTCTAGCAGCCGCCCTTGCTGCTGCCTCCAGATGCCATGAGAACCAGCAGTGCTAGTACAAGCGCCGCCTGCCATCTCTGCGCAAAACTACCAACGCTGCCTGCGCTCCCAACAGGAAGCTGCTGCCAGTGCTACCGTCACGAGAACCTTCAGCAATGACGATTGTCCCATCTCAGAGCACCATTGCCCTAAAAAGCTCCGTGGCCATTCCGCCACCACCTTGGTGTGAGCACTCTTGGGATTTCCTTTGTCCGGACTGGGTATAGAGAGCCTTGTGGATATTTGGAAGCATCAATTTGATTCAGACATTGGATTTTGGTACTAGCCCGAAGTAAGACTATTGTGGGTCATCCTCGTGGTGAGTTCCGCATCAGTTATCTTGTGCCTTGACATCGACTTGGCCCACCCTCGACATCGACAATTTTGTTTGATATTGTATTCATTTGTTGTATTGTTCCTGGCTTGGAAAAGCCCATGGATTGTTCCTGAAATAAATTCTTGAAAAGGGGGCGGGGCCTATTTGAATGAGTGCATAGAGCGGTAGCAAACAAGCACTAGAGTGTGTTGCGCAAAAAGTGCGAGAGAGAGAGAGAGAGAGAGAGAGAGAGAGAGAGAGAGAGATGGAGCAACTATACTAGCTCTAGGGGTCTTCTTTCAGCCCTAAACACTACTGGAAACAAGCTGATGCAAAACACAGACATGAAGAGAGAGTAGAGAGAGAGAGAGATGGCTGGAAATTCAGAATATACTTAAATGATACAATCCCAAGCAAGAGACAGGATGAGTCTCATAAGAGAGGGAACAAAAGGAAAGACTAGACTATATGAAAAGTGAGAGGCCAGCCCACCTATTTATAGTAGGTAAGAGGGACTAGCCGACTGGGCAAGAGCACCTGGCCGACTGGACAAAGTCATGCTCGCCGACTGGACAAAGTGATGCTGGCCGACTAGGAAAAAAGCACCCGACATGGGAAAAATCCCAGAAAAATGTACAAAAATGGGGTGGTCAGGCCACAATCAAGGGCCATGAAAAGGGACCAAAAAAGACACCAAATATGAGCAGAAACTGGGGATGAATGTGCTAACACCCCCTCTCAGCATCAAATGCTGAACATACATACTCTGAGAAGCCGAAAATGAGGAGCCAAGGAAGCCTGAGAAAAAGGCTTGGTGAACAAATCTGCTGCATTCTCCGCTGAAGGACAATACTCCAAACGCAAATCTCCAGCAAGAACCCGTTCACGAACATAGTGATACTGTATCTCAATGTGTTTCGTACGAGCGCAAAACACAAGGTTCTTGGCGATGGCGATGCAACTCTGATTGTCACACCAAAGAAGAGTAGATCCGGTAGGAGGACAGCCAAGCTCCTCCAATAATTTCCACAACCAAATCGCCTCACATGCAGCATAACAAACCGCACGATACTCCGCCTCTGTAGAGGAAAGCGCCCCAGTAGGCTGCTTTTTACTGCTCCATGAAATGGCTCCAGACCCAAGTGAAAAAACACAACCGGTGGTCGAACGCCGAGTATATGGATCTCCATCCCAATCTGAATCAGCCCATCCAAGAAGAGTGCATCCTTGGCCATAGAAGATGCCAAAGTCCAAAGTGCCACCCAAGTACCGAAGAACTTTGAGAGCACACCGCCAATGCTGCTGATAGTGTTTGGATGAGAAAGAACTCAATAAGTTGATTGCGAAACACACCTCCAATCGGGAGTAGGTCAACCAAACCAAACAACCGACGAGAACCTGATAGTGTCCCTGATCAATCCCTTGAGAAGCATCAAGAAGAGAAACCTTCTCACTGGTATCCATAGAAGAAGATACTGGTTTGCATCCAGTCATCTGAAAACTGTCAAGTATCTCCCGTGTGTACTTCTGCTGAGAGAAGAAAATGCCCTTCGGGGTCTGCCAAATCTCAAAGCCAATGCAGAAGGCCAAGATCCATCATCCCAAACTCTGTCTCCAAAGCATCCATGACTGAACGGATCCTCACAAAATAAGAACCTGTAAAGATGAGGTCATCCACATAGACCACAATGATTACAATCAACCCTCTCTCAAGGAGGATAAAAAGGTTCGAATCTGCATGAGAACGGTGCAGGCTGAGCTTCTGAAAGAACTCATCAATCCGCTGGTACCAAGCCTGCGGAGCCTGCTTCAAACTATATAAAGCTTTCTTCAACCAGAACACCTGATCCTGTTTGCCTGGAATCACATTCCCGGTGGTTGATCAACATACATCTCCTGTGTAAGCTCTCCATTCAAGAAAGTCGACTTGACGTCCATCTAGAATACGAGCCATCTATGCTGTCCTGCAAGAGCAAGAACGGTGCAAATGGTAGTCATCCAAGCTGCCGGAGCAAAGGTCTCATCGAAGTCGACTCCAGGGCGTTGAGCATAACCCTTGGCAAAACCAACCTCGCCTTGTGCTTGTCCAAACTGCCATCACCTTGAAACTTCGATTTGAAGATCCAACGCACACCAATCACCTTACGTTGCAGTGGCCTCGGCACCAAAGTCGAAGTGCCATTCCGTTCAATAGCATCCAGCTCTGCCTGCATAGCACGACGCCAAGGCTCATGTGAAAGAGCCTCGTCCACAAAAGTGGAATCAAAAGGACCATGAATAATAGAGGACATAAGAGCATAGTTAACAAACATGTTGCCCTAATGAATTTATTTTCCTAAAACTCTGGAAGATCGCTTGAGAGAACCAGGCGGAGGAGCAGAAGGAAGCTCACATAACCCAGAATCACGAACTGTCTGAAAATACCATCCAGGCAAAGATCTGCTCGAACTCGTTGGAGCAGCCTGGAGGAGCAGAGTCATCATCATCGGACTGAGAATCCATAGCTAGAGGTGCAACAAAAGCAGAGGGAGGAGGAGGAGGAGGAGGCGGCGGCGGATGAAGAAGAAGCTCACCACCCCCCTCTAAAGATGTAGAAGTCTCGGCAAACACCACATCACGGCTCACAATTACTTTGCCTGCCTGCTGCTGATCATATAGACGATATGCCTTGGACACAGTATTGTATCCGAGAAAAGTCATGCGCTGAGACATGGAGTCCAACTTGGAGCAATGCTCCTTAGACACATGTACATACGCCGAACAACCAAATACCCGGAAATGAACAACAGAGGGCTTCTCACCATGAAAAGCGTCATATGGAGTTTTATCTCGAAAAGCAATAGTAGGAGACCTATTCTGAATGTAGATAGTAGTAGATCCACCTCAGCCTAGAAACATCGAGGTAATGAAGAATACTCAAGCATAGCACGAGCCATCTCCATAATGTTCCTATTCTTCCTCTTTGCAACTCCATTCTGTGATGGAGTATATGTTGTAGTAAGCTGTTTCCGAATGCCATGAGCCTTGCAATATTGCTGAAACTCCATTCTGTGATGGAGTATATGTTGTAGTAAGCTGTTTCCGAATGCCATGAGCCCTGTAATATTGGGATGCAAACTCACCCCCTCTGTGGGTCCTGAGAGCCTTGACCGAGGAACCGGTTTCCACCTCAACCCTGCAATCACAAAAGTCCTGAAAGCCTCATCCTTGGACTTAAGAAAGAAGACCCAAGTATATCTCGAGAAGTCATCCACCATCACAACCATGTACAACGCATTACTCAAAGACGCGGTACTCGTAGGACCACATAAGTCTGCATGAACAAGAGCAAGTGATGTCGGAGATCTGTGTGTCACCTCCTTCAGAAAGGCGGCTCGGTGTTGTATCCCTTGTGAACAAGAGGAACAAACAGAAGATGGAGTCTTGATGGTCAGTAAACCCTTAACCAACCCATCCTTCGAAGCTCGCTGTAGAAGTTGATAGCTCAAATGGCCAAACCGAGCATGCCAAAGAGCAGAAGAAAACCAGAAGAAAGCAAAGCGATCAACTTGTACAAGCCACTATCTTGGACTCCCTGAGCCAAGATGCTACCAGTCTCCTTATCCCGAATGGTAATCTCATAACAAGAGAAGATCACCTCCGCACCCTAAGCTATATGAGCACTCACTCATCACAAAAGGTTAAATGCCAAATCTGGAATATACAGAACGTCAAAGAAGTAACTCTTGTCCTCAGAGGAGCGGAAGATGGAGATGGTGCCATCTCCATGTACTAGCACGGAAGAAGAATCACCCAAAGTGATCTCGCTTGTCCTCGTAGTGAAGTCCTCGAACCAATCTCGATGGGGTGTCATGAGAGCAGTAGCATCGCTATCCACAATCCACGACCACGACTAAGAAGTCACAAGAGCAAGTACACGACGAGTACCTACTAATAGAACAATACCATCATCCTCCTTGGTCTGAGACACCGCTGTAGAGGAAGAGTTCTTTGCCTCTTCATCCCGCTTCTTCTTGTGACACTGGGGCGATTTATGACTCTTCTTGCCACAATAATGACACTCAATGTCCTTGTTTTTAGAAGATCTACTTTTGTCTTTGTCTTTGTCTTTGTCTGTCTTTGTCTCTATCCTTGTCGTTATCCTTGGAGTTCTTGTCAGAATCCCCTTTCCCATTCTTCTATTGATTCTTCCCTTTATCTCGTGCAGCCAAAGCTCCATCAGAACCACCAGAGGTGCTAGTTCACTCCTCAAAGCGAGACTCAATCTGCATTATGGAGGGGAGAACTTCCTCCCAAGTAACTGGAACAAGACGAGGAGAAGAAACAAGAGACTGAAAATAAGCATCAAGTGACTCGTGGCACTTTCGGTTTGGCCACTTGAATGTGGATGCGCTCCGGCGAGCTTTCCGAGACCAGATGGTGGTTGGCTTGCTAGATGTTGACAACAAGCAAGGACGACGTAGTTCTTGCATTCGTGGTAAGCAGCACAAGGAATCTTTTCCGAAGCACGCTTCTAGCCGGGCTTCGAAACCTTTGGAGTTGGTACGCACTGACTTGTGTGGACCTATGTAGACGCCATCCTTGGGAGGTTCTTTGTATTTTATGCTGCTTGTTGATGATCGTAGCAGATTCACTTGGGTTTATTTCCTTTCTCAAAAGGACCAAGCTTTTGCTCGCTTCAAGGAGTGGCATGTGATGGTGGAGAAAGAGTCTGGCTCGCAGATAAACACTCTTATAGGGCTAACAAAGGAGGAGAGTTTTCTTCCAATGCATTTGTGCGGTTTTGTGCGGAACATGGCATCAAGCGGGAGCTGGCCAATACAGGTTCGCCTTCAGAGAATGGAGTAGTTGAGTGTAAGAACAGGACTCTGGTGGAGATGGCGAGGACGATGTTGGAGCATCTTGATCTTCCTCGTCCACTTTGGGGAAAGCCTGTGGCTACGGCTGTCCATATTCTCAACCGTTCTCCGACGACTTTAGTACCGAATATGACTCCCTTTGAGGCGTATTTTGGCAGAAAACCAGATGTCTCCCATTTCCGTGTGTTTGGGAGTACTGCATATGTTCACATTCCAAAGAAGCAGAGGGGAAAGGTTGACTCAAAGTCCCAAAATCTTGTTTTTGTGGGATATAACTCTCTTTCCAAGGGATACAGGTTGTATGATCCGGAGAGGAACGAGGTTGTCGTCAGCAAAGATGTGGTTTTTGATGAGCATGTTCCAATCTCCCCTGTTGATGAGCCGCCACTTCTTGGAGACCCAGATGATTCTGATGATGATTCCCAGTCGATTGTTTTAGCTCGACAGCCTCAGTCAATTGAGGAGGTTGAGCCCACGGTTGGAGATGAGACCCCTGCAGCAATAGGAGGCTTCGCGTTCTGTTCGAGTACCCAGGTGGTGGTTAGACACCCTTCGGGAGTCCGATGTTACGGAGCTTCCCTCCGAATGGACCACAGAGGACGGACCTCGAAGATCGCATAGAGTTCGTGACAAAAGTCATTCAGTGGAGCTCTTACAGGTAAACTATGCTTTGATGTCTCGAATCATGTGGGACAAAGAGCCCACTTTCGTCAAGGAAGTCCTTGCACAGGATACTCGGAGGAAAGCCATGCAGGTGGAACTGGATGGCATAGAGAAGAATAAAACTTGGGAGTTGGTTCCGAGGCCATCGAAACGGTCTGTCATTGGTTTCAAGTGGGTCTTTAAGACCAAGTATACGTAAGATGGATCGATGGACAAACACAAAGCCAAAGTTGTGGCTAAGGGTTATGCTCAGCTGCCTGGCATTGACTATGAGGATACCTTTGCACCGACAACGAGGATGGCCACGATTCGGACCATTATTGCCCTTACTTCTTCTCAGCAGTGGCCTATATATCAGATAGATGTGAAATCTGCGTTTCTTAATGGTGACCTGCAGGAGGACGTGTATGTTGAGCAACCTCCAGGCTTTGAGGTTCCAGGATCAAAGGGAATGGTTTACAGGTTGCGGAAGACCTTGTATGGTATTAAGCAAGCTCCCAGGGCTTGGAATCAGAAGATTGATTGCTTCTTTCTACACACTGGATTTCAGAGATCAGTTGTTGCAGATCCTAACTTGTATCTCTTTCGAGAACGCAACGTGGTTACGTTGATCATCCTTTATGTGGATGACCTCATTCTCACTAGCGGTCATGTGGAGCACATTGCAGTGACGAAGACTAACTTGTCAAAGGAGTTTGAGATGACCGATTTAGGGTTACTCCACTTTTTCTTGGGATTGGAGATCTGGTAGACCTAGAGGGGGTTCTTTATCTCTCAACAGCAGTATGTCCATGAGTTGCTTGAGGCCTTTGGGATGGAGAACTGCAAGCCTATCACGTCACCATGGACCCGAACACAAAGCTTACAGCTAACGATCCTTGTGAGCCAGTTGATGCCTCTTTGTATCGGAAGCTGGTTGGTTCATTGATCTGGTTGCTGAACACCAGATTGGACTTGAGCTTTCATGTGGGGTTGTTGAGCTCATTTATGCAGACGTCGTTGAAGTCTCATTGGGACGCAGGATTGCGGATCCTGCGGTATCTGCAGGATACGAAGGATCTTGGACTCTTCTACGACACTGGAGGTGAAACAAAGGACCAAGTTCGAATCCAAGGTTGGAGTGACGCAGATTGGGCAGGAGATCCAGACACGAGGAGATCTACATCAGGCTACATTTTTACCCTCAGCTCAGGCGTTGTTTCATGGAGCAGCAAGAGGCAGCCAGCTATTGCCTTGTCGTCTACAGAGGCAGAGTACCGAGCTGCTTGTGGTGCTACTGCAAGGTTGTCGCTGCGGAGGTTGCTTGGCGAGATTGGGTTTCCACAGAAGGAGCCCACGGTCATCTAGTGCGATAACCAGAGCTGTATCACTATTGCTCGGAACCCAGTCTTCCATGCCCAGACCAAGCACATAGAGATACAATATCACTTTGTTCATGAGAAGATCTTGGCTGGTGATATCATGCTTCTTTATTGTTCGACGGAGGACAATGCAACGGACCTCTTCAGGAAGTCTCTACCTCAAGCTATGCTCCGGCGGCACTCCAGCTCACTGGGGTTGGTTCCACATCCAAGAGCTGAGAGGGGGTGTTAGCAATCATCTCCTGTCTGTACACACTGTCACGGCCTCTGTTGTGGGTGTGCCCGCCCATTTTAGTGTTTTTCCATTTTTTCTCACTCCATGTATTTTCCCTATTTTCCGGAGGTGTGGTTGGGTTGTCGGCTGCCCCCAAATGCTGGCCGACTGTGATTTTGCTGCCTGACTCTTATTATGTAGTCCTGGCCGACTGCATGCACCTGGCCGACCAGGTCTCTGCTGTCAAGGTGCTCGTCATGAGCATGGGCTGCTATCAGTCTGCTTTAGGCTGGCCGACCAACAGTCTGGAGCGGCCATATAAAATGGCCCCCTTGCCCCCACACTTCCCATTCTACTCTCCGGGATCTTCTTCAGTGTATATAGCAAAGTTACATAGCTTCTCTCTCTCTCTTTCATCTGTGTCTTGCTCTCTACAGCAATCGTCTTCATTTCCGCTATGCATTCTGACAGGATATTGAGCAATATGTTCGAGAATGTTTGGTTTGTCAAAAGGTCAAGTTGGATCGACAAAAACCCGCAAGATTGTTACAACTTTGCCAATTCCCGATATTCCATGGGAAAGTATTCCTATGGACTTCATCTTTGGATTGCCAAAGTCATGATTTGGGGATGATGGAATATGGACTATTATTGACAGCACTAAGCAAACCCACTTCATTCCAGTGAAGAAGACCATCCGTGCAGATCATATGGCAAAATTGTTTATTCAACAGATTTTCAAGCATCATGGATTACCCAAATCCATTGTAGGGGATAGAGATCCTCGGACTACCAGTTTCTTTTGCAGAGCACTTATAGATGGGCAAAGTGAGATTGCCAACCTCACTATTTTGGATATGTTAAAGTGTTATGCTCTCGAAGCAAAGGATCAATGGAAGTACTTGCCATTGGTTGAGTTTGCCTATAACAACACTGTTCACTCTTCGATAAGCAAAGCTGCTTTTGAGATTATTTATGGCAAACCATTGTTGTTGCCTATTTTGAAGACCAAGAAAGAGATCTTCCATGCGGACGAGTTTATTAGAGATCTAGATACCGCCTTTGCACATGTTCGGAAGGCTAGTGAGACATCTTAAGCCAAGCAAAAGAAAGTTGTAGACAAGCAAGGTCACTTTTGAAGAAGGGAATTGGGTGTTATCGCAATTTGAAAAAGCAAGACTTTGAAAGTCAAAAGCTAAAGAGCTCAAGGAACCCAAGCTTGCCCCCAGATATTATGGACCTTTTCACGTTACCAAGAATATCAATGATGTATGTTATCATTTGGACCTTCCAGACCATTGGAGGATACATAATGCCTTCCATGTCAATTTATTGAAGCCATATACAGGACTACCTGTCAAATCCCCACGGATCCCCTCATGATCGATCTTGGTTCGAAACTCGAATCCTGCAAACAAACGAACAAACAAACAAGCAAGGGGGTGCAGAGGCCTGACTCACCTCCCAGCCATGACAGCCGTGGGCAAGCCCACAGTCTTGGCTGTCCCCACCGAGCCACGAGCTGAGCTAACTAGGATGACGTACCGACCAATCTCCTCCTCACGACGTCCCATACCGCCACGAAGCTGCCCTCGCGGGCCTCGAGATTGCTGCCGGTCTCGGCTGCGTAAAGCAGGTGCACGTCTACACTAGATCCAGGCTCCAAGACCATAGAGCTCTCAAAAACTCGCGAGACTCTCTATATTACAATAACTAACCTTGGCCACCCTTTTATAGGCTCTTGGACGGTCATCGGGCGTCCACACTTGGCCGCCCGCCCGTCCATACTTGGGTGCCCGCCCGTTAGTATTTCCCTAACTCAGCTCGTCAATCAGCCTGCCTAGTTCCAAGCTTCCCCAAGCCTCGAAACTAGTCTTGCATGCGTGTAGCACACGGTAGATACGCACTGTGCACATAACATACTCCCCTTCTTCTAAGAGCTCACTCCTGAGCTCACTAAAAAGCCAGGGTAATCTCTCTGAAGAGTAGTCAATGTCTCCCATGTAGCCTCGTCCTCAACACGATCCTTCCACTTGATCTTGTATTCCGTGATAAGCGTATGACGCAGTCTTCGTTCATGAAATCCAAGAATCTTTTCAGGTTCGTGCGGAACAAATGTCATGTCCTGGACATCTATAATTTCTTGAGGAGTAACTAACTGATCTGCTCCACCCAATACTTCCTTAAGTCTACTGACATGAAATACAGGATGAACTTTCACATGAGAAGGCAAATCCAATTCATATGCAACTGAACCAATCCGTCGTGTAACACGAAATGGTCCACAGTATCTAGGGGATAATTTCGAAGATCTACCTATCCGTAAAGTCTCAGAATCTTTCGGAACTCGCAAATACACTATCGTTCCTTCAGAGAACTCTCTAGGTGAACGATGTCTATTAGAATAAAACCTGTCTCGGTCTTGAGCACTTCTAATAGATTCCTTCGCAACTTGTAACATTTCTTGCATATCTTGCAAAAAATTACGTGCTGCATCATGCTGAATTCTTGAGAATCCTACTGTAACAGGTGATCTTGGTTGAAAACCATACATAAGCATGAAAGGACTAAACCCTGTACTCGTATGCTTAGTACTGTTATATGCAAATTCTAACATAGGAAGATAATCCTCCCATGAACTCTGTCTTTTGGATACATATGCTCGAAGCATATCCTCCAAAATCTGATTCACTCTTTCAGTCTGGCCATCAAATTGAGGATGATCAGAGGAACTCAAGTTCAAAGTTGTTTCCAACTTCTCAAAAACAAGTTTCCAAAAGTCACTCATAAACTTAGAGTCCCTATCACTGACTATGTCTTGCGGTAACCCGTACAGTCTAAACAATTGCTCGATAAACTGCCGAGCTAATTGCGTAGCTGTAATAGTCTTACGGGTCGGTAAAAATCTAGCCATTTTTGTCAAGCCATCTACCACAACCCAAATAGAATCGTGGCCTTGATGTGTTCTTGGCAATCCGGTAATAAAATCCATGGAAATACTTTCCCATTTATTACCTGGGATTTGCAAAGGATGCAACAACCCAGCCTGTCTAAAGCGTTCACCTTTATTTGCCTGACAAATTTAACACTTGAGAACATAATCTTCTACATACCCTTTCATCTTCGGCCAATAAAAAGTGTGTTTCACTAATGATAGTGTCCTGTGTACCCCAGGGTGTCCAGCATAAGGGACGTCGTGACACTCCTTCAGAATCTTGGACCTAATGTCCGGGATCTGTGGCACACAAATTTTGTCATTACGGAATAGCAAACCATTCCGAATCATCCACTGGCCTCCTGTAGCCTAAATAGTAGACTGCTCAGTCATCGAGTCTTGGTCAATCAATGAGCTCCCGTCTTGGATCTTCTGCCAAAATGGACCAAAATAACTATCAGTCCTGCAAAGCCCTCTCAATGACTGAAATAAGTCAGTAGAAATCTCCGTGAACGACAAAGTAATCACCTCTCTAATTCGACTAAGCGCATCTGCAATACTATTCATGGACACTTTCCGATAACGGATCTCAAAATCAAAATCTTGCAATAACTCTACCCAACGAGCTTTCCTTCCTCGAAAAACAACAAAACCACGAAAAGAACGAAGTTGTTTCACTGTTCGTGGTATAGGCCAGTCCAAAACCTTCTGAACTCGGTCATAGTCAATGCTCAATCTATCTCTAGTCATCTTGTGTCCCAAGTAAATGATGTCGGTCATAAAGAACTCACATTTACTCAACTTAGCATATAGTCGATTCTGTCTCAAAATAGATAAGACAATCGTGAGGTGTCTGACATGATCCTCAAGAGTACGGCTATATATCAAAATATCATCCAGGAACACCACCACAAATTTTCCCAAATGTCCACGAAAAAGATCGTTCATCATTTGCTCGAAAGTGGCTGGAGCATTGGTTAAACCAAAAGGTAATACAAGAAACTCGTAATGGCCATACCTTGTCCGAAAGGCGGTTCTTTCGACATGCCTTTCATGAATACGTATCTGGTGATAGCCAGTACGTAAATCTATCTTCGTGAAATATTTCGCTCCTGCTAACCGGTCAATCAGGTCATCTGATCTAGGGAGAGGATAACGGTTCTTAATGGTCAGCTTGTTCAATCTTTTGTAATCTATATACATTCTCCAAGTATTGTCCTTCTTTCTCCTAAGCAACACAGGTGCACCCCAAGGTGATTTACTTGGACGGATCTGGCCCATCCTCAAATAATCTTCGAGTTGTTTAGCCAACTCATCTTCCTCAGCTTGGCTCATCCTATAAGGTGGAATACTGACAGGATGAGCACCAGGGATCAAGTCAATACGATGATCTACTGCCCGTTCAGGTGGTAAACCCGATGGCAATTCCTTAGGAAATACATCTTGAAACGAATCAAGTATCTTTTGTAATTCTTTGCTTTCAAACACACTTAATTCATTCACATCCATGGAAGGGATGAGAAAAGAAGAAAGTGGAATCAATACACAATGGAAAGCGGTATACAAAGAAGAATCCATTATATTTCCAAAATCAATTGTATTTACAAGAGGTCCCTGAGAGGGATGAATACAATCACCTAAAATACTATACTTGGTGTCTCTATGCTGAAAAGAAAAAATATGACTAGACCAATCTATCTGGACTTCAAGAGTCTTAAACCACTCAATCCCTAATAACAAGTCTACATTTTCCAGATGCATAACATAGCATTCGAGAGTATCTTTGTAGTCCTGAATCTGGATTGGAAGCATCCACCTTGCGATCCCAAACTTGTCTTCCCGCAGGTAGACGTACCTCATAGGTATGGTCGCTGAGTGTCGTATCAAGACTCAATTTCTGCACAAGTTTGTAGTTAACAAAGTTATGCGAACTGTCAGGGTCTAAAAGAATGTGAACCTTATGGCCATTCACTTCTCCATAAACTCGGAGAAGATCATGCATGCCAAATACCTTAGAATTGAACAGACAATCAGAACAAGTACTAGGACGAGAGAGTAGAGTAATTGACTTACCTGTCAAAGACAACTGGTTAGCTGCCTTTGGCTTGGGTCCTGTGTTTGACTTGGTACCCTTTTTCTTCGGGCACTCGTTACGCATGTGTCCTTTTTCTTCGCAGATAAAACAACGTCCTTCCTTCTTGAGCTTCAAAGCCCTAAGGAGTTGTTTCTTCTTCGCTGGTGTCGAACTGGAATTCTTCGAAGGTTGGTCCGAAGACTTGCCTTCATTCGTGTTAGCCATAGGTGCGGAGAACTTTCTTTTATGCTTGTTCCCCTGCTCGGTAACGGGTTTCGACTTGGAAGAGACCATCGTATCATCATAGATACGAGCTGAATGAATGGCCTCGTCCAATGTTTTACATTTGTTATTTTTAACATGTAATCGGTACGAGTCTGGTAAACCAGCTACGAAAAACCCCAACAAAGTAGTGGGATCCATCTTTGTAGCTTTCATCTGCAAGTCACGAAACATTTGGAGGTAGACCTCATAAGTGAGGTGCTGCGAGGTCATGGTCAAAGCTGAAAACCGGGCAACAACATCGTAATCATCCTCTTTCTTGAGGAATTCTTTCTTGAAGATATCTTCAAATTGTGCCCAAGTCGTTGGCTTAGGGTTCAGTTCCTTCCGCCAAAGCAAAGCTTTGCCGGACAGGAAACCTGCTGCTAACTGTATCTTCTTTCCATCATCATATGGATGAAACTAAAAGTGAACTTGTCACTTGTGTAGCCACGTGTCCACGATCTCCTTGGTTCGCTGCTTTTGCTCGCCCCCGAACGGTTCCGGAGTAATGTTGGGGCCTAAAGCTGAAGCCAAGGTATCCATACCCGAGAAAGTAGAGAGGGTAGTGGTCAATAGAGTGATGGAGTTCTGCAAAGCTTGCATCTGGGCTGCGATTTGTGCCTGACGTTCCGTCGAAGAAGCTTCGAGAGCTACTTTGAACTCTTGGAAATCTGATTTTGACACAAAATCGTCAAAAAGATCGGCATCGGTACCTTCCGTAGCCGGCAAGCCTTCGTGTTCCACGAGGGGCTCCAACTCCGATTCTTGGGTCGAAATCGTGAAGAGGGTACGTGGAGAGAAAAATTTGATCTTTGCACAATGAAAGTGCGAGCGAACTCGAGAGCTTGAGAGCTTTAAAACTTGAGAACTTGAGAGATGTGTGGCAAGAAGCCCACTTGAGGGGTTTATAAAGGTTTCCCAAAAGCCAAAAAAAATCTCGAAAGGCTAGGCTTAGCTTTTGCTTTAGCTTTTGTGTTTTTTTTTTGGAATAAATATATATATATATATTTATATATATATATATATGGATATATATATTCTCTTTTCTTAAAAAAAATAACACACATTGGAAACCTTAGAGAGGGGAGTTCTTTTAAAACTTTAAAAAAAAAAATTAAACTCCAAAAAACTGAAAGCTAAAAAAAAAAACGAAAGCTTTCCTTAGTTTTTTTTTTTCTTTTTCCCTGGATTCGCCCGACCGCTGGCTGGTTGCCATCGCTGACTGCTGACGTCTATGCTTTCTTGCGCCAACCTATGCCTGCGCCTACGCGACAGCACATGTAAGCATGGCCTGGGCGCCTGCTGCTCTGTGTGGCCTGGACGCCTGCTCTGCTGTGCGTGGCCTGGCCTGGCCAGTGCGCTAGGCTATGTATGCCTCGCTGCCTGGCTACGCAGGCCTGCCCGCCTGGCTACGCAAGCCTGGCCGGCATGGGGTGGCTGCGTAAGCCGCCTGGCTTGGCAAGCTTGGCCGCCCGACTGCCTACAGGTCTAGTCCGCCTGGTGACGCACCCGCCCGCCTGCAACGTACCAGCCCGCCTGCCACGTCAACAAAACTAGGCCAACAAACCCACTCGCCAGCGAATCGTTCACCCAACGCTCTCTCTCTCTCTTGCGCCAAAAAACAACGAAAAGCAAACATGCTTTTTCGTTCTCTTTTTTTTTTCTGTTTCTCTCCCTGCAGGTCATGCGACTGCACCCACAACTCTCTCTCTTCTTTGCAAAGCAATCAACCCTATTACACTACCATCTCCCATCAACATGGGGTTCTTTGATGAAGAAAAAACACATACCAAATCTGAAAACTGTAGTATGCACAGAAAAACAGCAAGCTTTTTAACACATACCGTTCTTCGACCTCTTCTTCTCTACCTACCGACTTGCTCGTTCACGAGCTATGCTCTGATACCACTGTCAAATCCCCACGGATTCCCTCGTGATCGATCTTGGTTCGAAACTCGAATCCTGCAAACAAACGAACAAACAAACAAGCAAGGGGGTGCAAGCCTGACTCACCTCCCAACCATGACAGCCGTGGGCAAGCCCACAGTCTTGGTTGTCCCCACCGAGCCACGAGCTGAGCTAACTAGGATGACGTACCGACCAATCTCCTCCTCGCGACGTCCCATACCGCCACGAAGCTGCCCTCGCGGGCCTCGAGATTGCTGCCGGCCTCGGCTGCGTAAAGCAGGTGCACGTCTGTCACTAGATCCAGGCTCCAAGACCATAGAGCTCTCACAAACTCGCGAGACTCTCTATATTACAATAACTAACCTTGGCCACCCTTTTATAGGCTCTTGGCCGGTCATCGGGCGTCCACACTTGGCCGCCCGCCTGTCCATACTTGGTTGCCCGCCCGTTAGTATTTCCCTAACTCAGCTCGTCAATCAGCCTGCCTAGTTCCAAGCTTCCCCAAGCCTCGAAACTAGTCTTGCATGCGTGTAGCACACGGTAGATACGCACTGTGCACATGACACTACCCCTAGAGGAGCCTGTATTGGAGGATCCACCAGAAGTGGAAGAACAAGAAGAAATCTTACAGCCAGAACAGATTGTATTCTATTCCGTGAGAAAAAGAGGAAGAACAGTGGTCACGAAATTCTTCTTGAAGTTTAAGAACTATTCCCCTATGGATGCGAAATAAATGCCAAAAGAGTGCTTCAAGGACTACCCAGATATCTTCAAGCTTATGAGGAAGCAGTTAGTCCAAATGTATTTGAAGTACATGCTTGAAACGTCTTGTGATCAAGACAGATTTAAGAGGGAGGGATTGTAGCCCTAGCCCTCTTCATTGTATATATTTATATTGATATGGAATTGATCATTATCTTGCTTATGTAATGGTCTTCATTGGACATGCTCTAGTTTGGGTGGCAATGATGCCAAAAAGCCCAAGGAGCAAGGTTTGTATATGGGAGGCAACGACGCCAGAAGACCCCTTGGACGGCAACGATGCCAAATATATTGGACATTCGCAGTCGAGCAGTCATTGTGACTAGATGGCCCAGATGATTGTATTGGATTTCGCAGTCGGGCGGTCATTGCAACCACATGGCCCAGATGACTATTGGATTTCGCGGTCAGGCGGTCATTACGACCAGATGGCCCAGATGACTATGTTGGATATCACAGTCGGGCGGTCAATGCGATCAGATGGCCCAGATGACTATTCATCAACTCTCGGGCGGTCAATGCGATCAGATGGCCTTGAGGGAAGACTGAGCGGTCCTAGTGACAAGATGGCTCAGCACGGTTTCGATGAAACCAGACAGGACAATCCATGAACAGGAGGATCATTACTTGTGCATTGCATACTGATGTATGTCTGAATTTCTTTGACTTTGTGTGCTGTTTTTGATGCGTGAACAATGATGGGGAGGTGGTGTACTCTAACCTGGAGGTGCTGCTCTTCTCCAAACTACATTATTCACACCCTCCATGATCAGTGGGGGAAGTTACAGGCAAGTTGTGACTCCATGTTGAAGCGACGGGAACTCTGGAGGCCAGCCCTTTCCTCACAGATCGAGGTGGTGACCCCACTTGGCATTACAGACCATCTGTGTGGTGTTCTCACCCCCCCTCCCCCCCTTGTATGAGATAGCCTTCTCGTCACAGAGCAGCCAGCGGGAGGAGAAGTCTCTTTCCTTATGATCATTTGATTCTCGCCCCATACATCAAGTGAGTTTATACCTAGCCCTATGGGGTTGTATCTAGCCCATTGTGGATATTTTTTCATTAACTAATATAAGGATCTTTTTTCCGGAAAAAAAAAATATTTTTCCCGGCTCTAACTTGAATTTTTGGAGTGCTTATAGTCCCCGAACAGATAGCCGAAGTGAAATAGCAAATTCAAGCATATTAAATTAGTGAAATCATGTGGCAAACCAGAAATCACCTTGGGAGAAAATACTCACCTCTTATGAAGTTTGCAATGGAGTTTGCATATAACAATACAATTCATTCATCCAAAGGAAAGGCACCATTTGAGATCATCCATAGCAAAGTGGTATTGCCACCCATCCTTAAAATTGATGAGATCTTTGCACCCAATGAGGATGTGAGAGATCTCGATATTACATTTGTGGACAGCCTTAGAAAAGCATAAAAGACAGATAAGCATTGTAGAAGAAGAAGATACATTAATGTCTTGCAAAAGACCCAACGGGTCTATGAGACAAAAGATGTATAATGTGCCCATGGAATCTGTCACAATCCTCTAGACATATGTGACATGTGGAAGGATTTTGATGGATTCGCTTATGGAAGAGTTGGTGACTCTAATGAGTGATTAGAGTTGTTGACTCCAAGTCAGTAAGAAGAATTGGTGACTCTGTCTACTGAGTCTATACACTCAAGCAAGGATTGGTGACCCTCGTGAGTGTGTGAACTCATGAAAGAGTTGGTGACACTGGTCAATGGGTATGTGAGCTCATGAAAGAGTTGGTGACTTTGTTCACTGAGTATGTTAACTCGTGGAAGGGTTGGTGACCCTAGTGAGTTATCTGAACTCATGAAAGGGCAATTGCCCTTGTGACTACAGTACTTGGATCCTGCATGGGTGGTGCCCATGGTCGCGACTGTTTTGATGTACAAGATGACAAGTTAGCAGATTTAATCCAAATCATTGCACACAAGCAGTTGCATGTGAAATGCACTTGCATGTGTGACTTGTTTTGTTTGCCTAGACATTGCCTGGTATTTTGCATGTGAATGTCCACCGGGATCGGTGACGCCTGAACACCCCATGGACGCGTGTGTGCAAACCTGTTTGGAACTAAGGCAGTGATTTTATGTGTTTTGTAGGTGGTAAGTGTGCACACTCAACCTTATTTTATTATTATCCCTTTGTCTACTAAAGTTTATGGTTGCAAGTTCAAAACCATTAAAGTTTGGATAGACAAACTTATAAATTATAAGAGAGTTCACATTGGGCTAGACTTTATTAATGTATCGGGACCAATTATAGGTGTGTGATCGACACCCGAGCACTGGGCCAGAGTTGCTAAAAGAAGCTGATGAGCTATCTTTGAGGTACAGGAGTTGCTTTTTTGGAAGGTTAGTGTGTTGAACAAGCGAGGGCAACCAAAAAGAGCAAGTCAAGAGTTTCTTCGGTCAGAACCGATACAGTGTGTGCCTGGCTTCAACCCTGCTCTCTGGCTGCTAAACGATTTGGCCAAAATGTTGTTTTGGGCCTGTTTGCGGCTATTGGATTGCACAATTGTATGAACAGCCGTGAGACTAAGAAAACACTTGGTGATCGTTTTAACCTGGTTGGGTACCGAGGGCTTGGTTCCACTAGAAGGTAATTGGTGACTACTTTGCCCTAGTTGGTGACCAAGGGCTTGTTTTCTTTGGAGAGCAGTTGGTGACTACTTTGCTCTCGTTGGTGACCGAGAGCTTGTATTTCTTTATTTTCATTGATTTGGATAAAATTCGTGTTGGCAAAGGAGTGGATCTCCTGGGCACCCGCATCTTGTGCAAGAGAATACTCTGTTGGTAATAAAGATACCTCACATGGGGGGCTGGCCCAACTTCAGCTCCTAGTGCTGTGTCAGGTGCAAGATTATGTTATGCGGTTTCAGGATGTATATGTTTATGATGGTTGTCACAGATGTATGATTGCAAGCAACTATGGAAGTGTGGTGTGTTAGCTCTGATACCAATGCAAGCAACTAGGAAGTGTGGTGTGTTAACCTCTCACCTAGAGGAAGCTCATCATAGGGAGCAATACCTAGAGCACTCATGGGAGTTTGCACCATATCCATGGGAACACATGTTCCAAGAAAAATAGATGACCAAATGTCATAAAGTGAGTAAAAGATCCTAGTACATGATAGTAATCTCCTATTTATACCCCTAGGATCCCATGTGCCCCACATGTGTAAATGGACCCTAACCCAATGTGCCTAGGCCCATCCCCATGTGCATGTACACCACTAGGACACTTTGTTACAAACCATCCCCTCCTACAATGATTTTGTCCTCGAAATCAAAGGGTAGTCGTATATAAAACATATACAAGAGGCTATGTACAAAAGCCAAAAATAATCACATCCATGACTAAGTGTAGCGGAAGACCCGTGTATGAATCATATGACTCCCTGGGTCAAATGGAAAGGATAGAGGGCTCCCAACGATGATGAGGCTATCTATGCAACCTCCTGGATCAAAAGAAAATCCAAGGCATGCAAAATCCAAGGAAATGGCCCCATGATATCTAGTGCAAGTGGAGTAGATAAGGAACCACTGTCGATGACGAATCTAGTCGAGTATCCTCCAGGATCAAAGAGAGATATACGGTATACACCCCGAACCATCGAAGCTGGAATATAGTAGCTCCTGGATCAAAAGGAAAGCTCGACTCCAAAGAGATTGTAGCCCCTAAACTCCTGGGTGGCCAGAATGTCAAGTGATCCTGACACAAAAGAATCATCGTGTAGGCCAAGATTGGAATATGTCATATGACATAGATGCACCTGAATGTCGAACCACATATCCAAAAACTATGCTTCTCATATGGCAAAGAATGCATCCAAAGAAAAATGTCCTGACTCCAAAGAACACAGGATCGTGTCGACATCCGAAGGAGCCAAATGAACATAGCTCAAGGTCAGCCTCATGTAGAGTCAAATGTGAACTCATGTCTCCGTCATATGTAGCACCACTCAAGAAGTCGAAAGCATGATCCACCATATCTATGTATGTATGAGTATGATCCGACCCATGCACAATATCTCCATGTGTATGACACTCTATATGTGTGTGTCCCTCTAGAATAGAAACTGGATCATCATAAAGATAGTCATCACTAACCATTGACCAAGTGTCTACACAAGAGAGGTATAAGTGGTATCAGTCAACTCACTATCAATGGAATCTCCAAGGCCACTAAGGTCATCCCCAAAGGTATAAACCAACTCCATCACTGGTGTCCCTATATGACCTAAATCCCATGTTAGATCAATCTCCAATAGTACTGGATCTAAGGAAATACCTAGATCAATTGTAAAACTCTCAAAGTCAATGTCATAGGATATGCTAAAAATATGATCGATATGCATACTCCTATGATGTCTCACCTCTATCAACTCATCACTACTCTCATGCACTATCCCTGACGGCTCAATCACAAAAACTCGATCCACTCGAATGCTGCCAAGAATGCTATGAAAACTAGTAGTAGTGGTCATATCCGAAATCTCTCCACATGACACATCTAATACTAGAACCTCAGGTCTATGCTCCTCATGGTCTATGGTGTGCCCAACGACATGTGAAGTGTCAATCCCATGTGTGACTAAAGATGTATGAATAGCCGAATGATCATGACTAGTCAAATGCTCATCAAGATCATCGAATGCATCACTATGGTCATCTAATGTATCTCTATGATCACTAGGAATAGAGATAGGTAACTCTATGATGCTCGTAATGCTCGATGTGCTCGCTGCCATCTCTCCCATCAAGATCATGCCCACATGATCTGACTCACACACATCACTCTCACTCTCACTATCACATACATCATCATCATGTACATATGTGTCAATGGCATCATGTGCACGTGTATCACTATCATCATGTGTATGTTTGTGTAATACATCAATATCATCATGTGTATGTGGGTGTGTTACATCAATGTCATCACATGTATGTGTATGACCATCACCATGTGTACATGTATCAACATCAATATCATCATCACTATCCACATCATCATCCACTGAATGCATGTCATAATGATACCCATCCTCAAGAATATAGTCATCTCTACTCACAAATGTAGGGCACTCAATCAAATTCCCACTTACATCCTCCCATGCAATCAATGCCGAACCATCCGTGTAAAGATAACCACATATATCCTCAACAGAATCACCATGTGTAGAACGTATGACCATCTAGCACAAACATCCTCCTCATCAAATAAGTGTCTAAATTGACTAGGTAATAACATCTGAAGCTCAAACATCCATATGTGACATGAATATAATGTGTCATCATAGCATGATGTCGGTGAAGAAGGATCTAGAGGTCAAAGCCGCGATGTGCCAAATGTATATATGAGCTCAGCCAATGATATGTAACTCCTCACCTGAAATGCCAAATCAAGATGATGGCCATAAAGCGAGAGTGATAGGATACGAGCAGATATCGCACAATCAACGTTTGGGATGGAGACATAGTGATGTTGACGACGAAGATGGTGGGTAGCACATCAATCATAGGCAGGGTAGAGGTAGTAATGGAAACCCATGTCGTCCCGCCAAAGCCCGAAAGTGTGGAAACACCTCTAAATGTGCTCACAAATCCCACACCACCCGTGCACAAACAAGGACCAAGATGCGTGTGTGAACGCCCAAAATACACTAAACAAGGGCCAAGATGCGTGTGAAAAACGTCTCCTAAAGGATCAAAGCATGTGAACACCTCTCAACTGCACCAAATCTATCCCATGGCACACTAATAACCCCATCGTGGCTCAAAACGTATAAACAAACCTGATGCCTAGAGATGCAAATCTCTATGATGGCTAGAACCTCGTGTTGGTTTGCTGTACTGTATTATTTGATGCTTTTCCTTCTACCCAACATGCCCTGTTGCATCTTGTCAGAATGTTGGATTAAAGCATGCTTTCCTTGGAACCAAATCAGCAGACCTTTTCCCCTTTGGTTGCAAGTTGCTTCCCCTAGACATGCACTTGCATCAAACCTGCAGTCCATGGGTGATTGTCACTTTTAACCTGAATCTGATTATGTATCGTAACTGTTATGCTTTGATTTATTGGGTATCTTGCTGCTAGTTCACTGGTATGAATCCTTGCAGGTACTGAAGTATGAAATTGTTTGATCGTATCCTGTTGCAGGGAACTTGAATCACTATGCATGTACTCTCTTAAAAACTGCCTGTAAGTTTCTTGATTCAATTCATGTTGTGAATGATATCTGTGAGATGCATGCATGTTAATCCTTCATCCCTTTCCAAAATGGCTGTTGGAGGCTGTTTTTTTTTGTAACCTGCTTGATCTTGTCATGCTTGCATGTAATCCATAAGCTTGCATGTATTGTTTTCATTGCATGCGAATCAGTTTGAGTTGGGTGATCGATTTGGCTGCAAGTGACACCTTAGTTGTTGCTGTTTGTGTAGATAGGATTTATGTGTTTGCCTCCTTGGCCAGCTAGGTTAGAAGACCCCCCCTGCTGCTATTCCTCAATGGTTGGTATTCCCACTCCAACCGCCAACATAATTCCAACCCTATGGTGTACGGAGCACCCTAGCTAATGCCACTAGACTGGGTTCGACTCCCAATAGGGTTTTATGAGTATCGACAAATGGTTGCAACAAATTTTCACTCATTAGTGCATGCATTCATTGTTTCACAGAAGTTTAGCACAGCATGCCATGGCTTTTAGCTTTGAGTGGGCTAGTGCAGTCTCTTTGATCAAAATAGCTAGAATATGGTTTACTGCCCTTGTCGAAACAAGACTAGCTCCTTGGCAGCATCTAGAATGTCCAAGGCTGTGTCTTCAGCAACTTCTAGCAGTAGGATAAATGCCATTTCATCAACCTTTCCATGCATACATGTAATTGTCTACACATTTGTTCATCATACATGGATTCAATCTGTCTGCATAGATGCATTTCACTGGTTTCTTCATGCACGCATTCAAGCTCTCTGCAAGTTTGTCAATCTTGGACTGATTCAGACCATTCTTGCTAGGCATTCATCAAGATTTGCTTACAACTGCCCTAATAGCAAAAAGATTCACAACTGTTTGGCTTGTTTGCTAGATATCTAGCAAGATCTATCAATTCCTGCAACTCTGATATATAGCAAGCAGTACAATCCCTTGGTGTAAATGGTAACACATTGGCTTGCCAATGATCTCAGTTCAAATCTGAGAGGGATTGCTATACCTTTGAACTTTCTTGCAAAGATCAACTTGCTGAACACTTTTTCTTGCACAGAAACAAAAAAATCAAGAATAGAATGAAGTTCAGGGTAAAGATCACTTACAGATGTAAAGTTTTGCACCAATCTTGCTTAAAACACTTGAATTCTTCACTCTGCACTGTTTTCTTGATAATCTCTTGAACTTCTTGATCTTCTTGATCTTGATTTTGATTTTCTTGATTTTCGAATTAGGGTTTACAAAGATTTTAGCAACCAAAATTGAGAGATATTCTTGCATTATCTTGCTTAGAGAGCTTACAATTCCAATTACTAATCCATTAAGCCTTTATTTTAGTCCTATTTTCCAAAATCTTGAAGTACTTGGAGCAGATTTACAAGAAGCTTGGTTGCTGAAGCAATTTTGCAAAAAATTCATTGCAGTTTTCAAAGATTGGTACAGACTGTGCAGAATATTCAGATTACAAAGTTTATGCAGAGTACAATTTGCTGTGCAGACATCAAGATTGCTGAGCAGTTTTCAGATTTTTGTGCAGAGTATAGATTGTTGTGCATAACAGAGTTGTGGTGCAGATTATTATAACAGTTGCAGATTCTGTGCAAAAAATTGAAGATTACTCCAGTTCATTGAAGTCTGTGCCGTTTCTTGAAGTTTGTGCAAAGTTTTATGTAGCTGTGCATAGTTCCTTGAAAACAATGATAGTTAGTGCAGAGATTAATCTGAAAACTGTGTGAAAATCAATTTCGAAAATGATTAACACTAATCACTCCTTAAGCAAGGATCTAAGCCAAGAGCTTTGATACCAATGCAAGCAACTATGGAAGTGTGGTGTATTAGCTCTAATACCAATGCAAGCAACTACGAAGTGTGGTGTGTTAGCCTCTCACCTAGAGGAAGCTCATCATAGGGAGCAATACCTAGAGCACTCATGGGAGTTTGCACCATATCCATGGGAACACATGTTCCAAGGAGAATAGATGACCAAATATCATAAAGTGAGTAAACGATCCTAGTACATGATAGTAATCTTCTATTTGTACCCCTAGGGCCCCATGTGTCCCACGTGTGTAAATGGACCCTAACTCCATGTGCCTAGGCCCATCCCCATGTGCATATGCACCACTAGGACACTTTGTTACAATAATGTATTGACACATGCACTTGCTGTTATGGATGCTGAATATGTGTTGTGTTTTGGCCATTAGTTTATGTATTTACACGCCCGCTAGTGACATTGGTATCAGAGCCTCGATTTCTTTCTCTGCTTAAGAAAGGACGATTTTTGGGCATACAGAAAATTTGGCTGAGCATATAGAATAGATAACATGAGCGCTCACACCGAGCCTCTTGTGCAGGAGAGAGCACATGCCGAAGTATCTGTTGGAACTGCTCATACTGCTTTTGAGCAGGAGAGGGCATATGCAGAAGGGACTGTTCGTACTGCACGTACAGATCTTGTTGATGTAAGGTTTGAGTGGGAGGCCTTGAGGCGCCAGGTTAGACGTTATCGTGACGAGACAACAGAGTGGCAACCTTTGAGAAAAGAACCTGATGTGCAAATTTTGAGTACAAAAAGAAAAATGTATCCCAATGATGCAGCCTTTGAGGCTATGGTAGTAGAGATGGAATATAAGAATCCTTATGAATTGGCCATGTCTTATCTGAGAGGACGAAAGGATGTATCCAAGGACTTCAATGGAAGAAGGGCTTCTCGCCTGGAAGCACATGCAGATTCAAGTGACTCAGAAGAGGCCATATCTCATCCTCATCATCGCCAATAGCGTTCTCGTCATGTTGATTCCACTTGATCCGCTCGGAATAGTGGAAAGAGGGCTCGGAATGAATCCCCTAACGCTAAAACTGATAAGCGTGGCAAATCTCACTCAAAGAAGAAAGCTAAAGAGTTCAACTTAGGGATAAGGACATCAAATTTGAAAATTTCTTTGGAAAAATGGAAATTACCAAAGCCTTTGCTTTTATTCGACAATTTGAAATTGCTTTTTGCAACGAAGACTTCTCGGAGAAGTCTAAACTGAGGCATGTGGGTATGCGTCTAAAAGAAATAGCTAGTGATTGGTGGATGGCCAAACTTTTGGATCATAGTGCTGCTCGCACATGGCCTAAATTTAAAACTCAGTTTTATGCTCAATTCATATGGCCAAACTTTGCTAAATGTCACCATTTTGGGCATCTCCAGAATTCATGTGTGTGGATGGGCTTTGGAGGTCCAAAAGATCAAGAATGTACAAGCTTTGGGAATGGAGGATTATCCAAGTGAGGAAAGCAAAAGGAAGACTAGACTATGAAAAATGAAAGAGGCAAGCCCACCTATTTATAGGTAAATAGGGCTGGCTGACTGGACACCTAGTGCTGGCTGACTGGACACCATGTAGCTGGCCGACTAGGCATGATGCACCCAACCTAGGAAAAATGCCAAAAAATATAGAAAAATAGGGTGGCTAGCCCACAACCAAGGGCCATGAAAACAGACCAAAAGAGGACTCCAAATATGAGCACAAACTCGGGATGAATGTGCTAACAAGATTATGCATATACAACCATAAACCTGTCCTTCATGCCATACGGCTATCCAGCATGGCCTTCAATAGGCACACAAACATGTATAACAGCCCACGTGGCTCTTCCATACACGCATAAACTTGTATGACAGCCCATATGGCTCTTCCACGAGCACATAAACCTGTAAACCAACCCATGTGGCTCATTCATGAGCTGATAAACCTGTAAACCAGCCCATGTGGCTCATTCATGAGCTCATAAACCTGAAGACTAGCACATGTGGCTCATCCATGAGCGCATAAACCTGTATACCAGCCGGTACGTCGCATCCATGAGCGCCAAAACCTATAAAACAGCCTGTATGTCGCATCCTTGAGCACCAAAACCTGTAAAACAGCCTGTATATCGCATTAAACCAGAAATTTCAGCAAGCTTTAGGATTGTTTTAATTCAGCCATCTGGGGTGTGCAAGATGGTGAGAGTAGTGAAAATCGTCTTCCCCAAGCTGGATATGGCTATGGCGGGCTTAGAAATGAAGAGAAATGGTGAAAATCAAAGTTTTGAGCCTCCAAAAACCTGCTTGAAGCTCAAACTCGCCCAAGAGATGACTCTCTCATGTTCAAATAAGCAAGAAAATGCTACAATGACAAGTGTGAGGACACTTGTCTCACTTTTATCCTCTTATCTGCCACATGTCCCAAATCCAAAGGCCAAAAATTTCACAATCTTTAGCTCTAAAAATATCCCATTAGATAGCTAATTTCACAATGGCACTTTGGCAATCCTCAATCTCTATCGAATTCCAGAGGTAATGACGTGACAGAAATCCCAACGGAGATTGCCAAAAATAGCAACTTTTCCTAAAATTTAGGAGATGATCTCCATGTGTCCCACCACATGAGAAATACATAGAAGCACCACGTAGAAACCTGTTTCATTGCTCAATCTCTCCCAAATACTCAAGAGTTCGCCATACATACTTTCCACTTGACACTTGATCTCCAAAGCCCATTTCTCTATCCAAGAAACTGTCTCAAGTGCCTGGACCATGAAGGCAGAAGGGGTGTTAGGGTTAGGGTTTGGAGAAGCTGCAAACAGGCGTGGAGGCCAACAGAGAGAGAACACGACTTCAGTGTATTATGCTTAATGAAAAAGTGAAGTACAATAGCCACATAATAGTGACCTAAAGAGATGTGTTCACATGTCCGGCCATAAAATGTGCCGGGTGGACCAAAACACCTATAAACTGAATATAAGTGAAACTAAGCTAAACTGGGAGAAAAAACCTCCACTAACTTAAGTAAAAAGTGCCCCAGTAATCTACTGATGATCACTAGCACTCCTCTGGGTGCATACACAGCATAAAACCCAACAAACCCCCCTGGAGTGATATGTGATCACTGTACATCATCCACCAAAAGGAAACAAATTCAAAGCACTGCGGAATGCTTCGAATTTCGGACGTGGTAATGCCTTGGTGCAGATGTCTGCCACATTCTGATCTGTAGGACAGTAGATCAGACTGATATCTCCTGCCTAGAGTCTCTCCCGAACAAAATGATAGTGAATCTCAATGTGTTTCGTGCGAGCATGAAACATAAGATTCCTGGCCACAGCAATGGCACTCTGACTATCAGTATAGATAGGTGTAGGCTCCTCCACTGAAATATCCATATCAGTCATGAGACGACGCAGCCAAACACACTCAACAGTAGTAGTGTAGGCTGCTCTGTACTCTGCCTCACAAGACGAAGTGGCCACTGTGGTCTGTTTCTTGCTTAGCCAAGAAATGCATGAAGAGCCAAGAAAGAAACAATTTCCACTAGTGGAATGTCTGGTATCAAAATCACCAGCCCAATCTGAATCACTGTAACACAGCTTGCCAATGTGACAACCGCGGGCCGTGCCTGAATCTGCTCAACTGAGAGACTGCATACTGAATATCTGGCCTTGTATTACACAAGTAAATGAGGCACCCAACAACCTGAGCATATGTAGTGGCATCAAAGGAAATACTGTCATCTTGTAGTGACAGTTTCATCCAGGCTCCATATGAGTACTAATAGGTTTGCAATCCTGAAATTTAAACTTCTCCAAAAGTTTAGCAACATACCGTGATTGCAACAACCCAATGCCTTTGTTATCCTGCACAAACTGTATGCCCAAATAGTAATGTACAAGCCCCAAGTCAGACATGTCAAATGTCTGTTGCAGTATCTCTTTAAAAGCTGCAATTTTGTCATCATTTGATCCCATGAGCAAGAGATCATCCACATAAAGACTGATGACCAGCAGATCTGTCTCTTCTTTCTTTACATACAGAGTGGCTTCTGATGGACTGTTCACAAATCCCTGAGTGAGTAGGAAAGCATCTATTTTTGCATACCAAGCTCGTGGAGCTTGTTTCAAACCATACAAGGCCTTTTTCAGCCTGCATACTTTCCCCTCATGACCATGTTCTGCAAAACCCATGGGCTGAAATACATAAACTTCCTCCTCGAGGTCCCCATGTAGGAATGCAGTTTTTATGTCCAACTGGTGAACAACCCAACCACGATGTGCAGCCAATGCAATGACACACCTAAGTGTCGACATACGGGATGTAGGAGCAAATGTCTCCTCATAATCAATGCCCTTCTTCTATGCATAGCCCTTTGCAACTAGACGGGCTTTGTACCTGTCAATGGATCCATCTGCATGTCTTTTCAACTTATAGACCCATTTAGTACCAATTGCTTTCTTGCCTTTGGGCAGATCAACCAAATCCCATGTTTGATTCCTTTTAATAGAATCAAGCTCATCCTGCATGGCTTTATTCCAATGCACATTATCTCGTGCATCCACAAATGAATCAGGCTCATCATCATCCTGTAAACTGGCTGCCATAACCAGATTCAAATCCATGATGTGTGCATGCTCATTGGTCCGTGTCTCCCTACGAGTACGACCAGCAAGAGGACCCTCTAAATGGCTGTCCTGTAATGTCCTAATCTAGGTATGTGTCTGACCTGTGGTGCCTGCTGCCCTATATTTGGTTCAGCTTCTGGTTCATTTTGCTGCTGAATTTCTGCACCACCTACATCATTTGTTGGCTGTCCCGTACCCTCATGAGTTGGATCACCAACTGTGGAATGAAACTCCATAGGTAGTAGACCTTCAAACACATCATTTTCAGCCTGATTTGCCTCATAACCAGCCATGGATATTTCTGATTTTTCATCAAAAATCACATCCCGACTAGTGAATATCTTCCTGGATAGTGGGTCATATAACCGGTAGCCCTTGCTCTCACGGCTATACCCAACAAAAATGCATTTTGTGGCTTTATCATCCAGCTTCCTCCTCAACTCTTTGGGTATGTGTGCATATGCAAGACACCCAAAGATATGAAAATGTGATACAGAAGGCTTGCGGCCATGCCAAGCCTCAAAAGGAGTAATGGATACCAATGCCTTTGTGGGACATCGATTCAAAATATGACAAGCACACATGACAGCTTCCACCCAAAAGATATGTGGTAGCCTCTTTGCCTTTAGCATACATCTGGCCATCTCCATGAGTGACCGATTCTTCCTCTCTGCAACCCCATTCTGCTGTGGAGTGTAAGGAGTAGTATACTGATGTTTTATACCTCTACTTCCAAGAAAAGAATTCAGCATATGTGACATATATTCCCCCCCTCGGTCAGAACGGAGAGTCTTGACCTTGTATCTTGACTCTGTCTCAGCAAGTGCTACAAAGGCCAAAAATGCATCATATACCTGTGATTTCTGTGTCAAAGGATAGACCCAGCATATACGAGAGAAGTCATCAATAAATGTTGCAAAATAGAAGCAACCACCTAATGACTTCGTTTGCATGGGACCACATAGATCACTGTGTATAAGCTGCAACTTTGCAATTGCTCTTAGAGCCTGATCACGTGGGAAGGAAAACCTATGCATTTTTCCCAAAATACATCCTTCACAAATGTGATCTGGAGGCTTCTCCATGAGAGGTAGATCTGTAAACATGTTATGTCGCTGCATAAGCATAAGACTACCAAAATTTACATGCCCCATGCGAGCATGCCATAACTCCGCATCAACCATAGCTGGAGTAAGAGTGAATGCATTATAAGTAGACTGATCCACTGGCTGAAATGCATCCAACTGATAAAGTCCATGACATAATGTACCAGTAAGCATCAAGGTCAAGGCATTAGCTTTGTCTCTGACCATGCATTTATCATCATCAAAGTGGACTTGCATACCACAATGTGCTAAAGAAGAAATGGACAACAAATTCTTCTTTATCCCTAGTACATATAAGGCATCTGTAAGGCGGAGAATGGAGCCATCAATGGCTATGAGCTGAATCTCCCCAATGCCACGAACTGGATATGAAGCATTGTTGGCACACTGAACAGTTTTGCCAACAGGGGCAGGGCCAACATGACTAAACAAATCCCTGCGAGATGTGATATGCTTTGAGGCACCACTATCAAAATACCAAGTACATGCATGCTCTGTCATACTGAGTGCCTGTGAAGACCAAGAGGCATCATAGCTCCATGTATAAAAACAGTAATCCCTGTCCTCAACAAAAGAAGCAGTCTCTGGAGGAGCTTTAGAAGCATCATTAACAGACATCCCAGCTTCCTTTGCCTTCTCTTTGGCAATCCTCTTCCTACATTCAGTGATGTAGTGACCTGGCTTCTTACAGTAATGACATTTGCCCTTCTTCTTGGGCTGTCCATCACCTTTCTTGGTATCCTGTGAAGAACCACCATCACCTGAATTTTGATTTGAACTCTTTGGCTGAGTTTTTCCTTTCCCCTTTTGACCTGTAGTAAATGCTTGTTCAGCATTTGTGTTCATATTCATATTCTTCCTCATTTGCTCTTCTTGTAGCAAGAGAGCAACAAGTTCCTGATACTTGAGGGGTTCAACAGCATTCCTCATGCTGAGGTTCAAAGAGGTATGAAAAGCCAAGTAAGATCTTGGCAAAGAGTGCAAGATGGTGGACACAAGCTGTGTCTCAGGAATAATCTCATCCACATTGATGAGTTGCTCTCTCAAATCCTGCAGCTTGTTTAAGTGGCTAGACATATCATCTCCTTCATTCATTTTCTGATTTTCCACCTCTCTTTTCAAAAATGAGATCCTAGCCTCATTACGAGCAGCATACATCTGCTCCAAAGTCACCCATGCATTCTGTGAAGAGCCAGCTGAACGAATATGAGGTATAATAGACCTCTGTACTGACAATGCAATGAGTGACAAAGCTTGTGCATCCCTGGCATCCCATGTCTTTTGAGCATTTGTTCTTTGAACAGGCAATGGCTGCCCTGGAGCCTGTACCTGTTGTCCTCGTCCACGAGCACCCCCTTGGGGAGGAGTCTCTGGAGCCAATGGACCTAGGTGTGGTTCATCACCACTAACAAAATCCCAAAGACCTTTTGCCACAAGCACATTTTTCAGCATAAAACTCCACAAGGAGTAGTTCGTGCCGTCCAATTTGTCTTCCTTAGACAAATACGTGAATACATCACTCTGCTGTTGATTTGCCATTATGCCTACGCACAATGTTCTACCTGTGTATCAAAAAACCCAATAGCAAGAACCCTGAAAACAACTGTACTCCACTGAATACAGTTCACCCAAATATGCCTGCACTCTCAATCCTCTGAATGTGCAGCTCAATGCACCAATGACTGAGTAGAGCAGCAAATGGCGTACACAATGCCAAAATGCCCCAAAAATGCCCAAATTTACTGCACCCAAACTGTGCAAAAAAACCTGTATAGTTCTTTGCTAGAAAATCTGCCTGTTGTGCCTGTAGATTTTCACAGAGAAAATAGTATTGCCCAAAAACAGAATATTTAATGCTTACCACAGATTGACTGAGCAGGTTGTGGTACACATGCAGGTACAGTCCACCAAAGAGAACACGTACTGTTGACTGTACTGTGCAGGTACAATCGACTTGTACTTTACAGGACTGAAGGCGACTGCAAGCTAATACTTTGCAGGTACTGTGAAGGTACTGATGAGGCGGCACTGTTGTGCAGGTACTGACAAGGCAACGCTGACGTGTGCTGACTGGTACGGAAGGAAGGCGACGCCTGACAGGTACTGTAGTTGCACAGTGTAGAGCAAGGCGACCAGGTACACTACGGTGCTGCAGCAGTCGACTGAATACAGTCGACAGTCGACCAGCGCTGACAAGTACAGTCGACGCTGACAGTACGGAGCAGGTACTGAATGCACGACTCCTGCTGACGGCGGCGAACGGGTACGGCAGCTGTACGATTACTGCAGGCGGCGCACCGTGTACGGGCAGATGTACGGGCAGTTTATGAAAGCGACTGTGTACAGCAATGGCAAGCCTTCAATGCTCTGATACCAAATGAAGGCAAAAGGGGTGTTAGGGTTAGGGTTTGGAGAAGCTGCAAACAGGCGTGGAGGCCAACAGAGAGAGAACACGACTTCAGTGTATTATGCTTAATGAAAAAGTGAAGTACAATAGCCACATAATAGTGACCTAAAGAGATGTGTTCACATGTCCAGCCATAAAATGTGCCGGGTGGACCAAAACACCTATAAACTAAATATAAGTGAAACTAAGCTAAACTGGGGGAAAAAACCTCCACTAACTGAAGTAAAAAGTGCCCCAGTAATCTACTGATGATCACTAGCACTCCTCTGGGTGCATACACAGCATAAAACCCAACAGACCATGCTATGAATGCTTGGTCCTCTATACTATGAGACTATTTATGTCTCTTGCTTGGAACTGTTTTAGTGCAGTATATTCAGCATAGTTGCTTCATATCTCTCTCTCTCTTGCACTCTCTCTCAGCAAACTCGAGTGCTTGTATGCTTCCGCTCTGTGCACTCTTTCATGGTATCATCGCTCCCAGTTCAACGTTCCTCTGCTGCCCCAGCTTCTCCTCGGTTTTCAGCACCTTCAACTCTGCGTTTTTTCTTCTCAGACTGCTGCTCGTCGGCTAGCTTCTTCCGGCACTTCGCCACTGCAGATTCAGGTCTTCCTTCACCGGTTTGATCTCTGAGAACCCCCTTCACACCTGTCGGGCTGCTCCTTTTCAGGGCAGCAGCATGTGTGGTGCTGCGTTTTTTACCCTACAGGGTGGCATCTGGTACCTATGGTGGACACTACTTCCGAGATTGTGCATTTTTCTTCTGAGTTTGAGCCCAAGTTTTTGTGATGGCTGCCCCGACTACACTTGATATGTTCTCTGGGTTTGCAAAGTTGGATGGCTCCAACTACACTTTGTGGAAGGTGAAGGTGAAATCAGCCTTGCGTGGCATGGATCTCTGGGATTGGCTTGTTACACCTTCCAATGCCACCTCTCCCACCCTTGCTTCCACTGGTGTGCCTCAGGCACACATTGATATTTGGCAGGCAAATGATCGCCGTATTCTCTCTCATGTGCGTACAGCACATTCTGCACATGAAGTTTGGAAGGCATTTGCAGATCTTTACGAGATTAAGTCTTTAGGACGGATTTTGGCTTTAAAAAAGCAACTTATGAACTTGTCAATTTCTGCCTTTCCATCTTTATCTGCTTTCATCTCAAAGATGAAAGATCTCCGGGACAAGCTTGTTGTTTGTGGCAAGGATATCTCTACAGAGGATATGGCTATTCGGCTTCTTTCCAAGCTTCCAGAGAGGTTTGATGCTTACTTTCAGTCTCTTGTTTCTTCTCCTCATTCTATTCCAGTTACTTGGGAGGAAGTTTTCCCCTCCATTATGCAGATTGAGTCTCGCTTTGAGGAGCGGACTAGCACCTCTGGTGGTTCTGATGGAGCTTTGGCCGCACGAGACAAAGAGAAGAATCAACAGAAGAAAGGGAAAGGGGACTCTGACAAGAACTCCAAGGATAACAACAAGAATAAAGACAAAGACAAAAACAGATCTTCTAAAAACAAGGACATTGATTGTCATTACTGTGGCAAGAAGGGTTATAAATCGCCCCAATGTCACAAGAAGAAGCGGGATGAAGACGCAAAGAACTCTACCTCTACAGTGGTGTCTCAGACCAAGAAGGATGATGGTATTCTTCTATTAGAAGGTGCTCATCGTATACTTGCTCTTGTGACTTCTCAATCGCGGTCGTGGATTGTGGATAGCGGTGCTACTGCTCACATGACACCCCATCGAGATTGGTTCGAGGACTTTACTGTGGGGACAGGCGAGATCACTTTGGGTGATTCTTCTTCCATGCCAGTTCATGGACATGGCACCATCCCCATCTTCCACTCCTCCGAGGACAAGAGGTACTTCTCTGACGTTTTGTAAATTCCAGATTTGGCATTTGACCTTTTGTCAGTGAGTGCTCTTACAGCTCAGGGTGCGGAGGTGATCTTCTCTCATTATGAGATTACCATTCGTGATAAGGAGACTGGTAGCACCTTGGCTCAGGGAGTCCAAGATAGTGGTTTGTACAAGTTGACCGCTTTGCTTTCTTCCGGTTCTTCTTTAGCTCTTTGGCATGCTCGATTTGGCCATTTGAGCTATCAACTTCTACAGCAAGCTTCGAAGGATGGGTTGGTTGAGGGTTTACCTACCATCAAGGCTCCTTCTTCTGTTTGTTCGGTGTTCCTCTTGTTTATAAGGGAAGCAACACCGAACCGCCTTTCCGAAGGAGGCAACACACAGATCTTAGACATGACTTATGTAGTCCTATGAGTACCGTGTCTTTGAGTAAGGCGTTGTACATGCTCGTGATGGTGGATGACTTCTCCAGATATACTTGGGTCTTCTTTTTGAAGTCCAAGAATGAGGCTTTTCAGCACTTTTGTGATTGGAGGGTTGAGGTGGAAAAAGAGATTGGTTCTTCAGTCAAGGCTCTCAGGACCAATAGAGGGGGTGAGTTTACATCCCAGGAGGCAATATTACAAGAATCATGGCATTCGGAGACAGCTTACTACAACATATACTCCATCACAGAATGGAGTTGTAGAGAGAAAGAATAGGACCATTATGGAGATGGCCCGTGCTATACTTAAGCATTCTTCATTACCTCAACGTTTCTAGGCTGAGGCAGATCTACTACTTTCTACATTCAAAACAGGTCTCCTACTGCTGCTCTTCCAGATAAAACTCCATATGAGGCTTTCCATGGTGCGAAGCCCTCTGTTGTTCATTTTCGGGTATATGGTTGTTCGGTGTATGTACATGTGCCTAAGGAGCATCGCTCCAAGTTGGACTCGATGTCTCAGCACATGACTTTTCTCGGATACAGTACTATGTCCAAGGCATATCGTCTATATGATCAGCAAGCCGGCAAAGTAGTTGTGAGCCGTAATGTGGTGTTCGACGAGACTCCTACATCTTCAGAAGGGGGTGGTGAGCTTCTTCTTCCTCCGCCGCCGCCGCCTCCTCCCTCTGCTTTTGTTACAGCTGTAACTCGCAGCGGCGGTGCCCGGGGGACTAGGGCCTTTGACACACTTGTTGATACCATCAATGCATATTAAAACATTTAAACATGGCCACAGCCTTAACACATATCCATCATCACTTTGCATAAAACATAAAGCAGGACAAAACATCCACAAATGCTGAAAATGGAGCTTGCACGTGTGACACCGCATAGAGGCCGGAATGGGCCGACCCCCCCCCTTGGAGTATTTTATTACCCAAGGAGAATAATATCATGTACAAGCTTTGAGGGCCTTACTCTCCCCACGGGAGATGCCGGATTATCCCTATACAAATGCCATAGCACAGCCCAACACAAGGCTACCAAGCCGGAACATAGGCTGTAGAAATGCCGAGCCATCAATGTAATCCATATACCTCCGTGTGGGTACTGATTCTTCCCCAAAAACCACGGGTCTTCGTGCAATAGAGCTAGTACAGCAAGTACAACTCTCCATTCAGCCGGTACAGCAGGTACAATGGCTGGTACAGCCGGTACGATGGCTGGTACAGCCGATACGATGGCTGGTACAGCAAGTACAAAAGCTGGTACAGCAAGTACAATGGCTGGTACAGCCGGTACGATGGTTGGTACAACAGGTACAGCAAGTACAAAAGTTGGTACAGCAGGTACAGTGGCTGGTACAGCTGGTATGGTAGGCGGTACAGTAGGTACAACAAGTACAGAAGCTGGTACAGCAAGTACAATGGCTGGTACAGCAAGTACAATGGCTGGTACAGCAAGTACAATGGCTGGTACAGCAGGTACAACAAGTACAAATGCTGGTACAACACATACAATGGCTAGAAATCATAATAAATGATTGAATACCCTTGCCTTCAGTATTTCTTCGCGATGGAAGCCTCCAAAACAGTCCCCAACAGCCGGTATTCTTCATGGGCAGCCTTCAAGAGAGAGAGAAAGAGAGTAGCCATCATTAGGGCAACCTGTAACGGTGGTAGAGGCTAGTGTGCAGCAAGAGAGCCTCCATTAATGAAGAGAGAGGGCTCCAATTTATAGATTTGGGCCTCCCATGAGCTAAAATGGCAAGAGAAGGCTACGATGACAAGTGGAGAGCCACACAATAGCTGAAGTGACAAGTGTGAGGCCACTTGTCTCACTTTGATCCTTTTTCTAACAAGTGTCAGGCCACTTGTCTCACTTTGGTCCACTTTCTTGCCACATGTCTCAATCTAAGAGATGGGTCCTTCCATAATCTTTACCTCTAAAAATATCCCAATTGGTAGACATTCTATCATAGGCACTTTGCCAACTCTTGGTATCTGCTCAATTCCAGATGTATTGACGCGAACAGAATTTCCATCGGAGTCGGGCCAAAAATAGCAACTCTCCTAAATTTTAGGAGTGTGGTCCTTTGTATTCTAGGATAATCCCCCATTCCCAAAGCTTGTACTTTCCAAATATTTAAACATCCTGGAGTCCACCAGACCCCTTTCAGACTGGGAAATGTCCAGGCTGGTGACATCCTCCCCAGCTTCTTAAAAGTTGTCCGCAACTTTAAGCTTCAAGCCATATATTCAAGATATAATCATGTCCCATCGATTGGGCGAGACGAGACAGTCTCAAAAAATCCAATATAACTGAAGAATCCATGTCCCAAAGAAATGGGCGAGACTAAATAAGTCTCCATAATACCAATATCAAAATCATGTCCCAAGATAAATGGGTGAGACAAAAATAGTCCCATAAGTCCAGATATCATAATCATGTCCCAAGATAAATGGGCGAGACAAATCAGTCCCATAAATCTAGATATCATAATCCATGTCCCAAGTAAATGGGCGAGACAAAACAGTCCCATAAGTCCAGATATCATAATCCATGTAGATCACCAAGGAGCTGCCTTGACGCCCGGCCCGACTTCAGTGCCCATATTCTCTACCATTGGCTCTATGTTCTACCAAGCAAGGTAGCAACATCTTGAAGAGCACTTAGGACAAGAGAAATACTACACAGGGCGGCTAAACAAGGAGTCCTGAAAACAATCACTCGTCGCAGGCATAGATAACCTGGTGTTCCATACGCATTTCTGCTACACATAGTTTATAGGCATTTCGGCCACCAACTCACACTACCCTCTCAAGTGTCCATGTTCCCTTCCATCTGCTCTCTATTGTTCCACCCACACATGGTAGAAACAATCTTCAAGAGAGCACGTAGGACAAGAGAACACTACACAAGGTAAGTGAACCATGAGTTCCATAAGTCCAATGCATCCCAAATAAAGGGAGCCAAAAAGAATAATCCATCCCAGTAAAAGGGAGCCATAAACATAATCCATAAACCTGAGGATGGATCCAAATTCCTAGAAAAGAAGTCCAGGAATCCATAGACCTGTATACCATAATCCTTGTATACCATAACTCTTACCACATACTCCGTGCTAACCACACACCTTGGAGTAGAGGTGGACTTTATCCATAAAAGCATCATATCCATGAAATATCCAAAGATTTCTTCTCTATAAACTCGGACAGATTCCTCCATAAAAATTGCTTGTGAAGCCCAATATCGATATAAATCTCGTCCAAGAAAGAAATCTCCATGGATATAATCCATCCCAATAAAGAGAGCCATGAAAAGAATTCATCCCATTAAAGGGAGCCATGAAAAGAATTCATCCCATTAAAGGGAGCCATAAACAATGTTTCCCTGAAACCATCTCAAGGCAAACAACAACACCTTTCTCCTTGCATAGCTATACAAGGGTTAGTGAACATCAAAAACACTTCATAGCAAAAGCACTAACTTTGCAAACTCAAAGTATACTTAGCTTTTCTTTGCCAGGTTGGTCATGAAGCCAGAAGAAATATCTCGTCACCATATCCTTAAGATATCCTAAGATATATCTCCATATAGCTTGCTTGTAAGCTTGATAATATAATCCACAATATCCATATGGAAAGAGTGCTAAACGTGTGCACATAAAGCCAACTTCACACTTCCACGATAAAATTCTGTGAATTCATAAACCCTTAGATCAACAAGTTGTCTACTGCTCATGCTCTTGCTTCATAAGCTATGAAGCGGCTGGCCATGCTTAACAGCAATGATGGTAAGTGTGGTCCCCACTTGAGATCTTTTCTCTTCCTTATTGATAGAAGGAAGCCTCCGCTTCCAAGAAAGCCTATGCTCTGATACCAATGTAACTCGCAGCGGCGGTGCCCGGGGGACTAGGGCCTTTGACACACTTGTTGATACCATCAATGCATATTAAAACATTTAAACATGGCCACAGCCTTAACACATATCCATCATCACTTTGCATAAAACATAAAGCAGGACAAAACATCCACAAATGCTGAAAATGGAGCTTGCACGTGTGACACCGCATAGAGGCCGGAATGGGCCGACCCCCCCCCCCCTTGGAGTATTTTATTACCCAAGGAGAATAATATCATGTACAAGCTTTGAGGGCCTTACTCTCCCCACGGGAGATGCCGGATTATCCCTATACAAATGCCATAGCACAGCCCAACACAAGGCTACCAAGCCGGAACATAGGCTGTAGAAATGCCGAGCCATCAATGTAATCCATATACCTCCGTGTGGGTACTGATTCTTCCCCAAAAACCACGGGTCTTCATGTAATAGAGCTAGTACAGCAAGTACAACTCTCCATTCAGCCGGTACAGTAGGTACAATGGCTGGTACAGCAAGTACAATGGTTGGTACAACAGGTACAGTGGCTGGTACAGCCGGTACGATGGCTGGTACAGCAGGTACAGCAAGTACAAAAGCTGGTACAGCAGGTACAGCAAATACAAAAGCTGGTACAGCAGGTACATTGGCTGGTACAGCAGGTACAGTGGCTGGTACAGCTGGTATGGTAGGCGGTACAGCAGGTACAACAAGTACAGAAGCTGGTACAGCAAGTACGATGGCTGGTACAGCAAGTACGATGGCTGGTACAGCAGGTACAGCAAGTACAAATGCTGGTACAACACATACAATGGCTAGAAATCATAATAAATGATTGAATACCCTTGCCTTCAGTATTTCTTCGCGATGGAAGCCTCCAAAACAGTCCCCAACAGCCGGTATTCTTCATGGGCAGCCTTCAAGAGAGAGAGAAAGAGAGTAGCCATCATTAGGGCAACCTGTAACGGTGGTAGAGGCTAGTGTGCAGCAAGAGAGCCTCCATTAATGAAGAGAGAGGGCTCCAATTTATAGATTTGGGCCTCCCATGAGCTAAAATGGCAAGAGAAGGCTACGATGACACGTGGAGAGCCACACAATAGCTGAAGTGACAAGTGTGAGGCCACTTGTCTCACTTTGATCCTTTTTCTAACAAGTGTCAGGCCACTTGTCTCACTTTGGTCCACTTTCTTGCCACATGTCTCAATCTAAGAGATGGGTCCTTCCATAATCTTTACCTCTAAAAATATCCCAATTGGTAGACATTCTATCATAGGCACTTTGCCAACTCTTGGTATCTGCTCAATTCCAGATGTATTGACGCGAACAGAATTTCCATCGGAGTCGGGCCAAAAATAGCAACTCTCCTAAATTTTAGGAGTGTGGTCCTTTGTATTCTAGGATAATCCCCCATTCCCAAAGCTTGTACTTTCCAAATATTTAAACATCCTAGAGTCCACCAGACCCCTTTCAGACTGGGAAATGTCCAGGCTGGTGACAACAGCTCTAGCTATGGATTCTCAGTTAGATGATGATGACTCTACTCCTCTTAGCTGCTCCAACGAGTCCGAGCAGATCTGTGCTTGGATGGTATTTTCAGACAGTTCGTGATTCTGGGTTACGTGAGCTTCCTTCTGCTCCTCCGCCTGGTTCTCTCAAGCGATCTTCCAGAGTTTTAGGAAAACACATTCATGAGGGCAACATGTTTGTTAGCTATGCTCTTATGTCCTCTATTATTCATGGTCCTTCTGATCTCACTTCTGTGGACGAGGCTCTTTCACATGAGCCTTGGCGTCGTGCTCTGCAGGCAGAGCTAGATGCTATTGAACGGAATGGCACTTCGACTTTGGTGCCGAGGCCACTGCAACGTAAGGTGATTGGTGTGCGCTGAATCTTCAAATCGAAGTTCCGAGCTGATGGCAATTTGGACAAACACAAGGTGAGGTTGGCTGCCAAGGGTTATGCTCAGCGCCCTGGAGTCGACTTCGATGAGACCTTTGCTCCGACGGCCCAGATGACTACCATTCGCACCGTTCTTGCTCTTGCAGGACATCATAGATGGCTCATATTCCAGATGGACGTCAAGTCGACTTTTCTAAATGGAGAGCTTACACAGGAGGTGTATGTTGATCAACTGCCGGGATTTGTGATTCCAAGCAAACAGGATCAGGTGTACCGGCTAAAGAAAGCTTTATATGGTCTGAAGCAGGCTCCGCGGGCTTGGTACCAGTAGATTGATGAGTTCTTTCAGAAGCTTGGCCTGTGCCGTTCGCAAGCAAACCTTTATATCCTCCTTGAGAGGGGGTTGATTGTTATCATTGTGGTCTATGTTGATGACCTCTGATGACCTCATCTTTACAGGTTCTTATTCTGTGAGGATCCGTTCAGTCATGGATGCTTTGGAGATAGAGTTTGAGATGACAAATCTTGGCCTTTTGCATTATTTTCTTGGCTTTGAGATTTGGCAGACTCCTAAGAGTATTTTCTTCTCTCAGCAAAAGTACAAACGGGAGCATCGTAGTTAGGAAACGCATTTCCTACAGGGCAGCAAAAGTACAAATGGGAGCATCGTAGTTAGGAAACGCATTTCCTACACGTTTCCATGTAGGAAACGCGTTTTTTTAAAGCAAATTTTTTGACTTTTTTTCCCCCAAATCTAACGTTGAAATTTGTGCGACTCTTTTGATAAAGTTTTTTCTAGTTTTCGTGTGCCACTTTCCCTCATCAAGGCTGATTTATTTTGTATTGTTTATGGGCATTGGGCCATGATTGTTGATTCATCATGCTTCATGTGACATGAACACTTCAAACTTGTAAGTTTTAACCTATGTAGTGTCATGTATGGTTTTTTTTTTGTGGCATGGAATGATGGATGATTGGATCATGGATCATGAATAGCGGACCATGGTCTGTGAATCATGATCATTTGACACTGATGATGTATGATTATATGGTTTTTGTTATTTGTGATTCAAAGACTGTAGGCTTCAAATTGATGTTTCCATGTATTCTATGCATTTAGTGTTATTTTTACATATTTTATACAGTATATATTTGAAATTTTGTACATGCAAAAACCTGTAGGTAAGAAACTTGTAGGAAACTTTGGGCTAATTTTACAAAACCCGTTTGAAACGCGTTTGAAACTTTTAGGAAACCCGTACAACCCCCTAACTACTATGCACAGGAGATACTTGACAGGTTTTAGATAATTGGATGCACATCAGTATCTTCTCCTATGGATACTAGTGAGAAGCTTTCTGTTCTTGATGCTTCTCCAAGGATTGATCACGGACAGTATCAGGTTCTCATCGGTTGTTTGGTTTGGTTGACCTACTCCGGATTAGACGTTTGTTTTGCAGTCAGCTTATTCAGTTCTTTCACATCCAAACCCCGTCAGCAGCATTGGCGGTGTGCTCTCAGAGTTCTTTGGTACTTGCGTGGCACTTTGGACTTTGTCATCTTCTATGGCCAAGGATGCACTCTTCTTGAATGGTCTGATTCAGATTGGGCTAGAGATCCAGATACTTGGTGTTCGACCACTGGTTGTGTTTTCTCACTTGGGTCTGGAGCCATTTCATGGAGCAATAAAAAGCAGCCTACTGTGGCGCTTTCCTCTATAGAGGCGGAGTATCGTGCAGTTTGTTATGCTGCATGTGAGGTGATTTGGTTGCAGAGATTATTGGGGAAGCTTGGCTTTCCTCCTACTAGATCTAGCCTTCTTTGGTGTGACAATCAGAGTTGCATCGCCATCGCCAAGAACCCTGTGTTTCATGCTCGTACAAAACACATTGAGATTCAATATCACTATGTTTGTAAACGGGTGCTTGCTGGAGATTTGCGTTTGGAGTATTGTCCTTCAACAAAGAATGCGGCAGATTTGTTCACCAAGCCGGTTTCTGAGGCTTCCTTGGCTCCTCATCTTCGGCTTCTCAGAGTTTGTTCAGCATCTGGTGCTGAGAGGGGGTGTTAGCACATTCATCCCCAATTTCTGCTCATATTTGGAGTCCCCTTTTTGTTACTTTTCATGGCGCCCTTGGTTGTGGACTAGCCACTCTATTTTTCTGGCATTTTTCCCAAGTCAGGTGCATCATGCCCAGTCGGCCAGCACTAGGTGTCCAGTCAGCCAGCCCTATTTACCTATAAATAGGTGGGCTTGCCTCTTTCATTTTCATAGTCTAGTCTTCCTTTTGCTTCCCTCACTTATGAGACTATTTATGTCTCTTGCTTGGGACTGTTTTAGTGCAGTATATTCATCATAGTTGCTTCATCTCTCTCTCTCACATGAGGGATCCTCCCTTCCTCAAAGCTTGGAGGGCCGGGAAAGACATGACAAAGAAGAGAGCTCTCATCATACAATTTCGGGATGTGGAGGCACGCACCATCTTCATGAGGCAGAGGGTCATACTACGAGGCTTAGAGGGAGCTCCTATTTTCTTGGATGATGATCTCACGAGGATGCAGCTAGAGCATAGGAGAGCTTGCATGCCACAAGTCTTACACGCGAGGAGAGAAGACAAGAAGGCCTTCTATCGAGATGGTCGGGTCATCATTGATGGCCGGCCCATGGATTAGCGGTTTGGGGCCTATGGGACACAGACCAAGCCACTGACAGAGATACACATGGCAGTATGGAACTGTAATGGTTCACTATGGGTGCAGCCTGGACGACTGGAGCATGTTATGGTGAGGAGAGACATCATACCTCTGACAGAGACACATCAGAACCCAGAGAGAGGGCTACCTCGAGTAAAGGGATTCCAGTGGGAGTCGGAGGACCACACGCCAGGGTACCTCGAGAGGGTCGGGGGGAGTAGCAGTTCTATTCAGACGGGAACTACAGGGGAGACTGAGAGTGGTAGCACAGGATCCAGAGGCCAGATACATGTGGATCAGCTTACAGCTCTCATAGGACAGGGTTATATACATAGCTCTATGTTACTTTTCTCCATCAGTATCCTCCTATGTCATTACAAAGGACATGCCACATGAGGAGGAGACAGGAGCCTCACCATACACTTGTCTGTCTCATAGGAGATTATGCATTATTCTTCACTAGGGGCGGTATTTCTTACGGGTGACTTCAATGCCCCCACACAGTGCAGACAGTGTGAGGTGTATGACTATGATGACATGGAGATCCTCCACCCTGTGGATCCAGAGGAGATAGGGGCTAGTCGAGCATCAGAGGACACTAGACCAGACAGAGGACATTATGGGGACCACTTACTAGAGTTGGGAGCCACGCATCGTCTCGTTATTTATAACGCGATGCTACAGTGGCCGGGATCAGGAGGGCTGACATGCTTCCCACATGGGGGTCATACACGGACCAGAGGCACAGTGGTAGACTACATTATGGGGTCTTTGGAGGCATCACAGCTTGTCACCTCATTCTCCATCCCACCTCATCCTATTGGGGTAGATCATACATACTTGGCATTTTCACGAGCCGGATCACCAGTATCACCAGCCCCCCACATACCGACGCCACACACTACCATCTACTTCATACATGACATGGCAGACATACACACTGGCAGAGTAGAGGATGGGCTCCTACTCATGGATCCCCCGGCACCTATGGATACCATTACAGCCCAGCTGACATCACTCCTACACACGGCTGCATTACAGTGCTTCCCATATCGTGTCCACTCAGGAGAGCCTGCGAGATCTGGGACTATGCCCCAGAACAGATGGTATGATGACGAGTGTAGAGCCCTATACTCACAGCTCCGCATACAGAGAGCCTTGGGAGCCATCACAGAGCAGGAGTCGAGGAGAGAGATGAGGAGACTTACTCGCCGCAAAAGGCAGGCCTTCGCAGAGATACAGGAGCTAGAGATCTTCCATTTCTTCATGACTAGAGATAGCCCTATCTCATGGCGGCACTTTAGAGAGCCCCGGACACCGACACCCATTGCAGACCCACAGACATGGCACACATATGCAGAGGGCCTATACCACACCCCACAGCAGCCACCTATACCTCAGCCACAGGAGCCTCAACCTACTACAGCTAGCTTCTTTACCCACTCGATGGTAAAGGAAGCTATCCGCCGCCTACAGCATGGACGGGCCGCCGACCATATGGGCCTACAGGGTGAGCATCTCATATATGCAGTAGATTCTTTGGCTCCTTTTCTTGCACACCTGTTTAACAGGGCACTAGCAGAGGGTTTGCCTGCGGAGTGGACGATGCACACCATTGTGCCGATCCACAAAACAGGGGATATGCTCAATCCGAGCAATTACAGGACAGTTATGGTTGGCCACGTGTTGGCCAAACTCTATGGTGCAGTGTTGGAGCAAGAGCTTAGCTTATATGCTGAGCGAGCAGGTTTACGCTCATCGGGGCAAGCAGGCTCCAGGAGAGCTTTCTCTACCACTGACCATGTATTCACTTTGAGATGTATGATTGATCAGGCCAGAGTGAGGAAGAGAAAGCTCTATTGCTGCTTTGTGGATTTCCGCAAGGCATTTGACACAGTACCACGAGAGAGGCTCTTTCAGCGCCTGCAGTCTCTTGGCATACCAACAGATATGACATGGGGCATCTATGCATTATATGAGCAGGTTTTTGGGCGAGTCAGATGCCCAGGAGGTATGTCCGAGACTATTGCTAGCACCATTGGTGTGAAGCAAGGATGCCCACTTTCCCCCACGCTTTTTGGGTTATACATTGATGAGGTGGCTCACTTCATTACACAGGGAGGCGGAGATGGAGTTGATCTAGTAGGTACCTCAGTACATATTATGCTTTATGCTGATGATATTGTATTAGTGTCCAGGAGGTCTACAACAGCATCTACATGCACTCCATGATTTCTGCACACAGAGGGGTCTTACTGTGAACCTTGGGAAAACAAACGTTATGGCCTTTCATACATCGAGACAGGCCAGGAGTCAGCTGACATTCACTCTCGCAGGACGCCACGTGGAGGTGGTGACATCATACCTGTACCTAGGGGTTACCTTCTCTACAGCAGCCACGCGCTTCACCATGGGTTCAGCAGCCAGAGCTAGATTGACACGGGGATACGCAGCATTGGCTATGCTCGAGAGACAGTGCCATATTTGACACATTAGTCACACCGGCACTATGTATGGAGCAGCGGTATGGGCGCCAAGCCTTGCTACCCATTGGTGGACACAGATAGAGAGACCACAGGCCCTCATGATGGCACGCATGATACGCAGCAAACCGTCAGTACCTCATGACATTATCCGAGTAGAGTTTGCTGAGCCTCCTATGATGGTAGAGGCCATATTCCAGACTATAGGCCTGCTAGACAAATTCAGAGAGATGCCACAGGACAGATTGTCATACAGAGCTTTTGAGGCATCTAGACAGCTGGCTGAGGCAAGAGACAGAGGATCATGGTATGCACAGGTCACACATTGGTTCTCACAGCATGGCCTAGACATGGATCATCTACCACCATTCCAGTATGACAGGGATGCACCACATATCCGTCTCTCATAGTGAGAGGAACAGAGTATTGAGACAGGACCTATGGCAGCTCTATACACGAGAGACATGGATATCGCCTACACAGCCTCTTCCACCGAAGATGCTGTACTACAGAGATCACTTCATGAGTATCACTGATGATGGATTTATAGAGAGGCCTAGATACATGGAGGGCTTTTTACCACAAGGCTCCCGAGTAGCTATTGGTCAGTTTAGAGTCTCATCACATCCATTGGAGAGGATCGAGACTGGCAGAGCAGCACGGATCCCCCGAGAGGAGAGGGTATGCAAATTGTGCAGAGAGGAGGTGGAGAGTGAGGAGCATTATGTATGCAGATGCAGAGCATATACAGCCATCAGAGGGAGATATCCCATTTTATTCAGAGAGCCACATTCCCTACACCAGCTCTTTGAGGCAGCAGACCAGCACATACTGAGGAGAATCATTCTAGACACACACTGTCACAGAGAGACATCATTACAGGCTTAGACAGCTCCAGAGGGGGGACGACAAACACAGATTACTACATTTTTTCAGAGATCCACCCCACTCCCAGCCCCTACACAGCAAGGAATTACTCGAGAGAGAGCAGAGACACTCAAAGCCTGCAGAAGACAGAGGACACCTGGCTTTCGGACACCGCGCCTATACCAGAGAGAGATGACAGAGATCAGAGCTCAGTTTCACAGAGAGGGTGCGGAGCGACTGGCTCGCTTCAGAGCAGACCCAGGCATGTTCTTCAGGGAGCTGTGGACACCCCCTTCATTGATGTATACTATTTTATACCCCAAGTATGGTACAGGATGGAGCTAGCTAGTTTGCATATCATGATTGTATACCCCATGCATATAGCTTTGCATTCTCCTAGTAGTAGAGCTCCATTCCATCCCCCACTCATTGTACTTATTGCACACCCAGATTCAGCTTTTTAGTTCAGTACTTTTTCATTTTGGGATGACAGAGGATACCCCACACAGGTACACTGATTTGTCTCATAAGCCGAGTCGTTCTTCAAGGAGCTATGGACACCCCCTTCATTGATGTATACCATTTTATACCCCCAGTATGGTACAGGATGGAGCTAGCTAGGTTGCATATCATGATTGTATACTCCATGCATATAGCTTTGCATTCTCCTAGTAGTAGAGCTCCATCCCCTTCACCACTCATTGTACCTATTGCACACCCAGATTCAGCTTTTTAGTTCAGTACTTCTTCATTTTGTTGGGATGACAGAGGATACCCCATACAGGTACACCGATTTGTCTCATAGGCCGAGTTCGGTCTTTTGGAAGACGTTAATAAAATCTCTCTCTCTCTCTCTCTCTCTCTCTCTCTCTCTCTCTCTCTCTCTCTCTAGTTGTTGCTTCCGGATGCTCCCTACTAATGTATTGTAGGGCTAGATACTTACCTTCGGTTCTTTCTTTTCTTTTCCAGACAGTGTATCAGATGTCACATGGTTGTAACTTTGGTCTCATAGGTCACTTTGGCCTTTTGAAGACGTTAATATAACATTTCATTTCATTTCTCTCTCGCTACTCCCTGCCTGTGGGAAGCGCTCAAAGTAATCTCAAGGAATGGCTCCGAGTCTCCAAGAGAAGCTCGAGGCCCTCGAGATGGCAGTGAAGGCACTAATCAAGGAGAACAAGAAGACATCCGATTCCAACCTCAATGAGGTGGAGAACAAATTACACCGGCACATCATGGCCCTCGAAGCACGAGTCACAGACCTTGAACAAGAGAACACGGCACTCAAGGAGGAGGTGAGTGCATTGAAAGTGGAACTGGTAGCCGTCAAGAACATCGAGAAGGAAGAAGGGGAGATCAATGACCACTCTCACGGTCATGAAAGAAGAGATCTCCAAGGAGATCACAAAGGACATGGAGGGAAAACTTGAAGCCAAGCAATCAGGATGGGTTGAAGTGGTGAAGAAGAACATCCGTAAAGAAGTGAGGGAGGAGACTCAAAGGGAAGAACACCAAATCATTCACACCACCATTGAGGAGGAGAAGATGAGGCATGCCCGCCGCCTCAACATTCGAGTCACAGGATAGCCAAGACACCGGACTCCACTCCCAAGAAAGATCGACAGCTTCTATGCATGAAGCTCGGCTACAGTGAAGAGGACCCTCTCTCCTTCACCAAAGCATGGAGAGCTGGGAAAGACTCAACACGCAAGCGAGCCCTCATCCTACAGTTTGCAGGGGAGACGAAGAGGGTCACCTTCATGAGGAAGAGGGTGATTCTACGAGGATTACAGGGAGATCCCATCTATTTGGATGACGACCTTACAAGGATGCAAATAGAACACAGGAAAACATGCATGCCGAGAGTCCTACAGACCCGAAAAGAGGGCAAGAGAGCATTCTATCGCGATGGCCGTGTCATCATCGATGGCAAGGCCACCGATTAGCGCCAAGCGGCTTATGGGACATCGGCTATGGAGGATCCAGATTCACAGATACACATAGCAGTTTGAAACTGCAATGGAGCACTTTGGACACATCTTGGGAGGATGGAGGAGGTCATGGAGGGACGGGACATCATACTACTTACAGAGACGCACCAGGGCCCAGAGAGGGGGCTACCCAAAGTAGAGGGCTATCAGTGGGAGTTTACATACAGGGGGACCACACGAGGGGACCACACGGCAGAGCACATCGAGAGGATCTGGAGGTATAGCGGTACTCTTCAAGCGAGAGCTACAGGAGCGCCTACAGGTGGTAGCACGTGACCAAGAGGCTAGATACATGTGGATTAGACTGCAGCTCTCAGCAGACAAGGTGTTATACATTGCTCTATGCTACTTCTCTCCTAGAGGATCGAGATATGCCATGACAGCAGAGGAGGAGAGTAGAGGGGAGGAGGAGGACACAGGGCCATTGGGAGAGTCACCATATGCAGCCCTTTCAGATGAGATCATAACACTACTCCAACCTGGGGGAAGTCCTTATGGGGGACTTCAATGCACAGACACAAAACCGACAGTGCGACATTTATGATTTCGAGCACCCCGAGGTGATGCACACACTAGAGGTGGAGGACACGGGAGCTTGCAAGGTGTCAGAGGACATGGGGCCGGGTAACACCAGATATGGTCATCACTTACTTGAGCTAGGAGGGCAACACCATCTCGTTATTTACAACGGGATGAGACACTGGCAGGATTCACGAGCACTGACATGCTTTCCACGATAGGGGGGGGGGGGGGGGCAGCACACTGGACTACATAATGGGGTCCATGTCTCCCCCTGTCCTATTGGTGCGGATCACACGTATCTCTATCACTGACGAGCCCCACACCAGCACCCACACAGCCCATACAGGCATCGCATACAACTTTCTACTTCAATGACTTGGCAAACATATATGAGCATCATGTATATGACGGGCTATTCCAAATGGATCCCCTGTTACCTCTAGACACACTCACCACCCAGCTATCATCTCTACTACATACGGCCGCCACCCGCAACTTCCCCCATCATACACACATTGCACACACAGATAGATCTGGGAGCATGCCCAAAATCGGTGGTATGATGATGAGTGCAGAGAGCTATATAGACACCTCCGTGCCCAGAGAGCACTGGGGACCATTACAAAGAGACAGGCGAGCCGACAGATGAGGACCCTCACACGCCGTAAGAGGCGTGCATATGAGGAGGCACAGTACTGGGATATATACCACCTACTCATGAATAGAGAGGCAGCCACTGCATGGCATAGGATGAGAGAGCGTCGCCCTCGTACCCCGATTGAGGATCCACACACATGGCACACATATGCAAAGAGCCTCTCCCATATCCCTCAACAGCCGCCCATACCACAGCCACGGGAGTCCCACCCTGCCACCTCTACTTTCTTTACCACCTCGATGGTAGAGAGAGCTATCCGCCAGTTACAGCATGGTAGATCGGCTGACCACACATGTATACAGAGTGAGCATCTTATTTATGCAGCTGACACACTAGGACCCTTTGTTGCTCACCTCTTTAATAGGGCACTAGTGGAGGGCCTACCAACTGAGTGGACTATGCACACCATCGTGCCTCTCCACAAAGCGGGAGACATGCTAGACCCCAGCAACTACAGGACTATCATGATTGGTCATACATTGGCCAAACTTTATGGCGCAGTGCTCAAGGCAGAGTTGAGCTCATATGCAGAGGAGGAGGGACTACGAGCACCAGGGCAGGCTGGATTCCGACGAGCTTTCTCCATTATTGACCATATATTCACTCTGAGATGTCTGATTGACCAGGCTAGGGCGCGGGAGAAGAGATTATACTGCTACTTTGTGAATTTCCGCAAAGCATTTGACACGGTGCCACGAGAGAGACTCTTCCAGCGCCTACAGTCATTGGGGATCCCATCAGAGATGGTTTGGGGCATCTATGCTTTATATGAGCAGGTCCTCGGGCGCATACGATGCCCCGGGGGGCTATCTGATGTTATTGCTAGCACCATAGGTGTGAAGCAAGGATGCCCACTCTCTCCTACACTATTTGGGCTATACATCAATGAGGTGGCTAACTTCATTGGTCACGGTGGTGGGGACAGGGTAGACATCTCAGGTACCACAATCCACATTATGCTATATGCAGATGATATTATTCTGGTCTCTGAGTCGCAGATGGGACTACAGCACCATCTCCATGCACTCGATGACTTCTGCACACAGAGGGGGCTTACAATGAGCCTTGGGAAAACCAAGGCCATGATTTTCCACACCTTAGGGCCAGTTCGACGACAGGCCATCGTCACACTAGCAAGAGGACAGGTAGAGGTGGTAGACTCGTGCGTACCTGGGGATTACATTTACGACTCCGCCAGGAAGATTTACTATGGCACACGCAGCCAGGGATAGACTCACACGAGGGTATGCAGCTCTAGCCATGCTAGAGAGGCAGTGTCACCAGGCACACTTCCAGGAGCCCCACATGAAGGGGTGGTTGTTTGACACACTAGTCACCCCTGCTTTTGATGTATGGTGCAGCAGTATGGGCACCTGGTATGGGCACCTGGGCTCGCCACCTCAAAATGGTCTCAGATAGAGAAGCCTCAGATTCTCATGCTCTCACAGATGATCTGCAGCAGACCCTCCGTCCCACATGACATTGTCCGGACGGAGTTTGCTGCACCTCCTATGCTAGTAGAGGCCCTCTTCCAGACGATCTGCTTCATACAGAGGATCAGAGATATGCCATTAGATCGATTCTCACATAGAGCTTTTGAGGCGTCCAGGCAGCTCGCAGAGAGTGGAGATAGGAGATCATGGTATTCACAGATGATATAGTGGCTCACTCAGCATGGTCTCGACATAGATCACCTGCCACCTTTCCAGTATGATATACATGCACCATACATCCAGCTCTCTCACAGTGAGAGGAACAGAGTCCTTCGGCACGATTTATGGCAGCGATACACTCAAGAGACTTGGATTACACCCAGTCAACCTCTACCGCTGAAGATGCTATACTACAGAGATCAGTTTATGCATATCTCAGCGGATGGATTCATACGAGACCTGGATACATGGATGTGTACATGCCTCACAGTGCCCGAGTCGCGATTGGCCAGCTCAAAGTGTCATCACACCAGCTTGAGATTGAGGCAAGTAGGGCAGCACGGATCCCCAGAGCAGAGAGGATATGCAGACTATGCCAGGAGGAGGTTGAGAGTGAGGAACATTATGTATGCAGATGCAGAGTATATAGTGTCATTAGAGAGAGATACACCACCATCTTCAGTGGGGACATCCCTCACTCCGCCAGATCATGGAGTCCGCAAACCAGCGCAGATTTGGCCAGTTCTTGTTAGAGACAGCGCCACAGAGGCACTGATACGGACTCATACCACAGGGAGAGGTGGGCGACAACTCCAGAGATCTATCCCAGTGCCTACCCTGACACAGGAGGGGGTTACACTTCAGCGCACTACGGACCTCCGAGCCAAACGGAGACCGACAGCACCACGCTACCAGACTCCCAAACTACCTCAGAGGGAGATCACAGAGATACGGGCTCGACATGTAATATGCGGAAGCTTCGGTGAAGGATCGGTACTTCAAAACTCAGAAATCAGCACTCTTTTCGTGACGGAATTAACGCACAAACTGAAAGGAGATGTGCAGAAAATAGAGAGAGATGGGGGAGATGGAGAGGACACAGTATTGGGTCCCAATTACCCTCTGTAGGGCCCCCACCACGGATGGTGTATTTGCTTTATTGGAATGATGTAAATCTGAAAACAAATACAGAAAACTTGACCTTTTCTTGGCTGGAAAATCCTGCCCTTGACCTTCAGAAGTCCACCCCTTTGCTTGGCAATCTCCTTGGCTTGACTGGCCCTTGATTGGCTTGAGCACTTGGTGAAAACTGAGATGAATGATGGGATTTAGGCCTACCCTATTTATACTCCTCTTGAGGAGCAGTCGGCCAGCTGAAAAAACAAGCTATGTCCCACGACTGGTGAAATTCAGCAATAAATGCTGAATTAAATCCCAAAAAATACCACCTTTTTTTCCTAACAAGCTGAAAGTGATGTGCCTGCTTCTGATTGGCTGGACACCACTTTTGTCCACAATCCCAAGGCTGGGGAGCCTGTATGGGCTGCCCCATACATGCCCTACAGCCATCTAAAGGCTGTAATCCCCTGGAGATTGCCTGATCTGTGCCCTAGGGCTGTCCTACAGCCCCTCCATGGCTGGTGGGTTCACTGGGCCTTCCTGGCCCTCATGGGGGTGGTTCTACACCATTCCCATGCCCACACTCAGATCCGGGGTAGTCCTATGGGCTGACCCCTTGTCCTAAACATAATCTACTCAGTGATCTGGCAGCCGGTACCATACCAGATACACAGAACCACTGACATCATTCTAGAGGGAGACTCACAGCGCGGACTGGCACTGTTTCATGTGCAGGACAGTGCACACCTGACCTTGGACTCATGTGTAGGACAATGCACACCTGACCTCGGACGATTGAGATGGATCCCAGGCTGACTCGTCCCGGACTGGGCTCACATGGGACCAGTTCACCATCCCAGGTCCTGCACCTTTTGTACAGAAATGTCTACGTGGCATCCAAGTGCGGGATGCACGTGACATCCCCTTCTGCTTAACTTGACGGAAGCTGCATAGCCTCCAAATAATCCGTCAATAATGCCGGATAGTCTTCGAAAAATTCTTTGTCGAGCCATACCGCTTCATGAGTTCCTCGGTCCTGAAACTTCGTGAGGAACTGTCGTAGTCTTCGGCCTGAGCCATGCTTGAAACGGTGCAGAAGGATCTGTTCTGGAACCATTACTTCTGCTTCATCAATAATGTCTGGTTCCGCTTCGTCTTTGACCTCTGAAGGGGGTGGACCTGCATATGGCTTTAACCAACTGACATGAAATACATCGTGCATAGTCCAACTCGGAGGTAGCTTTAACTGCATAGACACCTCATTAATCTTTTTCCGGATGGGAAATGGTCCGAAGCTCCTGAAAGACAACTTTGGGCATCGCTTGCCCACCTGCTTCAATCTTTGCTTCATAATCCGAAGATACACCCAATCTCCTTCCGAAAACTTCATATCCCTTCGGTCTTTATTGGCCTGTCGAGTATAGGCCTCTTGCGCTTTAGCCAATCTGTCTTTAACTGACTCCAGGATCTCCTGGTAAGACTCCGTCACTCTGTTCGCCTCCGATACTGAAGACGAAGTCCTGGTCAACAACGATTGAAAAGGTCTTCCAAAAGCTGCCTCATATGGAGTCCTGCCAATAGCTGAAGTAAAAGAGTCATTCAAAACAGCTTGAACTAAAGGCAAAAACGATTCCCACTTACCTTGCTGATCGTGGACATAACACTTCAGCACATCAAAGGCCAACTGGTTGTATATCTCTGTCTGGCCATCTATCTGTGGGTGGAATGCACTGGAAAAATTCAACTTAGTACCAAAATTATCAAACAATGCCCTCCAAAAATGACTGGTAAACTTGGCATCTCGGTCTGACACTATGGTTCTAGGAATCCCGCCAATCGGGTACCAATGCCGAATAAATAACTGGGCAACATCCTCGGCGGTCACATTGGCCCTGCAAGGAATAAGCATAACAAATTTGCTAAACCTATCAACGATAGTTAAGCACTGCGTATTACGCTTACTCGGACTGGGAGGCAGATTTGTGACAAAGTCCATCGAAATGTCCTGGAAAGGACCGTCAGGAATTGGCAAAGGCTGTAACAACCCTAGATTCTTTCCACGAGGAGCTTTCACCTTTTGACAAATGTCACAGCGTTGTACATATGTAAACACATCACGCCTCATCTTTGGCCAATAGTATTGCCGTTCTAATTTCTCCAGAGTCGAATTCATGCCCCTATGACCACCTGTAATGGAGTCATGAGCATCATGAAGAAGAGCTGCCCGGAATGATTTCATGACACATAGTCGGCCTTTGTAGAAAAGCCAACCATCGCGTATCAGAAAATGACATGGTCCTGTGGCATCCAATGCCTGTTCCCACTGAGTACCGAATTCCTCAGAATCCGCGTACGTGTGCTTCATGTCTTCTAGTCCTGTACCAACAAGGTCAAGTCTAGTGGTCTGAATCGCAGATACTTGTCCCTTCCTGCTCAAAGCATCGGCCACTGGATTGGCCTTTCCTGGAAGGTACTCAATCATACCACCGAACTGCTGGAATATCCGACTCTAGCGGTGTTGTCGATCACTCCACTGTGCACTTGGCATCGTCTGAATCCATCGCAATGCCTGATGGTCAGTGCGAACCTCGAAGTCACGGCCATACAGGAAATGTTTCCAATGTTTCAAGGCCTGTATAACTGCTAGGAGTTCACGATCGTAGACTGAGTAGTTCTTTTCGGTGGGCAGTAACTTACGAGACATGTAAGCTACTGGATGACCATTTTGTTGCAATACACCTCCAATTGCGATGTTACTCGCATCGGTGATCACTTGAAACTCGTTGTCGAATCTCCAATGCACGCATCTGCATCTCAAGCAAGGAGCTTGGGTGCGGCTATGACCCCGCGAGAGGGTCCCTGTGACGAGGATCTGGTATCTGGGATACGGAAGGAGAGGGAGGAGGAGATGGAAAACACGACGCTGGAGAGCGAGAACGCTCCTCCAGAGCCAAAATCCGCGCCTTCTGCTCATCCAACTTGGCTGTCTGGTCTGCGATTGCTCGCATCATCTACTAGAACATGTCTGTGACACTCCAGCCGGGTGCCCTAGCTGGGCTGCCTGGTGCACTCTGGTCCCATGGTTCTGGTTCTCTCTCGTCACCAAAGCTCGCCATAGCGGGAAAATGCAATTCCTTTCCGAAACGCAATCTGACCATCCACTAACTGTGTGGGAGACTTCCGGAGGCTTCCGGAGGCTAAAAACCAACCGTCCTTCGAGGGACAGGAGTCACTCCGAAAGGGGTAGTCCACCGGCGTCTAAAAACCAACCACACAAGCGAAAAAATTTTCTGGTTTTCTTAGCTGAATCTTTGTCCTTGAAGTAGGCTCTGATACCACTGTAATGTGCGGAAGCTTCGGTGAAGGATCGGTACTTCAAAACTCAGAAATCAGCACTCTTTTCGTGACGGAATTAACGCACAAACTGAAAGGAGATGTGCAGAAAATAGAGAGAGATGGGGGAGATGGAGAGGACACAGTATTGGGTCCCAATTACCCTCTGTAGGGCCCCCACCACGGATGGTGTATTTGCTTTATTGGAATGATGTAAATCTGAAAACAAATACAGAAACTTGACCTTTTCTTGGCTGGAAAATCCTGCCCTTGACCTTCAGAAGTCCACCCCTTTGCTTGGCAATCTCCTTGGCTTGACTGGCCCTTGATTGGCTTGAGCACTTGGTGAAAACTGAGATGAATGATGGGATTTAGGCCTACCCTATTTATACTCCTCTTGAGGAGGAGTCGGCCAGCTGAAAAAACAAGCTATGTCCCACGACTGGTGAAATTCAGCAATAAATGCTGAATTAAATCCCAAAAAATACTACCTTTTTTTCCTAACAAGCTGAAAGTGATGCGCCTGCTTCTGATTGGCTGAACACCACTTTTGTCCACAATCCCAAGGCTGGGCAGCCTGTATGGGCTGCCCCATACATGCCCTACAGCCATCTAAAGGCTGTAATCCCCTGGAGATTGCCTGATCTGTGCCCTAGGGCTGTCCTACAGCCCCTCCATGGCTGGTGGGTTCAGCCTGGGCCTTCCTGGCCCTCATGGGGGTGGTTCTACACCATTCCCATGCCCACACTCAGATCCGGGGTAGTCCTATGGGCTGGCCCCTTGTCCTAAACATAATCTACTCAGTGATCTGGCATCCGGTACCATACCAGATACACAGAACCACTGACATCATTCTAGAGGGAGACTCACAGCGCGGACTGGCACTGTTTCATGTGCAGGACAGTGCACACCTGACCTTGGACTCATGTGCAGGACAATGCACACCTGACCTCGGACGACTGAGATGGATCCCTGGCTGACTCGTCCCAGACTGGGCTCACATGGGACCAGTTCACCATCCCAGGTCCTGCACCTTTTGTACAGAAATGTCTACGTGGCATCCAAGTGCGGGATGCACGTGACACGACATCAGCACCATATCCAAGAGCGGCTAGCTCACTTACACTCACACCCGGAGATCAGGCTCCGAGGTATTTTTGCCTCGCCATTGCCTATGTATCACATATTACACCCCCTTTATGGTACTGGTTGGAGCTAGACATATGCATTGCATTCTTGTATACCCTACGCATATAGGTTGCATACTGATCCTCTAGCAGTAGTGCTCCATCCATCACACCCCCCCAGTAGCTCAGTACTTTCATACTTTATTTCATGTTCATTTTGTCCTTTTTTTCCTGGACATCCAGAAGACATTGAGAGTTGTACATTGATTTGTCTCATAGGTCGAGTTTGGCCTCTAGTAGAGGTTAATACAGCTTTCTTTCTTTCTCTCTCTCTCTCTCTCTTGCACTCTCTCTCAGCACACACTAGTGCTTGTATGCTTCCCCTCTGTGCACTATTTCAAATCCGGCATCTCCTATGGCGAGAGTAAGGCCCTCAAAGCTTGTACATGTTATATTTCTCCTTGGATAATGAAATACTCCAAGGGGGGGGGTCGGCCCATTCCGGCCTCTATGCGGTGTTATATGTGCAACTTTTTTTTTCAGCTTTGTGGATTGTTTAATGGCTATGATTAAATACCGAAATGTTTAATTGTGCTCACGGTCAAGCGATGCATCTTGGAGAGATCTTCCTTCTTTCTCTTCTTTCAGTTTCCCACCCTACCTCCCTTTCTTGCTGTGCACAGCCTGAGAGGAGGACTTGCTGATTTTTTCAGCCCCTTTCTTCAAAGAAGATTTCTTGTCAGAGGACATGGCTTCACAAGGTTTCTCTACTGCTGCTCCTTCTCCTGTTGATTCTCCAACTCCATCACAACCTGGATCCCCTGCTCCCACCACTCCACAGGTGGTTCCAATTCCCAATCTTTCCTCTCTCGGTTTCTCTGATCCAGGTCTTGCTCCCACCCCTACCCACATACCATCCTACAATCCTCCCCAAGTCAATGACTCCAAGAAGCTTACAGCAACCAACTATCATACTTGGTCTTTCTACACTCAATTGTTGCTGGAAGGAGCTGGTGTGTGAATGGCCATCTCCACACCTCACTTGGTGGACCCTGCTTTGAGAAGCATATTGGATGCTCGGGCTCGTTTTATCATCATCCATTCCATGACTCCACGATCCATCTATACATGCACAGTTTGTCTCTACCCGGAGTAATGCTCATTAGATGTGGACAGAGATCCAGAGGAGGTATGGGAGAGTTTTGATAGTGAAGATTGACAAATTGGAGTCAGATCTAGAGAAGCTTACAATCAATGAGTCAGATAACTTGATTGAGAAGATTGGAGAGTTCACCCGTATCAAGCTGCAGCTTGAGGAGTACGTCAACACCATCAACAATCCCATCCATAATTTTCTTGGTAAGTTGCCTGCTTCCTTTGACTCTTTCGGGGATAATATTTATTTCCGTGATCCTCTCCCCCCTTTTGAGGAAGACGTGAGTTATCTCCACAACAAGTGCATGCTTCGCGGAAAAGGCAAGTCGGAGTCTGCCTTTGTTGCCTCTGACAAGGGCAAAGGCAAAGGTGGAAAAGGAAACTCCAACAACAACAATAAAAACAAAGACAAAGGCAATGGTAAACAGGATTCTAAGGAATCCAAGGACAAAAGCAATGAATGTGATTACTGTGGCAGGTCAGGTCATACTGAGGCTCGCTGCTTTGCTCGTCGTGATGATTCTCGAGTAGCCAAAGCCAAGTATAAAGCCCAAGATGCTTCTAAAGCATCTGACAAGGACAACACCAAAGATAAAGGCAAAGTTTCAAAGGAGGGATCTGCCAAAGTTGCATACATGGCAGTCACAGATTCATCCACTTCTTCACAAGATTCATTCCTCATGATCACAGATATGACTTCTCCTGAAGAAGTTAGTGACACACCTGAAGCGGTGGAATGGGTTGGTGATAGTGGTGCTTCTGCCCACGTGACCAATCAAGCCCATACCAGACTCTCTCTTCTTCAGTTCATATCGACGACAACTCTTCACTTCTTGTCACCGGTGTTGGTAATGTTTCTTTGGGTTCTTCTGCCACCTTACATGATGGATTTCCAAAAATCTGTTTTCAGTATACAAAGCTTCTCAGAAGGGACTTGGTGTGTACTTTGATGATGAGGTCATCGAAGTAATTGACAACAGGAAGACACTCTCGGTTGTTGCCAATGGAGTCCATGATGGGGATCTCTACAAGATCCCCAATTTTTCTTCCCAGATCCCTCACACTGATTCCCATATTCATGAGCTTTTCTCCCCCTTGATGGCTTTGGTTTCTAAGGCAAATACTTCTCTGTGGCATTCTCGCTTCGGTCATGTACCCATTGCTGCCTTACAAAAGTTTCATTCTAAGTAGGTTGTCAGTGGACTACCTCAGCTCAGGTCTCTCTCACACATCTGCTCATCCTGCATGATGGACAAGCATCATCGAGATACATGCCACTCATCGAGCAACCTGAAGACTGGAGCTTATACATGCAGATCTTGTAGGACCTATGGAGGTTGAGTCTCTTGGCGAGACTCGATATTTTCTTCTTATTGTGGATGATTTCGCTCGTTAAGTCTAGGTATGTTTTCTGGCTCACAAGTCAGATGCTTTTGCTAGTTTCACGACTTGGATCGCGATGGTGGAAAATCAGTCTGGGGGTAGAGTTTCATTCCTCCGGATTGATAATGGTGGCGAGTTTGTACCATTTGATGACTTCCTTGCTTTGAAGGGCATTCACCGACATACTACAGTTCCTTACACTCCTCAACAGAATGGAGTTGCGGAACAAAAGAACCGGACCGTCAAAAGATATAGCTCGTGCTTTGTTGCATCATGCATGTCTCCCTCCTACTTTTTGGGGTGAAGCTGTGGCTACCTCAATTTATCTCATTACCCGCTCTCTCACAAAAGCGGTTGAGGGGATGACTCTAAAGGAGGCTTTTACAGGTCACAAGTCGTCTGTTTCTCATCTTCGTGTTTTCATTTGTGTTGCTTATGTACATGTCCCACATAAGAAAAGAACCACTCTCGCCCCGAAGTCAAAGAGGATGATCTTCACCGGCTACAGTCTGAGATCCAAAGAGTACGCTTTTGGGATCTGGAGGTTGATGACATCATCATTTCCCGTGATGCTCGGTTTGATGAGAGCTTGTTTGGCATTGATTCCTCTCCACCTTATGTATCTTCCGACTTTCTGGACGATCCATTCCCGGCAAATGCTAGTGATCTTTTACCTCTTCCACAAACAGCTCCTCCTCCTCTCCCTGCTGCAACCCCGGTGCCAACTGCTCCTTCACAGTCACCCGTTCCCGTTGCATCAGCTTCTACAGCTCCCAGTTCCTCTACGAGTCCTACTTTGACTCCGGGATTCCCCACACCAGTGCTTACCTCATCACCACTTCCAACAACATCGGATGAGTCCTCTATTGTAGCTGGATCTTCTTCTTCACGCTTTGAGAGGAAGGCTAGGCTACCTCGGTGGGTTCAGCAACTCTTTAGAGATTCTGGTCTCACTATTGCACAGCTCCATAACCAGATCTCTACCATCACCCCTGGACCTCGTCGTTCATCTTGAGCTTCCACATCCCATCACACAGTGAATTATGCTCTCATGAGTTCTCTCCAGGAGATCGATGAGCCTGAGAGTCCAGAGGAGGCTCTTTCACAGCCGTAGTGGCGGCAAGCCATGGAAGCAGAGATGGCCTCTATTGAGAGGAATAACACTTGGTATTTGGTGCCACGGCCTTTACAACGTCATGTTATTGGTGTGAAATGGATTGTCAAAGTCAAGTTTCATGTAGATGGTACTTTGGACAAGTACAAAGCCTGCCTTGTTGCTCGAGGATATGCTCAGAAGGCAGGTGAAGACTTTGATGAGACATTTGCTCCTACAGCCAGATATACCACCATCACGATTGTTTTGGCTCTGGCTACACACTTCAGATGGCCTGTGTTCCAGATGGATGTCAAATCCGCTTTTCTGAATGGAGATTTAGAGGAGGAAGTTTATGTTGAGCAGCCTCCCGGTTTTGTGATTCAGGGATCGGACACCCATGTGTATCTTCTGCAAAAGGCCCTTTATGGTCTCAAACAAGCACCCCGTGCCTAGTATCAGAAGATCGATGCCTTCTTGTTCTCTCTTGGCTTTGAGAGGGCATATGCTAATAGCCATAATTTATGTGCTTCTTTCTGATGGAGATATTTGTGTCATTGTTTTGTATGTTGATGACCGCATTCTTTCTGGCTCAGATACTGGGTTGGTCACACACGTTCAGTCCAAGCTTTCAAAGACATTTGAGATGACTGATCTTGGCCTTCTACATTATTTTCTTGGACAGGAGGTTTCGCAGAAAGATAACTGTATCTTCATTTCTTAGCAGAAGTATGTGAAGAAGCTGCTCTCACTTTATGGGTTCTCAGTACACCTCTCTCGTCCCATGGATCCCAATGCCAAGTTATCCAAGGAGGATGATATACCCTTGGTGGATTCCACAGAGTACCGGCAGATTGTTGGCTCATTGCTTTACCTTGCCAACACTCGTCCAGACATCTCCTATGCTATGAGTGTCCTCAACTGGTTCTCATCAGCAGCTCAAAGGTCTCATTGGCAGGCAGCTTTCAGAGTTCTTCGTTATCTTCGAGGTAGTTCAAATTATGACATCACCTACTCTTGTGGTGATGATTTGGTTGGCTTCACAGATTCTGATTAGGCAAGCTGTATTGATACTCCAAGGTCTACATCTAGATATTGCTTCATGCTTGTTCTGGATTGGTTTCTTGGAAGTCTCAAAAGCAGAGGACTGTTTCTGCTTCTTCCACCGAGGCTGAGTATAAATCCTACCTTCTCTCCTCCACTAAGGCACTTTGGATTCATCAGATTTTGGAGCATTCATACTGTGCAGACACTTCCCCGCTTACTATTTTCTCGGATTCTTAAGAGTGCTATTGCTCTAGCACAGAATCCTGTGATACGGAGACGATCCAAGCATATTGAAGTTCATTATCATTTTGTACGCGACTGGATCAAGTTGGCACTTCTTGGACTAGCCTACTATTCTACCAAGGACAATGTGGCTAATCTCTTCACCAAACCACTTCCAAGAGCTACAATGGAGGTGTTACTTCAGCATGCTGGTATTGGACCGCCCGTCTAGCGCTGAAGAGGAGGGGCTGGATTATATGGTCACCAACATATGGGGGAGTATATAAGGGCTGACCCCCCTTTCCCCCCAGTTCATCTCATTTTTCAGCATTCACTTGAGGTCATTAGCAGCTGCTACTGCTTCTTACCATTATACAGCACCTACGGGCTTCCCTCATGCTCAGTTTTCAGCAATAAAACATCAGTTTCCAGCATTTACAAGTCTTGTACCTGGGCCTACATCTGTGTTTTCTATTTGCCTCACTTTCTTTCATGTTTTTTATTTATGGACGATACTTGGATTTATGGCATGTGATAGTCCACTAGGATCCAGACTACCTAGCCAATGCCTCAAATACCCAATAGACGCGAATGATACATAATTGTTTGTTGCCTAGTTTTTGCAGGAGGTAAGTATGCATTTATTTTATGTAACACATGTGACAGGCCATGAAGAAGAACCATCAAGAACAAAACTATTGGTCAAATATAGAGCATAGAGATGTTGACAGATGAGCAGATACCACCACAGATATGGGGACAGACCAAATGCACAAGCTCACCAGACAAGGCTAGTACTTGAGAGATGGATGTACTTGATGTACTTGAAACATTTGAATATACTTGGAACATATGGATGTACTTGATATATTTGGAATATATGGATATGCTTGGAACACTTCTATTCCGCAGTTGAGGACAACTACAATATGAAATGTAGCTATTCCTAGCTCTATTTCACATGATGAAACCCTTGCCCGGACACTGGAAAGTTGGAAGAAGGCATGGGGATAGGGATCATGAAGTTTGCTCATGGAAAAGCGCCAGTCTTGGTCAAAAAGTAGAGAAAAGCAAAAAGTCAAACTAAGTTGACCACGAGAGCCAAGGGCACCATTGGCAAGAGGAGACTGAAAAAGCAAAAAGCCGCTTTTTCAAAAAGCACCTCTAGGGCCAAAAAGCAAGGACCTGAAACCAAAAATGCAAAGCATAAAAGAACTTTCAAAAGCTAGTCTTATTCGAGTGATATTTTATTGAATAAAGTGAAAAAGAATAAAAGCAAAACAAAAATTAAAGCAAAAGCATGGATAAGCCTTCTAGCAAAAAACAGAGCTCCGATCTAGTATAAAACTAGCATGAGCCCCTCTTGAGTATCAAGTTGGAGAGCAACCTCTTCATCATCATTGAGAAGGGCGTGAAGATCACTGATCAAGTTTGGAGCTTATAATCTTCTCCACCATCGTCTGCTTCCGTACACTAACTGCGGTTGTAAGAGCTCATGAGAATAATGATGGAGCAAATAAATTCTCTGAAGATGCAGCTTGCCGAAAAAGAGAAGCCCAAAGAAGGCATCTCCAATCTGGAACAAATCCTCTTCATCATGGAGGAACAAAGAAGAAAAGACGAAGAAAGACATAAAGAAGCAAAAAGAAAACAGAAGAACAAAAAGAACTGAGACGCGCGCAGGAGAAACGAGATAAGAAAGCCACACACAAATATGAGGAAGGCCAACGCCGTCAAGAAATCGTCGACCGAGCGTTCAACAGAGACTCGACGGGGAGGCTATGCAAATCCAACATTAGCAGACAATGGCACAGATTCTGACATCCCTCCCCCACCCGGCTCCAAATTCCTCGTCCTCCACCGCCCCTACCACCACCATCATACGAACCTCTATAAATTTTAGTAAGTATGATGGTAAGTGTGATCATGCTACTATTACTCAATTTATTCATCAATTTGACGCACATTTTCCATTAGCTAAAATTACAAATCCACAAGACAAAGTCCATGTGGCAACACCCCAACTCACTAGGGAAGCTGTCACTTGGTGGCAGCATTGGTCACAACTTCACACAAACCCCATCACAAGCCAATTCCAACGTCATTGGACTACCTTTGTGGCTGACCTCAAAGCCCGTTTTTTCAACCACAGTACATGAACAATCTTGAGGACAAGTGTTACAAACTCACTCAGGGTGGTTCCCCTATTTTGACCTATTCCAACAAGGTCATTACAATGGCCTAGCAATTGGGCATATCGGAAGAAGATAAGCTCAAGCAATTCATTCAAGGTTTAGACACTAACATTAGGTACCCAGTTAGGAATTTTGAGCCTCAGACTTATGCACGAGAACTGACCCTCGCTTAGAATCAAGAATTGATGTTGAACGGACGTAAGCCCAAGCAGGTCCAGTTCTTCCCTAAGCCCCAGTAGCAGTCATCTACCCGGGGTAAGGGAGCTCAGAACAACAAACACCAAAAGGACCAAAAGGACCAAAAGGAAAACTCTCAAGGTCAATCGGGCAATAAGGAGGCAAGAAAACTCTTGAGAAAAAAGCTAAGAAGGGCATCACTGGAGGTTATCTCCAGTCGGATGAACAAACACGGTACAGGACAGAGAACCATTGTTTCTTCTGTCACACGGTGGGACACGGGAAGAAAGATTACACTAAGTTTCAAGCTGAAAAGTCTACTAAGGCATCCACTTCCATAGTAGCAACTTGTACTCCTCACCAAAACGGTGTTGCTGAGAGACGTAATTGTACTCTTATGGAGATGACCAGATGTATGCGTAAGTCTTGAGGCAGTCATGTGTGCAAACTATGTGCTGAACCGCTGTCCCATTAAAGCCTTCAAATCTATGACAACTTATGAGGCTTGGAATGGCAAAATCCCAATGATGAAACTCTTCAACGATTCTTAAATCAATTTCGAGGTTGATGCTGTTAGACAAACGAAAAATAGGTGGCATTGCCTACTCATATGCAAGTCTTTGGTTGTCTGGCTTATGTGCATGTACTAGCACAACAAAGACAAACTTGATGCAAAGGCCATTAAATGTATCTTTACGGGCTATAGCAATGAAAGCAAAGGGTATCGGCTTTATGTGTCAGAATATGCAGCGGAAATGATATCCAAACTTGGGTAGACAAGAGCAAGTAGACTGCAGAAAATAATCAGCACAAGAAACACAGAGAGAGGTGTGTGAACTCTTCTCTATACACAAGATCCCGGAAATACTGAATGAGAAAGTGGAGGAGGAGGAGGGGCAATATATACAATCCCATGAGGGCAGTCGGCCAGCTCTAGAAAGGGCCCACGACTGAGTAAAATCCCACGACTGCTGAAAATAGCAGTCGGCCAGCTCCAGATGCCCCACGCCTAGACAGAACAAGTCGGCCAGCACTCCTACAGCCCACGACTGATACAGATGCAGTCGGCCAGCTTCAGAGTGCTCTTGGCATCAACTGGCAGCCCTCCAGCCACTAGAAAAAAATGGGAAAAATAGGGAAAAAATACGGGCAGTGTGGAAAAATGATATACGGGCGGGCACACCCACAACAGAGGCCCTGGTGTATACAAATAGACAGGAGATGACTTCTAACACCCCCTCTCAGCTCCTGGCTGTGTAACCAACCCCAGGGAGCTGGAGTGCCGCCTGAGCGTAGCCTGAGGTAGAGACTTCGTGAAGAGGTCCGCCGCATTGTCCTCCGTCGAACAATAAAGTAGCAAGATGTCACCCGCCAAGATCTTCTCACGAACAAAGTGATACTGTATCTCTATATGCTTGGTCCGGGCATGGAAAACCGGGTTCCAAGCAATAGCTATACAACTCTGGTTATCACACTGGATGACTGTGGGCTCCCTATGTGGAAACCCCATCTCGCCTAGCAGCCTCCGCAGCCATACAACCTCACAAGCAGCACCACAAGCAGCCCGATACTCTACCTCTGTCGAAGAAAGGGCAATAGTTGGCTGCTTCTTGCTGCTCCAAGAAACCGCTCCTGAGCCGAGGGTAAAAGTGTATCCTGAAGTAGATCTCCTCGTGTCTGGATCTCCTCCCCAATCTGAGTCACTCCAACCTTGGAGCTTGACTCCATTCCCTCCTGTGTAAAAGAGTCCCAGATCCTTCGTACTCTGCAGATACCGCAAGATCCTCAATCCTGCGTCCCAATGAGTCTTCAATGGCGTCTGCATAAAAGAGCTCAACAGCCCCACGGAGAAGCTCAAGTCCAATCTGGTGTTCAGCAACCAGATCAATGAACCAACCAACTTCCAGTACTGCGAGGCATCAACCGGCTCACAAGGATCTGTAACGGTTAACTTTGTGTTCGGGTCCATCGGCGAAGTAATAGGCTTGCAGTTCTCCATCCCAAAGGCCTCTAGCAACTCATGAACATACCGCTGCTGAGAGACGAAAAACCCCCTCTGGGTCTGCCAGATCTCCAATCCCAAGAAGAAGTGGAGTAAGCCTAAGTCGGTCATCTCAAACTCCTTTGACAAGGCAGCCTTCGTCACTCCAATGTGCTCCACATGACCGCCGGTGAGAATGAGATCATCCACATAAAGGATGATGAGTGTGACCATGCCGCGTTCCCGAAAGAGATACAGGTTCGGATCTGCAACCGATCTCTGGAATCCAGTCCGAATAAAGAAGGAATCAATCTTCTGATTCCAAGCCCTCGGAGCCTGCTTAAGACCATACAAGGCCTTACGTAACCTGTAAACCATCCCTTCCGATCCTGGAACAATACAGCCTGGAGGCTGCTCAACGTACACCTCCTCCTGCAGGTCACCATTAAGGAACGCCGATTTTACATCCATCTGGTACACGGGCCACCTCTGAGAAGAAGCAAGGGCAAGAACGGTCCGAATCGTGGTCATCCGCACTGTCGGTGCAAAGGTATCCTCGTAGTCGATGCCTGGCCGCTGAGCATAACCCTTAGCCACGAGCCTGGCTTTGTGTTTGTCCACCGACCCATCAGCCGCGTACTTGGTCTTAAAGACCCATTTGACACCAATGACCAACTGCTTCGACGGCCTCGGTACCAACTCCCAAGTGTTGTTCTTCTCGATGGCATCAAGTTCCACCTGCATGGCTTCCCTCCAAGTATCCTGTGAAAGGGCTTCCTTTACGGAAGTGGGCTCTTTATCCCGCATGATACGAGACATAAGAGCATAGTTCACCTGAAGAAGCTCCGCCGTGTTGCTTTTATCTCGGACTCGATGTGATCTTCGAGGGCCGTCCTCTGTGGTCCACTCGGAGGGTAGCTCCGTGACACCTGACTCCCGAAGGGTGTCTAACAACTACCTAGGTACTCGAACAGATCGTGGAGCCTCCTGTGATCGCGGGGGCTCGACTCTAGCTCTGCGGGCTCAACCTCCTGTGATGACTGAGGTGGATCAACTGCAGTGGCAGACTGGAAATCATCATCAGACTCTGGATCTCCAAGAAGTGGCGGCTCCTCGACAGTGGATGCTGGAACATGCTCGTCAAAGACCACATCCCGGCTGACAACTATCTCGTTCCTCTCTGGATCATACAACCTGTATCCCTTGGAAAGAGAGTTATACCCCACAAATACCAGCTTGCGGGACTTGGAGTCAAGCTTCCCCCTCTGCTTCTTCGGAATATGTACATACGCGTCACTCCCAAAGACACGGAAGTGCGAGACATCGGGTTTCCTGCCAAAATATGCCTCAAATGGAGTCATATGGGGTACAGAAGTCGTCGGAGAGCGGTTAATGGTATGGACAGCTGTTGCCACAGCCTCACCCCAAAGTGGACAAGGAAGATCTCGATGCTCCAGCATGGTCCTCGCCATCTCCACCACAGTCCTGTTCTTACGTTCAACAACTCCATTCTCCGAAGGCGATCCGGTATTGGCCAATTCCCTCTTGATGCCATGATCTGCACAAAACCGGAAAAATACAGTCGAGGAGAATTCACCTCCTTTGTCAGCCCTGAGAGTCTTGACCTGGAATCCAGACTCTTTCTCCACCATCACGTGCCAATCCTTGAACCGAGCAAAAGCCTGGTCCTTCTGTGAAAGAAAGTAGACCCACGTGAATCTGGTACAATCATCAACAAGCAGCATAAAGTAGAGAGATCCTCCCAAGGATGGTATCTGCTGTGGTCCACACAAGTCAGTGTGAATCAACTCCAAAGGTTTCGAAGCCCGCCTGGAAGCCTGCTTCGGAAAGGATTCCCTGTGCTGCTTACCACGTATGCAAGAACTGCAGCGTCCTTGCCTACTACCAACATCTGGCAAGCCAACCACCATCTGGTCCCGGAAGGCGCGCCGCAAAGCATCCGCATTTAAGTGGCCAAAACGAAAGTGCCACAAATCTCTGACCTGAGAGCCTGTCAATGAGGAGAGTGCAGAGAGCTTGTAGATGCCGTTCTCCACACCGCCTTCCCAAACAACTTTGCCTGTCTCACGGTCCCTTAGAGCAACTGAATGCTCCTCAAATTCCACCCGAAAGCCAGTCTTGCATACCTCATGCACTGACAAGAGATGAAAGCCCAGAGCAGGGACATAAAGAACACGGGAAGCATGCTTGCCCCCCTTGCCGTCGGGAATAATCTCCATCTGACCCTCACTATGTATCGGAATAGTGGAGTTATCGCCAATAAAAATACGACCTGACTGCCGTTTCAGATCCAGGAAGAAGTCACGGGATGGAGTCATGTGCCTGGAAGCACCACTGTCGAGAATCCATTCCCGGGTCTCCTTTGCGGTGAAGCCAGCTGCCTCCTCGCTCGAAGATGATGAAGCATCGGAGTCCACCATCTCCAAGTGCACAAATGCCGGTGTCTTCGCAGCTGAGGCTGAGGACTCAGCACTCTTCCCTGTCCGCTTGGGGCACTTCCTCCAGTAGTGGCCTTTCTCGCCACAATCATTACACGATCTTTCGGCCTTCAGCTTCTCTCGTTCTGGATCAGGCTTCTTCTCGGAAGACTTATCTGGAGAAGCCTTCCCTTTGCCCTTGTTGGTATTACGGCCTTTCGACCGTTGGCCAGTTAAGACCTCCGAACCTCCGCCGTGAGGAGGGTTCGTGAAACGTTCCTCCTGGTCCAGGACCATTGGCACAAGCTCCTCCCAAGTAATGGTGCTGAGCCTGCCACTAGTGATCAACGAGGAATAGAAAGCAGAATACTGACCAGGCAAGTGGGAAAGTAACGTGATGGCCATATCTTCGGATGATATCTCTTTCCCAGCTTGAAGGACTTCCTGCTGAAGGGCCTACAGCTTGTTAATGTGTTCCCGCATCGTCGAAGACTTTGCAGGGTTCATAACCCGCATCTGCACTTCCAAGGATATCCGCTTCATGGGTGACACCCTGTTGTACAAAGAAGCCAAGTGCTCCCATATGCCTCTCGCCAGCGTCATGTGCTTCACATGGTTAATCACTTGTGGTGTGCAATTGAGGAATATAAACGACCGGACCCTGGCGTTGACACTGTCCCACATGTGTGCCTGTGCCTCGCGGTCCTTCCTCGTCGATAATAACTCCCCTTCCTCAGCTTCCGGCCGTGGCACCCCTATGATAATAAAATCAGCAAGATCATATGACTCCAAAACTGACTCCATCATGACCTTCCAGATGCCATTATTGGACCCATCCAACTGACGATCCACTGGGAACGTGGGGAGAGTCGGAATCTTCACGTGCTTCTCTGCCATCTCGAGTAAATCCGCCATCTCGGAGAGTAACCTGAAAGGGTGGGTGGGTGGGAAAAATCTGAAAATCAGAAAATATGCAAGTGGCTGTCCAGCCCCTTTGCCCGCCTTCCTCTTGCACCTTTACTTCCCGTTCAGCCCGAAACAGTCCACCGATCAGCAACCTGTTGCTCCCCCTCTTGCTCAGAAAAACGCCCAAGATCTCCTAGAGCCTAGGGCTCTGATACCATGTCAGAATATGCAGCGGAAATGATATCCAAACTTGGGTAGACAAGAGCAAGTAGACTGCAGAAAATAATCAGCACAAGAAACACAGAGAGATGTGTGTAAACTCTTCTCTATACACAAGATCCCGGAAATACTGAATGAGGAAGTGGAGGAGGAGGGGCAATATATACAATCCCATGAGGGCAGTCGGCCAGCTCTAGAAAGGGCCCACGACTGAGTAAAATCCCACGACTGCTGAAAATAGCAGTCGGCCAGCTCCAGATGCCCCACGCCTAGACAGAACAAGTCGGCCAGCACTCCTATAGCCCACGACTGATACAGATGCAGTCGGCCAGCTTCAGAGTGCTCTTGGCATCAACTGGCAGCCCTCCAGCCACTAGAAAAAAATGGGAAAAATAGGGAAAAAATACGGGGAGTGTGGAAAAATGATATACGGGCGGGCACACCCACAACAGAGGCCCTGGTGTATACAAATAGACAGGAGATGACTTCTAACATTATGTGCTTCTACAAGCAAAATCATTATGTCTCGCGATGTTATCTTTGATGAATTTACATCTCAGCCATTGCTTTCATGTCAAAAACAGCCATCAATTGGACCAGAAGATGTCTTTGATACTAGTGTTGCCTTCATATAGGTCACATGTTGATGATGTAGAGCCCACTTTGGCTCGTTTATAGCCATCACAAAATGCTGAAATTCAGCCACCTAACACTACTCAAATTAGTCCTGATGTGCCACATGTTGATCAGGAGACCTTGGGTGATGCATTGGACCATGAAAATGCAGCTATTTGTGAGAGATGAAGAATGTACCTCGTTGGCTAATTGACACTTTGCGTGATAGCAAGCCTACTCTTATGCCGTTCGTACTCGTGCTACATCTCGTCATGCATCTTCACATTTTGTTGACACTACTCTTGTTGTTGGACATGTCATCTCCAGCCCATTTTACTCAATTTTATGCCACTTTTTATCCAGATATTTATGTATAGGCCTATCCTCCCATCATCTACGAAGAGAACACTCCAAGAATGGCCTAGCCAAACTCAGTAATCTGTACTCCACGCACTAACACATCAGTTAGATGGATCACAATACTTGCTTGCACCAACTCTAGTGCACCCCGAAGGAAGAAAGCAGAATGAATAACAATACTCCTCATAAGAGGAGCACCAAATCTGTATCCATTAGTATTGCTCAACATCTGTATGTCTAGACCACCATCTCCATGTGAAACATAATCCAAGTAATACATCCGCTCATACATCTAGTCAAAAACTATGGCTATTTTGTTAGTAGTCTCCAAGAAATATGTGCTCAGTGAAGATACACCTATTGGTATATCTTTGAAAGGTAGGGTGAAGGCAAATCTCATGATATGTCCTCCTATGGTGCTGCCATGACATCATGTTCCTTCTGTAAGACCTCCTTGCCCTTCTGGACTTTCAGTTCTGGGCAAGGGTTCCATCATGTGAATCTTGGGACTCTCCTGCGTCTCGAGGGTAGTAGCCATATACCTTCATAACGTCAGAAAAATCTGAACTTACGAATTGAGACATTTGAGAAAGAAATAATAGTGAAGAAGGACAAAGACAAAAACAAAGCATCTAAAAGATCAAAAATAAATAAGCTACTACTAAGGAGAGGAAATCAAAAGATAATATCAAACGAAGTCTTTTAATTAAGACATTAACCAAAAAAAACAAAACAAAACAAAACAAAACAAAAAACAAAAACAAAACCAAAAAAAAAAAAACAAAATAGCAAAACAAAGAACTGTAAACTCTAGACCTAAAGCACTAAGAGCTAGAACCAAACATTAAGCTAAACTTTAAAAAAGACTTCGACTCAAAAGTGCAACCATTAACTCCAAAGTGGAGGGTAGTAGCCATGCATACCGCGTCGGAGAGATCACGAGAACAGAGTACATGCACATTTGCATGCAAGGATGGTTTCAAACTGCAAAACATGTTCCAACTGTACAGTCCTTGGGTGCATACCGGGCAAGGCAGTCGATCATTCCATGAAGTAGCGGACAGGTGCCTGAGGGTGGTCTTCCCACCACAAGAGGATGGCACTTGTCAAGGCCGTAGGAACCAAATGGAGCTGGAAAACATATGAACCACCTGTTGCCGTCGACGTGGCAGCCATCTCGCTTGGTGACAACTTCTCCACGTGTGAAAATATACCCAAAACGGGTATTCAACCCAGCCCAAAAAGGGCCACACTTTTTTACTTCTAGCTGACTCCTCTGCTGACCGACTAACACCTCATATAAATATGAGGCTCCGCCCCCGCCCCCCCCCCCCCCCCCTTGATCAATCATCGACCTACGTTGACTGGGCGCCCTCACCTCAGTGTGCGTTTTGCCTCAGCGTTTCATCGCTTCCTGCTGGACAGATCGTGGACTGCACCACACTGAGTGTTTCGCCGCCTCTGAACAGATCGTGGACAGCACCACACTGTGCTTCGCCGCCTCCTGCTGGCCAGAACACAAACAGCACCACACTGGGTGTTTCGCCTCCTCCTGCTGGACTGAAACAGGTCGCCCACAAAGCATATGAACTGGTTGCCTACAAACTGGCAAAACCCATTCACTAGTGCCGCTGAATTCAACGAGCTCTTCTGCAGTTCTTCTTCAGCGTTTTTATACATACTACTGCTGCTGCTGGTCCATGGTGCATACAGCTGCGTTTCTCACCACAGCACAGTTCTGCGTTTTTTCATCAAGCAGTGATTAGCTCATAAAGCGCCTACATCAGTGCTTACTTCTAGCACTCACATCAGGTTTACTTCTGGATTGACGTCTGCGTTTTTGGGATAGCAGCCTTCTCTACTTATTCGGAGTCTCACATAGAGCTCCTGTACTGGACTTCATCTTTTATATACACATCACCATTGCATGCTGTGTGTTTTACTCTGATCTTTCATATATTTGGTCCTTTGGTCTCTTTTGCCCTCACACTCCATCCATCTTCCCATTGAACTTGGGTGGCTTTAGAAGCTTCAATAATTGAGTTTGTTCCTCGTGAGGCATGGAGGAAAAACTCCGCAAACCGATAGTCTCCCAACATCGAGCTCGAGCTGGTGAGGGTAAGCAGGAACTCTCTCGAGAATCCGATGGAGAGGAACTCCGTGAAGGAGACTATCGGGGTGACGTGAACGTCGTCTCTCTTGCTGACTACGTGCAGTGTAGAATGACTTCCGGACCGGGAGCAAAGTTCGTCCGGTACATCCTTACCTGCATCCAAAGGTTCTCCAAAAAGTTTGCCACTTCGTCCTTGGAATTGTCATGCCCTTGCTGAGAAGAACAAGCCTCGGCAGTAGACGCCAAATCTAGAACACTAGGCGCTCAAGTGCTGACTCTATCCTGTGGAGACAAGTAATGGTTAGATATATCCTCTACGCTTACTTTTAGACCCTGAAGTAAACCTATGAGCTCTGTGAAATACATAACCAATAGCCGACACCAATGATAAAGAATAATGGCAAGGGTTGCAGCCCTTCACACTGAGGATAGATGGGTGGGATACGGGCACCAATAAACCAGAAAGAACCAAAATAGTGGCAGAATCAGGGGTGGTTTTTTTTTTACTGCACAAGAAGGCAAGGCCACGTTTTGTGCAAGATGGAAGAAGTCCCCAACTGAATTCTCATACGCAGGGGTCAGGGCTGAATTTGCATAACTACCTCAAGTAGCAGTCAAGAGCCTTGGAGATGGCCATACAGCAATAATAACAGGTCGGGCAGCAAGTGGGAACTTTCGCAGGATAGAAGAACTGCAAACTAGCCATATAGCCCCTGGACAGCATGAGAAGAGCATGGGGTCGGCCGTACAGCAGCTTAGCAGGTCGGTCCTGATCTGTACAACCCATGTCAGCATTCACAAGTAAAAGCAATGAAGGAAATCTCCTCGGCTTTACAAAACAATGGAGAATTTATGGTTGCCTAGCCAAAAACAATGGAGCCCAAGGAAATACATTGGCTGGTCGACTTTGTTCAACGAAGTTGGTTACACACAATGGGCCAGCCCACAATAATGGGCGAGCTGCCCACCCACTTGGCAAGTGCCGATGATGGTGTATTCACACTCTTTATAAATTACAGGGTGCCTAGGTTCTGAGATGTCCACAGTTCATTAAAACTGAACGCCCACTTTATAAGTCATTCCACCTCGTGCCATTCACACATTAGGCAATGATGCCTTATAAACAATAAAATGGACCTAGGGGTAATACTCAGTCAAAGTCCGGCAAATTAAAGGTTACAAGTTCAACGCATTCTACAGCCAGCATCAAATCAGATCTTCAAAAACTCAAGAACACAGATAAACATACCCTATAAGCATTATATTCTTCCTTTACTTTGAAGCGAACATCATTTCGAGCTGCCTTGACATTAACAGGCCCAAGGAGCATTCTGAGAAAAAGACCTGCACCAGACAGAATGCAATAGCCAATGTAAAGTCATAGAGATTACCCCAACACACATGTTAAGATGGATAAAATGCAGATCCCAGATGGTGATTGCCACGAGGCATGTATTCCTTCGAGTTAAATGTGTAGCCAGTATCATTTTGTGGTTCAACTAAATAAAATGCACCATTCTCATGTGGTAATAATTGCCACAACACGTGTCGATATGAGCTAAACGCACTCAAGCAAGCATCATATCCTTATATGAGGCATAGCACACATGGATTCTCCTCTTCACAGAGAAATCTACATAAAAAAGTAGGGGCGAGTTTACCATTGTATTTATGGGGAAGAAGCGCTCCTACATCACCCTCGCATATCATCCAATGTGCTCTGTCGATATCCTCTTCCAACTGTAGGAGATCTATGGCCAGAATTAGTATAGTAAAACCATAGGAAGTTCAGCTTGTTTCCTGAGCTTAACAAGAACAAACGTGCAAGATTAGCTTCATGAGAATCCACTCTCAAGCTTTATGCAATCAACTCCATCCTGCGAAAGGTGGTGCAGGTTAAAAACCTTAGAATTTGTCCGATTTCTAGGTCTAGAATTTGAGCTCAAACTGGTACTCGTATTGGTCTAAGTGCAAGTGCCGGGAAAACTAGGTCCTTGAGTGTATGTGCTGATGCAAGGCCAGGCAAAGAAAGCTTTCATGTGATCTTCTGAACGCCATAAGTGATTTTTTGAGCTCCGTCTTACAAGAAGAGAAGTATGTATAACTTGCACAAATATACCCCCCCCCCCCCGAAAAGAAAAAAAATAAAAAACCGAATAAAAAGCTTGGATCATGGCAAAATCATGCCTTCTCTGCAAGCTGATGGCTGATCTAGGTCTGCGTGCATGTTATGCAGAAATAGAAGAGCGAGAAACTTCAAAGTGTGGCTTATGAATCATACCTTCTCTGCAAGCTGATGGCTGATCTCGTCCTTCTCGAGGGCAGAGAAGACATCTGATCTCAGGCTCTTCATGTCCTTCTCGAGGGCGAGCGCCTGTTGGCTGAGGGCCTGTTCTTCTACCCTAAGGCGAGCACTGAGGGCAGAGGCCGCACTCTGCAGGGCCTTGGCCTGCTGCACAAGGCCAGCCACGCGTTTGGGAATCTCCCCCTTCTGCAAGCAGGTCTCCTCCGCACAAACCCTAATTGCATCGCCATCGCCACCACTGTTGTTGCTGTGCTGTTGCTGGAGGTCGCCATCTTCAATCTCCCCGTTCATCTTCTTTGCTTCTTCGCCTTTAGGGGTCGCTCAGACCTGTATGACGGAACTGCTGCAATCCGAGCTCCTCTCTCTCTCTATCTCAATTTCGAAGCCAGAAAAGCACGCATGACTCCGCATGTTCTGCGCACAAGTGTCTGATGTCGCTATGGATGACAACTGCTATTAAGGTAGGCAGCTATAGTATGTACATTGTATGTGTACTCAAGGCAAGTCGGATTCACCAAATCCGGCATGCCCAAGAGCTGCTTGATAAATCTAAGGTAGGGCCATTACCATATCTTCAGCCTTCGAGATTTATCTCTTGTTTTGCAACTAGATTTCCATAATCACTCATCACCATGGTACATACCCTTTCTTATGTAGCATAAAGTAGCATTGTGTGAGGTGAGATTAATCTTTCCAAAGCATAAAGCAAACGTGAAAAGTTTAGACTCGTCCTTCAAAAGCAAATGTGAGAAGTTAAGACTAATCCTTCTTCTTTTTAAGTTTGGAGAATTAGAAATTACAACACACCCCCCCCATCTTTACAAGACACCACCTCAATCGGCCACGGCGGGGTTTGAACTTACGACCTCATTCATGGACTTCGAATACCCTAACAAGACTCGTCCTTCAAAAGCAAATGTGAGAAGCTAAGGCATCTCAAAAAAAAGATCTTGGTGTTTCTTCTTTAACTGAGAGCAACCTTTGCTTAAGCCATGGGCACTATCTTTATGTGAACTTGATTGATTGATTATTGACACATGCTTTTGACACCACTAATGTTTCATGATGACAAGATGCAATTATATGTAACCATCGAGCATTTATTGAATGATGGTATCTTTGAACACATCTAGAGGACACAAGAAAGCCCTCATAGTATTGTTTGTGAATGAACGTGCAAAAGCTTCAAAAGAAAAAACTTGTGTAATGGAACAAAGACCATAAATAAAACACCTTGGAAAAGTGAAACAAATCCCCACCGTTTATGATGGACTAATTAAACCATTTATGCTAGACTAATTAAGGATAGTTTTAAACATTTATGCTAGACTAATTAACATAAGGACATTTATGCTAGACTTAATAAAATAAGGACATTTCCAAACACATTCACATTTTATGTTTCTTTAACATGTTTCATGACAAGATGCCATTCTTCAATTATACACCACCAAGCATAATTTGAATGATGGTATCTTTGAACACATCTAGAGGACACAAGAAAACCCTCATAGTATTGTTCATGAATGAACATGCAAAAGCTTCAAAGGAAAAAAACTTGTGTAATGGGAACAAAGACCATAAAGAAAACACCTTAGAAAACGTGAAGCAAATCCCCACGATTTATGCTGGATTAATTAAGGATAGTTTTAAACATTTATGCTGGACTAATTAAAATAAGGACATTTATGCTAGACCTAATAAAATAAGGACGTTTCCAAACACGTTCACGTTTTATGTTTCTTTAACATGTCCAACTTATAAGAATATAATGGGAAAATCCTCTGTAAATTGAAAATTCATTATTTTAAGGAGCGAGCATGCTGTTATGGCTCACCCTAACCCTCCTTGAAACACATCCAAAAAGAGATTACCTAGTGAACTGCAATTGTCGTGAGGATTTTTCCAATGGCCGAGCTCGTAACCCTTGAGGTCTCCAAGCTCTACAACTCCTTGAGAAGCAATTCCACCGCGTCTCCCATCCGCGAGCGTTGTCACACTGCCGCGTTACACTACGGGTCCTCGTCCCTCACTTCATTCACACACACTCACTAGCATGCATTAGGGAGAGAGATTAGCAAGAGCAAGACTCAATTGCACAATGGGAGAGTATGTTGTATTATGAGAGAAATTCACTTATATACATGGCCATAAGTGTTCACACTTACTTGAACTATGGCCGGTCGAGCACTTTAGGCTCATAAGAAGCCTAATTCTATTACAATGACTACTCTCATAATATATCCATGAAGTACATCACTTAGGACTTCATCCTAACTTGCTACCACATGCTCTTGAAGCAGGAATCGCTATAAATACTCCGTTACACCATTACGGGCGCCCATCCAAGTTGTAGATTTGGACACTATTGCTTCATATCTTGAATGTATGACCCTTTGGTGTATCTATTGTCACTCCTTGATGTAATATAATGGCAGTAGCTCTTGTTAATCCTAGAATTGGATTAACACTTGCTAACTTATCCCTCTTGATTGTTTGGATTAGAAAGGTCTAAGCATTGGATTGATAGAGCTTGAGGGCTTGACCACCCTTAAGGTTTCCATTCCAGCAAAAAGTAATGCGCTGTCAGTTTGTACTCCTTGGTGTTGAGATGCTTGTTTTGTGAGATAACAACTATTCTACACAAGAGGCGTGACTCTAGTAGGGAGTAGAACTAGTGGAATGGAGACGCTCTATCCATTTTTTTATTTTTTCATGAGTTGTAAAATTTATGGTAGAAGTGATTGTGTGTTGAGTTTGTGATTGAATGATTTGATTGAGCTTTTCCTTACCCATAACCCTTCTTTTGTGTTTTTTGTTGTTTTTGCTTCATTGATGAAGATGGATGGTTGAGTTGAGCTCCTCTTGCAAGATTGAGGTTAGCAATCTCGCTTTTTAGACTTTTCCATTGACATCAGGAGCATTAGATTAGGTTAATTAGCCTAAATTAAGAAATTTTTTATTATGTCCAAAGAGTAAAAATTGGTCCATTCTTTCAATTAATCCCCAATAATTATTCATTTTGATGTTTGCATGGTAGGAGTGTGATTTTTGAGGGAGCTTTTGGTGGCAGCTCTTCTCTCTTCATTCTCTCTCTAGTACCTCCACCAGTACCTCCTCCCATCTCCTTCTACCACCACCTCCTCCCATCTCCTCCTCCTACTCCACCTCTTCATCCTCTCTTAAAAATGTGGGCATTCTCTCTCCAGTCCCTCCACCATCCCGTCTTCTCCTACTTCCTCCACCACCACCACCACCACCTCTCAACCCAACCCAGCCCCCAACTTAGCTCCTCCCTTCTCTCTCTCTCTCTCTCTCTCTCTCTCTCTCCCCCCCCCCTCACCCTCTTCCCCACTCTCTCTCCCCCTCTCCCAACCTCTTCCCTTTCTCTCTCCCTCTCCCACCCTCTTCCCTCTCTCTCTCTGTCCTTCTCCCTCTCCCAACCTCTTCCCTCTCTTCTTCCTTGCCCTCTCCCTCTCCCACCCTGATGCAACCGTATTAATTGTCCCACTAAGACGTTGAAAAAACGAAAAGTATATAGACTTTCATAGAGAGTTGATAGAACCATAATATCAAGGACATTTTATACAAGCAAAATCAAGCACGTTTTCAAAACAACAGGAAATTTTCATTAACTTAGAGCTTCTTTTTAGATTGTTCTCGCTTACTACTACTGACCATTTTGATTAAGTACTCCTTTTTTAGAGTGGGTTGATGTTTAAACATATTATGGTGCGCATCTAGCCCAAAAATATGCAAATATACAAAATAAAGGTGCTTACATGTGTAATATGGTCTACCAGCCCCTACCATGATTTGAAAATTGAAACATGTGCATGATGGAATCTTTCCCATAGTCACTCTATATTTTTCACTATGTAATGGTGATTCCTCGGTCTCAATTACAAATAGTTCCGTCTATCCGGTCTTAATGACCAAATGATTGAAGATAGTAGCTATATTTAAAATTGCTAAATCTATTCTCTTAGCTGCCATATCCAATATGCTACTTCTAAACTTTATTGACCGATGGGCTGCATCATTTGCTTCTTGGTGTAATTCCTTTTACAACATAAATTCTCTAGCGTCCAATGCTTGGATCTCATCCACAGTGTAAGGTTTGTACCTCATCTGTAAACTGGTCATACAACTAGGGGTCTAGCAGGTGATCGATAGTATTACATACTCTTCACATGAATTGATGCCTCTGGCCCCCTAACCACTATATTGTTGCAAAACCACATGAACTGATGCCTTTGGCCCTTGACCACTCTCTCATACCATAGAAAGATGGAGTTAGAACACGTCGCCCATAATTTTTAATGCTCTTCTTACACTTGCCATCTTGGCCACCTAGCCATCCTTGGCAAGTGACCTTGTTGTTTAGAGGTGTTCGACGTATAGACCACATTGAGTTGTGTATGTTAATCTCTACAATTTCTTAGCCATCCTTGATAAGTGACCTTGCTGCTTAGAGGTGATGTATAGCCCACATTGAGTCGTGCATGTCATTCTCTACAATTTCCTACACCTTATCTTCAGTCAAAAATCCTTCTACATTGTGCTCACCACCTTGTGTACCTGTAGCAATAGGGGGTGGAAAGTTTAACCTCCTACCTTTTTTCTTACGTGGCTAGTTTTTTGTGGCATACTCTGATGATGTGATGAGTTGTCGTCCTCAAGGTTTATATTTATTGGTTTTCGACGTCGATTATGTTATAGTTTGTCCATCTGTCTTCTATGGTTAATTAGGGATGCCTAATTACCACTATGTTCGTATATCATGGCACTTGGGTGATTTTGAATATTCCATGTGTAGGACATATGAAATTAGGGATGGTTGGAACTAAGTGTTGGATTTAATACTTATGTGCTACTAATGTGAATGTGTTTCAATGGATAACCTGTGTAGGTTGGTGAGATTAACGGGCTTTGTGCTTGTAAGCCAGTATGGCTGGGACGTGATGGCGGTGATATGGCGTGAGTAATATTACCGAGAAGGTTTTCTCATTTTTTGTATTTAGTCTACAAGATTTTGTATCATTATTGGCCACCCACTTTTGTTATACTTGGGCGTGGACTTATTGATTTTATTGCACATGAATTAGCCCTTGGGGTTCTTTATGCATTTTTCCTTGAGTGGTTTAGATAGGAAGAATTTATCTTAGCTTTGGGTTAGAGCAACTCCTATTTTTGTAAAGGGAAAGCCCATGCATAAACGTGTAACTATTTTGGCATGTGGGCTATTTTTATGAATAAAGAATAAAAACCCAAGAAGTGGGAGAATGCCGACACTTATGGGGGGGGGAGATTGGACCCAATAGGTGATGTCTAGTCTATTTCTTGTTTTTTTGTTTCAATTTACACTCATCTTGTCAATTTAAATTTAGTTCTATAGTTTAGTCTTTATTGAATTTGTGAGTTTTGTATTATTCTTCAAAAAGTATTTCAAGATCAGGTGTCAATGGTATTAGAGGAAAGGGGTACTTGGATTTGAAGGATAGGGAGAAGCTCATTAAAATCCAAAGGGTAGAGTAGTGAAATACTCAAGAACCCATGGACAAAATCTTGAAGGGCTATGGGAATTTTCTGAGCCACTTGATTAGGATTTAGATGAAGGGCTATGGTTGAATGTCAACTTTTGATCAAAACCACTTTTTAAGAGAAACCACCCTTCTTCTTCCCAAAACCTCCTTCAAGAATGGTAATCCTCTCCCTAATCCATATGTATGGATGGAACCAGCAAGTTGAGGAGATCAAAGCCCTATTTTCAGATTTGTTAAGCTCCTTGTATATTCAAAATCCATAATAGATGGCCCATGAATCAAACTGAAAAATCCTTTTTTTTTCCAATTCAAGGGGCTGGCAAAATTTTTCTTCCCATCAAGCGACGACCGTCGGGCGATGCAATGGCAGATTTCTCATCTTTTCATTTTTTTCTCACCAGCGTTGCGCACTGTTTGCAGTTCGTGGGAGAGGCTCGTTTTTAAAAAAGCCTTGTTATAAGCTTTAGTTAAAGCTTTTAAACAAAATCTTTAATTTGAGGAGTTAAAAAAAAACAAAAAAGGACAAAACCCCCCCTTATGCGCAAGCTATAAAGCTTTGGTTAAAGCTTCAAAAAAAAAAGCTTTAATTTTTTGAGTTTTTTTAAATAAAAATAGATCATTGCGCGGGTTTTCTAATAACATTGATATTTTCTTTTCTCTCATTGCCCTTGGTTGCCTTATTTTTGTTATGTCAAGTTTTGATTATAAAAGCCTTAGCTTTATAAAGCTAAGCTTAATAGGGGCACACAATGAGCAATAAAAGGCTCTTTATGGCCTTAAGTAGACTCCTAGAGCATGGTATGAGAAGATTCATACATACTTGGTTGTGCAAATGATTTTTGCAAAAGTCCAACAGAGAGTACCCTCTATGTGAAGAGGAGTAAGGACACATTTGTGGTCATCGTTCTATACGTTGATGACATGCTACTCATCACGGGACCTGATATAGATAAGATTTCAGCCTTTAAGGCTGATTTGCAATCATCGTTTAAGATGTCAGATTTGGGGCCGTTGCATTACAATTTGGGGATTCAGTTTATGCAGTGCAATGATGGCATTGTTATGCTGTAGTCTAAATATATATAGAAGCTATTGAAAAGGTTTAATCTTAAAGACTATAAACCTATGGCTACACCTATGGAGATAGGTACTCGACTTAGTCTTTAAGATGCAGGAGACTCTTTTGATGCTAGTTTGTATCACTAGGCTGTTGGATCCCTTCTTTATATATGCAACACGAGGCCAGATATACAATATGCGGTCTCACAGTTGAGTAGATTTATGCATAGCCCAGGTATGAAGCATTGGCAAGCTATTAAGTGGGTTTTTCGCTATTTACAGGGAACTCAAGATTTTGGATTGTTTTATCCAAAAGGGGGTGAGTCACAACTACATGATTTTAGTGATTCAGATTAGGTTGGATGTAATGATACACGAGTTTCCACTAGTGGGTTTTGCTTTTGCCTTAGTGATTCATGTATATCATGGCTCAGCAAGAAGCAGCCTACAGTGGCCACTTCCAACTGTGAAGCTGAGTACAAGGCATCTTTTACAGCTATAGTTGAGCGTGTGTGGCTCAGACGTCTTATGGCTAATTTGGGTGTTGGTTGGACAGTTGTTTAGCACTACGATTTTCACTGACAGCTAACCTACATACTTTAGACTCTTCTCCTTTCACAACAAAACCAGGAAGCTACGATACATACACCTCCTCATGTAAATCACCATACAAGAATGCAATCTTAATGTCCAACTGATGTACATTCCACCCATGATGTGCTGCCCAAAGCAATGAGACACCTAATGGTAGTCATATGAGATGTGGGTGCAAAGGTCTTATCATAATCAATGTCCTTTTGTTGGGCATACCCCTTTGCACAAAGTTTGGCCTTGTAGGCGATCAGTGCTACCATCTGCTTTGTATTTTAACTTGTAAATCCACTTAGTGCCAATGGACTTCTTGCCATGAGGTAGATCTGTCAAATACCAGGTGTCATTCTTGAGTATAGAGTTATACTCATCTTGCATAGCATGCATCCAATGATCATCATCCTGTGCTTCCTCAAAGGAAATAGGTTTCTCCTCTCATTACATAAAGTAGAAATGAGAACATGATCCACATGAGAATAATCTCATGATGAGAACCTACATGAGTTCTATTAGGTAAAGGAGCTGCCAACTTGCTATCCCTCAATGTCAACACAAGCCATGAGTGATGTAGAATTATGGCATGCACGATTTGGCCGTTTGAATTATGGCAGTTTGTTACGCCTTCAAAGGCATGATATGGTGTTTAAGTTGCCAACTCTTGAGACCCCTACTAGACATGTATGTGAGGGGTGTATTCTTGGTAAAATGCATTGGGCATCATTTCTAAAGGATGGATCTGTGAGAGCTGTTAAGAAATTATAGCTTACACATAGTGATGTATGTGGTCCTATGAGGACACCATCTATTGGGGGATATCTCTACTTCGTCACTTTTATTGATGATTACTCCAGATATAGCTGAGTGTATCCATTAAAGAATAAGTCAGAGGCTTTTATGTGCTTTAGGCACTTCGTATCCATGGCTGGGTGTATCCATTAAAGAAAAAGTCAGAGGCTTTTATGTGCTTTAGGCACTTCGTATCCATGGCTGAAAATGCATGTGAATGTAAAGTTGGCACCCTTCGTTCAAATCGAGGGGGGGAGTATATGTCCAAGGAATTTCATGCATATGTGGCTGCAAAAGGCATAAGGCATCAATGTAGAGTGCCAAACACACCTCAACAAAATGGTGTGGCTGAGAGGAAGAACAGGTCTCTCATGGAGATGGCACAATGTATGGTGAAATCCCAAGATTTACCTCATGGTTTTTGGTTAGAGGCAACAAATGCCCTACCAAGGCCTTACAGTCTAAAACTCCTTATGAGCTTGGCATGGAAGGAAGCCTTCCGTGGCTTATTTGCATGTTTTTGGTTGTCTTGCTTATGCTCTTATGCTTGAGCAACAACGTAGTAAACTTGATGATAAGGCAATTAAATGCATATTTGTGGGATAGAGTTCAGAAAGCAAGGGATATAGACTCTACCATCTAGCCTCAAAGCGGATTTTGGTATGTAGAGATGTTGTTTTTGTTGAAAACTTAGTTAAACCCATGCTTTCATGCAAAAAATAGTAGAATGCATGCCTACATGACATGTTTCATTCGCTCCTACCTTTGTTTAATGGAGGGCAACCATATGTAGAGCAATTGAATGCTCAACTAAGTGCTAAAATTCAGCCTTTACAGGTGCAAAATCAACCTACAAATCAACCTGTTAATGAGGCAATTATTGAGGATATAGTGGATGAGGAGAGAGTAGCCATAGAAGAATCTAGGCCTCATAGCACGAGTCGTAGAGACTGCTGCATAAGCATCATAGTGGATGATGAGAGAGCAGCCATAGAAGAATCTAGGCCTCATAGCACGAGTCGTAGAGACTGCATAAGCATCATGCTGCAACTTCTCAAATACATCTATCTTGTATAGGCCATGAAACAAGGTACTTGAGGCCATGATAGAATAACCATCATTTCTATCCTGAACTATACATCTGTCCTCCACAAATTTCACCGTGAAGCCTGATAAGGCTAAGGCTAAAACTGACAGCAAGCTCTTCTTAATGCCTAGCATATATAAAACTTTAGAAAGAGTAAATGTGTCCCCATTTATAGTAGTGAGCACAACTCTACCAACTCCTTTGATAGGATATGAGGACCCATTTGCACGTGCGATGGTTCCTGCACTTGGGACAGATTCCCGAGACGAGAACAAATTTTTTTGTGAAGTAATGTGCTTACTAGCACCACTATCAAAGTACCAAGCATTCGATTCTGCCATTGACATGCATACATCATGAATAGAAGGGCTGCCCCCACTGACGTGCATACATCATGAACAGAAGGGTCATAACTGCAATGTACAGTTCATGCCCAATCATCTTGAGCAAAACTTGTAGATTCCTTCTTCTCTGCACACTTGGTGCAGATGCATCAACCACAACCATGCCCGATTCTTTATTTTTCTCCTTCTCTAGCCTTTTCTTGCACTCATGTATGTAGTGTCCTGGTTTCCTGCAATAGTGACATTTGCTCTTATTTTTTGGCTTATCACCTTATTTCTCTGCATCCCTACCTGACGATTCTAATTTTGGCTTATAGCCACCATGCAAAGAAGCTTTACCTTTGCCTTTCTGATTGGCAACAAAAGCTTGGTCACTAACTCGCATATTAGATCTGTTTTGCCTAGAGTGCTCTTCTTGCAATAGTACTGAAACTAACACATCAAATGTAAGGGCATTTGGATTTCCCTTCATCATGAGTGTAAGGGTAGAGGCAAAACTCTGATAAGAATCCGACAATGCATTGAGAACTGTGGGCACCAATGTACTATCAGGATATATCTCATCCACACTAAGACACTATAGATGCAGTTGCACACCAACTCTTTGCTGCTACACAGCCCAAACACCCAAAATCGAGAAGAACCAATCAGGAATGACGCCTCTCAAGAGCGTCTACAAAAACCTTGCGGTGCCCAGAACGTGCCTAAATCGCACCGCAGACCTCGAAAATTTATAATACTTCGTATACGGCACATTACAATATATACCTTCTTCTCCTAAGAGGGTATCTCAATCGGAGGAAGAAAAAAACAGGGTTGTGAGGAGGGAGGCAGACTACTAGATCAAGTGTCAAGGAACCTGGCTCTGATACCAATTGTTGGAATTAGGGTTTGGGTTGCAACAATGCACACACACAAGATAGAGAAGCTTTAGAGTATACAAACTCACTAGATTAGAATGAAAAAATGTGTGCCCCAGATACAAAAGATAAGTACACTCCCCAAAATGAGTAAATAAGAGGGTGTACATACGCACGGGGGAAAAAACCTCCTAGTGAGGGAAAAAGTGTCCCGGTGGTCCTAAGTCTGTTCACACACGTCACTACCATATAATACTACACTTGGCCCTAGGCAAAATTTCTTAGTAACATTATGTTTTATCAAATCTTTACTTCAATTATTTTTGTAACCTTCTTCGGATATTTATAGTTTAGAAAAATTATGTATTTTTCAATGTTGCTTTCTCATTTTTCTCTCTAATTCGCAATGAGGTATTCTCAATATAGAACATCATTGCAATCGAATCTATGTAAGGTGTGACCTTCTTACTCTTGACTCAATCTTATGATTTTCAAGTTTCATATTTATTATTCAAGTTTAATTTAACTTCAAGTGTAAAATAATCTTTTCATATTTATTATTCAAGTTTAATTTAACTTCAAGTGCAAAATAATCTTTTCATCAACATCTCGTTTAACATTAAGCTAATTGTATAGATTTAGACTTGTTTATTTAAACCATTTCAAAACCTATTATTAGTCTTGTTCGAGTTTAAAGCTTGTGATGTAACATTTAAGTTGCCTAAAACCTTACCCATAATTTTTTATGCGAGGATGTTAAACATATATACCTTTATTTCCCTTGTGAAAGCATGAGCGATGACCTTCTAAAAATCAAGAGATTGTGCAACCATTAGCAAAATTTTCCCATCATGAGACATTAAGGGCAAATCTTATTAGACTTCTTTTAAAATTATATGATAATTAGGAAAATAGTACCTCCTGAAATTTGACACTTGTTATAAATACCTTATAAAGGTACTTATACAAAATTCTATGAAATTTATACCATAAATTTTGTCCATTGCTAGAAATTAAAAAAAAACATGTATAAGTTTTTTTTTTGGGTTTGGCCTAGTTTGGATTAGAGACATTAGAAGATGTCTTAGAAATTTTATCTTGTCTTCTTTGTGAACATGAGAGTTTGATTGGAACTTCACTAGTCCAAATGCACGATCACAACTCTTTCATTGAAAGATTGTACAAATCCTAAGTCCTCTTTAGTATAGAGACCTTCTTTATGACCTTAAGAGATCACATAATACCTTTTCATCTCTTTTGACATTAACTCGTTTATAACTTGAATCTTTTATTTTAATTCATAAGATAGAGTTATCCTGAAATAGTTACATCCATGTTTTTAAGAATGTTGGAATTGCTACTAGTTATTCATTATATTCATGTTTATATTGTGATTAAATTTCACATGTATTGAAAGTCAATTCTCAACTCAAGGTAACTTTCTCTTATCTTTATATCAATAATCAATTTATATTCTATTTGTTAAAGTACTATTGCAATAACAACTCTTAAATTCTAACTTCAATTATTATTTCTCTTCTTTACATGTCTTTGGAGTCTTAAAATTATTTTTGATAGATAATTTCAACCGCACTATAATGGTGGAGGTATGTGTTTCCTTCATTTCACCAACGATTCACATTCTTAACAAAATCATTTAAATTTCACTAACGATTCACATTCTTAGCAGAATCATTTAAATTTTCCTTTACTTTTACAATAAGATAAGCATTTTCTTCAAGAATAGATTGATTACGAATTCTTAAATGGATGCCTAAGAGCAGATATTTTTTCTACACCTATCCTGACCTCATCCCATCTTACTTTCAAACACGGGCTAGTTGATAAAACGCAACTGAGGACAGCTTCTATCCTAGGCAGGAGGGACGTAATGGTTTGTCCGTCCATCCTTTTGTGGTCAATTGGGGATGCCTAATTACCACAATGTTTGTAGCATGGCACTTAGGTGATTCTGAATATTCCATGTGTAGGACATGAAATTAGAGATGACTAGAACTAAGTGTTGGATTTAATGCTTATGTGTTGTTGTGTAACTTTAGCATGTGTTGCTAATGTGAATGTGTTTGAATGGATAAACTGTGTAGGTTGGTGAGATTAACAAGCTTTATGCTCGTAAGCTGGTATGGTTGGGATGTGATGGCGGTGATATGATGTGAGTAATTACTAAGAAGGTTTTTCTCATTTTTGGTATTTGATTGTAGTATCTACTACGAGATTTTGTATCATTGTTGGGCCGCCCACTTTTGTTATACTTGGGCATGGACTTATTGATTTTGTTTTATGTGAATTAGCCCTTGGGATTCTTTATGTATTTTTCGTTTACTGGTTTAGATAGGAAGAATTTATCTTAACTTTGGGTTAAAGCAACTCCTATTTTTGTAAAGGGCAAGCCCATGCATAAACGTGCAACTATTTTTGTAAAGGGCAAGCCCATGCATAAGCGTACAACTATTTTTAGCATGTGGGCTATTTTTATAAATAAAGCATAAATACCCAAGGAGTGGGAGGATGTCGACACTTGGGAGGGGGGGGAGATTGTGCGCAATACTATGTTCAAGGTGATGTCTACTTTATTTCTTGTTTTTTCATTTCAATTTACGCTCATCTTATCAATTTAAATTCAGTTCTATGATTTAGTCTTTGTTGAATTTGTGAGTTTTATATTATTCTTCAAAAAGTATTTCAAGATCCCATGTTAGACTAATTGTAATGTTATCACCAATATAGTTTAGTTGCATGTGCATTGGTGTGCCAGCCCCATTACTTTCCCCACCAATCTACTCTAGTGGTTAACGAGCTTGGAGATTTTGATGATCTAGACTTCTCCATTAACTTTGTTATTGTAAGGCCGACTCTGTGATATTTTCCTTGCATGAATGCATGCTTCTTTGTGTATTGCAAGAGGGCACTAGCGAAATCTAAAAAACAACAGAATATGAGAAAGCGTGACAAAGTGGTGTCGTCCACATCCTATAATAAAAGATTAAGTTAACATATCAGAATCCAAAGTGTAAGCTCCAACCATAACCCATAACAAAGGATTAACTTAACAAATGAGAATCCAAAGTGTAAGCTCTATGTTTTGAAAACCTTGAAAGTAATACATACCCCTATAAGGTTCTTCCTCCAATGGGGATATCTAATATGCCACCAACTAAGCCAACAATCCATGACTAGTAAGTTTCCATCATGCGACGGCATAGTCGCTTGTGCTCTTCTTGAAAATTCTTAACTACATATTGAACTATATGGATGCTCAAGCTTTATTCCCAATGAAAAGGACATGGCCACTCATGACCTTCTAATATATTCTCTAGTCCATTGTTATAGACTTTCCTTACTGCCCTCCAATTAGGTCCTACCTCATCGGCCATAAAGCCATAAAAATCTAGCTTGGGAAAGCCTTTGTGCACCACAATATCATTGATTATCTCCCATGATAAAACTTGTGTCACTGTATCTTCTTCTTTCATTTTGAAGAAGCAATTGTCATAAGATCTTGCAAGTTACATGCCATCATATAACATTTAAAAAATAGTTATAAAGGTGTTTACAATTTTTAGGAGTTTTACGATACCATACTGTACCTTGGATCATAGACATGTGCAGCCATTCTTGTCCATCCCTACACACGCCTGACGTGATCAAAACAAAACCAAGCCTTTTTAAAACCATCGTCTCATGTTTGACACATACGATTCACTTAGCCTAAACCTGATGTGGGCCTTGTGGTTGACATTTTAAATACGTAACATCTCTCTAACTTATCCATAGCTTGGCTAAGAAAATGACTACCATGGAAGAACTTAAAAGTAGATTGTCTCTTCAAATCTAAGATGCTAGACTCTACACCTTGCACTGTACCATTGATTCTAGAAGCATGTACCATCCTCCCGAATATACAAGAGAATGGGACAACTTAATAATTTATGTAAAATTATGTTGAGAATCACAATCATGTAATTAAGACATATATGGAGTTAAACTTACCTTTGACATTGAATCAGGGGTTGCATGTGTTCTAATAATAGCGACGACTCCAGATTGCTAATATTTAATCCATCCCTCGTATGCTTTTTAACAACTACATCCAATACAAGTTGTTTTGTGATATCCATTTGTATCTTCCTTGGACCACATGGTAACCTCCGAAATTACCTCTTGCACAAGTTTTCTTATTTTTTGCAATGCTTGCCTTGATGTGTTCCTTTGCACCTCATGTAAATGTTCCCCTTGACGTATCATCAATCTACTCATATACAGGTCATTAGGCATACAATAGTACATTGTAGCGTCACACATGCTTCTGCATACAGGTTTGGTCTTGTAGTACAAACAAGTTGGAGAGCCATATTCATCCGATGTTAAGCCAAGTGAGGGAAGCTTCTGTGTGAGCTTTCCTATTATTTTCTTATCAATTAATGTTTATTGAAATTGAACTAAGGTATAAAGTTTACCAATCCATGATGTTCTATTTGGTGTGTCGTTCATAGTCCTACTTCCACACAAGCCATAAGTGCACTCAAACAATCCTCCAAAACAATTCTTTGAGACTCCAGGAAACTTTACATGACTCTCCATAGGTTTCACCCAATAATGGCCATCGTGTGCTTGCTCCATTCCTTGCATTGGTGGGGATGAAGGATCAAGTACCTTCAGTAACTAAAAAGCCACATTGCCATTGTAAGTTTGTGGAATCTCTTCCACTTTTTCAACATGCGTGCATGCTAATATCATTCTGCGAAGAATACCTACATGAGATTTCTTAGATAGCAAGTATTTAACCACACTCTCTATACATGCTTTAGAGAATGTAGAAGAATCTTCTATTGTGAGATCAATAATGGGTTGCTTTGGTGTGCTTGTTGTAGTGTTGCTTGACTCCCCTATTATTGGAACCACAAGATATTCTATTGTTATATCTTTATCAAAGATATAACATGGTTCTTCTCCAGCAGGTCTCACTAATTCGATAGGTATAAGATAATCTACACCATCCTCATCTGTTTTAATTGCAAAAACCTTTAACCCAGATTGAGTAGATAATATTCCAACATGATCATCAGGTGTTTAAAAATATAAAAACGCCCTTGCACATTCCTAACAATAGGATCACACTCTAAACCTCCCACAAAAATGTGAAATGTTGTGTTCTCCATCTCAATAAACAAGAACACAAAACCAAAAAAGATAGAAGAGAAAGAGGTCTGTGTTTGTAAAGTACTATATGTCTCAGAAAACACAAATAAAGATAAACACAAATGCACAATGAGAAATTAAAAATGGATTTAGGTTTTAAACAATAGATCCTAACATATCAATAAATAAAATTTAAAAATATATTTTGATAGATAAAAATATTATTAAATCATTATAAATAATTTCATTAATATAAAATTCTAAAATTTATTTTTTAATGAGAATATTTGGTATTATATGTATACATAACTAACTCTCATATATGTATTATTTTAATTATAAATATTTTTAATTTATTTAATTATAATAAAAAAACTTTCCCACAATTCTGTCTCCCTCTTTTAATCTCTTTTTTTTAATAAATAATTCCCCCCAATTCTCCCCAATTTCTTTTAGTAAGGGCGACCTTAATAGGTCACCCCTTACTAAGGATGACCTTATTAAGGGTGACCACTAGCCAACCTTAGTAGGTCGCTTTAGTAAGGGTGACTTTAATAGGTTGCCCCTTACTAAGGGCAACCTTAGTGGCCACGATCGCTCTTAGTGAGGGCGATCCTAGCTGTCGCCCTTGCTAAGGGCAATGTGGGTCGCCCTTGCCTTAGTGAGGGCGACCGGCTAAGGTCACCCTACTTAGTAAGGGCGAATCTCCCTCTCTCTCCCCCCTCTCTAATCCCCCTCTCTTGCACCTCTCTCTCTCTCTCTCTCTCTCTCTCTCTCTCTCTCTCTCTCTCTCTCTCTCTCTCTCTTCATTATTGCTCACTTTCTCTCCCTATCCTCTTTTCTTTCTTTTTTACTCTCCTTCCCTTCTATTTTCTTTATCTCTCTCCTAGTCTTCTTCCTCCTCTCCCTCTTGCTTCTCATCTCTTATTTTTTCCCCTTTCTCTTCTCTTTTGCCTCTTGTCCTCAATAAGGCGCTTTGTTAACTCAAAAGAGGGATACAAGTGTTTCTAACATTCAACGATACGAAAGTAGGTGCTAGCATCGTGTTATATGTAAACTCCAATGTTAATATCGTGCATGGAGTTCCTTACCATCTGATATGTTGGTGTATCAATTGGAGATGTTGAAGTAGGAGAAGTGTCACTTCCTTTTCCTCTTGAAGATAGTGATGTCTTCACATTAAATCAAACTAAAGGGTACATCATTTTTTGGCTAGCAAGAGATTGTGTAAGTATTTTTATATCTGTTCTTTCCTTGTCAATTATGTTTATTTTTATTATTTTACTTAAATTAATTTATCTTGTATATGTGATTGTGTTTAGATTGATTCACACACAATGGATACACAATTTGTAATTAAATCTCCAAAGCACCGAACAATGATTAAAGTCCACTATTGCGTGACAAGCAAGCCAGTAAGTAATAAGCACAAAGAAGAGCAGGAAAACAATGTAAGAAGAAGATGATGATTGGGTACCTCCCCATGAAGGAATCTAAATCTACAAAAAAAATGCATATTAAAATCCATGAAGCCAGGGCCAAAGAAGAAGACTTGCAATGCCAAATCCAGCCAGCTAACAGCACAGCTAAAGGTAGCGGAGAAAAGGGCAACTCATTTACAGCATGAGAGGGAACAAACAAACAAGGCCCATATAGAAAAGATTAGAACACTTAACAACATAATAAGCGCAAGCCGAATGGCCATGCGTGCCCAAGAGGACGCACTAGACGGTTCGAGGAGTTAGATGCTATAAGGATGGTACGAGAAACGGTAATTTCAAACCTCCTTAGCAACACTGACTCCCGATTACAAGACTTAGAGCGTTAGCTGATGATCCAAGATAGAAGTCAAAGCTCGGAGCCTAATGATGATCTCTGCCTCCTCCTTGAGCGTGCCTTCGAGTTGGGTTAGCCTGCCAGTAACTCCTCGGGCCCCTCCTCAAACTCTCACCTTGTTTTTGTCTACACTAACACTCTCTCTACTTCAGTATGACATAAATCTATCTAAAGATATAGGTCTAGGAGAACTAACCCTAATTAAACAAAATACTGAAAGAGATGCTGACCCTACCATAATAATGGGAGTTTTGCGGGGAGACTTTGTATAAACTAATCCACAAGACATCTTCTTCTACCCTTTACATCCTATAGTGCTAAACCTTCGTAGTTGGTCTCGCGTCCTCCAAAATTCAAAAATTTTAGAAAATAGTATCAAAAAATTAGACCTGTTTGTCCCAGATGACATTCCTGAGACGCCCACCAACTATGAGGTAGTAGCACACAGTTACCAGTGGATTCTAAGTCATGGGTGGCTAGAAGTATATAACACTCACCATCATCTAAATTTATGTGAGTCCACTTTATATCATCCTTTTAGCATTCTAAAACTCTACTCTAATATCTACAAGCACTTAGAAGCCATGCTAACAAATGTACAATACAATTTTGATGCTACCCACATTGAATATCCCACAATCAATTCCGAAGAGATTCCAGACTTACAAGAATTTATTAAGTCTCATAAGCCAGCCACCCACCCCCTAGCATAGGTTAGGGTCAAGAAGAATCCTCTTCTTCATCTTCAAAATCAACTTACCCTGTCTATTCTAATATCGCTAGTAAGCTACTTAACCCCTATCCTAGCACGCCACCTACTAACACATCTCAAGCTGATTGCATTTTCTCAACCTTCAATTCTCCAGAGATAGATTTTCCCACTAACCCTCTCGCCCTCGAGGAGATACTGGAGAGATACTGGCACCTCACCCGCCTCCACAACAGCACTCTCAAGGTACGACATCCTATCCACAGGATAATATTGAGGCATTCATTGATGACACCATTTTGAAATCATTGTCAGGTGCAGAGTACGAGGGTTTCATTTGTGTTGGCAACCCTCTTTTGAAGCCAAAGTTAATGTTCAAGGTCCTCATGCAGATCATCCCATTTGAGCCAACTAGACGAATCATGCCAGAAGCTTACTCTGAGATCACCCCAACAAAACAGCACAATGTGCCATACCCTCTCTAAGCTCCACGCCCTGACTTAGAAGAATTAATTCCTTTGGTTGGAGAGGGCACATTATGGGCAAATGTGGCAAAGCACACAAAGTTGGCAAACCCCCAGTTAACTGATCTGCTAGAAATAAGGGTCGTTACGTTCATGATGATCAGCTACTGTTTCGCAGGTGGAGGAAGGCACACCCTGTACACACAAGAGGCGGTTATGCCACAATAGTCGCCGATGAAGGGCAACCAAAATTGGAAGATTTTGGCATACAACCAGACTGGCAGAAGGAGTACTTGACAATTTCGGAATACAGCCGAGTCTACATGAGCATGCCACCAACGCAGCGGGTTGATCCTTTATACATGCCAGTTAAAGAAGATAGACACCACTGGAATTTCAGGAAGCCAAAAGGCGCGACTCACATGTTTGCTACAACTTCCCAGTCTTCACGCCAGCAACATTTGCAAATATACAAGAGCAAAGATAGTGAATGCTTACATGGATACGAGCATGGCACAGAATTCCAGACCTAACAATTGTGGCTAGTGTCAGATTTTTAAAATTGCTGATGGTGCTGATAGATCAACCCAAGGAGCCCTACGATGGCTATGAAGCAGAACAATTGAAGTTTGACATGAACCTAGGGCCATCTCTGACAGGGGCATCATGCTCTACTACCACCAACTAAGATGTCTTCCGGGCTACATGCATGTAACATTTGAAGACATGGTGGATACATGATTTTGGAGATCCCACTCAGCATTCCGACGCACACTCAAAAAGCTCCAGTCCAGAAGAAATTTCTACCGACATGAGTTCGGTGACCATGTCTTTAGACCTCGGTAACAGGTCTGCAGACAGAACCTACATTAGGAAGGGGGGGATATTAATCCCATTTTGGATTAACAAGCATGATCCTCCGATTGAGGACATTAATAAGTGTCATGAAACGGCACTATAAAAGTTGTACATGATGAGATATTGGCCACCCAAGGCCTAGTTAAGTAAGTTTTGGGTGCCCAAGTGTGAATAAGGGCCAAATGTATATAAGGCATTTTCTCAAAAGACACAATCCCCTTTCTGCTATAGAGAGCTCTTCCTTGTGTCTCGAGAGAGATTGAGAGAGAGAGAGAGAGAGAGCATTCTAGCGTTGTTCCTCTTCTATATGCTTGTGTGATTCATGCTTGTGTGGAAGAGTGAGAGAGAGTGATTACCTTATGTGACGGTGCGAGCGACTCTACAGTGATAGCATGGAGGTGCAGCTTGGAGCTTAACAAGCGATCTTGGAGGCCTCAAGGGACTCAAGTTCGAAGCATTGGTAAGTGCCCTACGACAATTGTGATCTATTGCTCATCCTTTAGATGAATGCTTTGAGTTCCCTCTTGGAGGTGTGGTAGCCCATAACACAAGGCAGCATTCCCCTTTCTGCTATAGAGAGCTCTTCCTTGTGTCTCGAGAGAGATCGAGGGAGAGAGAGAAAGAGCATTCTAGCATTGTTCCTCTTCTATATGCTTGTTTGATTCATGCTTGTGTGGAAGAGTGAGAGAGAGTGATTACCTTATGTGACGGTGCGAGCGACTCTACAGTGATAGCATGGAGTTGGAGCTTGGAGCTTAACAAGCGATCTTGGAGGCCTCAAGGGACTCAAGTTCGAAGCATTGGTAAGTGCCCTACGACAATTGTGATCTATTGCTCATCCTTTAGGTGAATGCTTTGAGTTCCCTCTTGGAGGTGTGCTAGCCCATAACACAAGGCAGCATTCACCTTTACTGTGGAGTGTGTCTAGCTCTGACATCTTTTGGCTAATCTTGGTATCGGACAGCAGTTAGCTACCACCCTTTATAGTGACAGTTAGACTGCATTAGTAGTTGTGCAGAATCCAATGTTCTATGCACGAATGAAGCACATTGAGGTGTATTACCACTATGTCAAGGAATGGCTCCATGTTGGAAAGATAGCCTTGATCTACGTGCTAACATAGGCTAATGTGGTAGATGGATTTACCAAGTCCCTTTCCAGGGAGAAGTTTGAAGCTTTCCGACAAGCTTTGAACTTATTACCTCTACCAAGGTAGTCTACTACACCATGTATCTATTCTCACACCATTCACTTCAGGGGGGTTTGTTAGCCTTTTGCCTCCAAGAAGTTTAGGTGTGAACAGAGTTGAACATGGACACTTTTACCCTATGTTGGGCAGGGGTTTTCTCCCCACCAAGAGAACACACAGCCCTCTAAGGGCTACTAGTACATTATAAACCACACACTCATTATCTTATCAGAGTACATTCTAGCTATTGTTATCATCTCTGTCACTCTCTGAGCTTAAGTGCATGTTTTGTCTGTGAGTCTCTGCAGAGAATCTCCTTTCACATCCAACATAGCTATTATCGTATTTCTAGAAGGGAGTATGAAACCCTAGAATGCATGACTATTTGCTTTTGTCAAAACCAACCACATTGGATACATGTTGCAAATTGCCCATTTAATTTGCAGATAACATGTTAGAATTACCTCAGTTTGAGGAAAACAAGACTCCATCCTTGATTGCACCATCATCTCGAGTATCAAGTCGACATAACTCAAACACTAGGAAATGAGTGTCAAGTCGACATGTCTCAAACACTAGGAAATGACATGTAAAAAATATAATTGTGGATGTTGTCCATAGCCATCCTTGAAAAGGTCAAGTTAAAGGAGGTAAGGGAGCCTCCCAATAATGCACACTTATACCTAAGGAGAGAGCTAGCTTAGTGCTCGTTCGGTAACGTAGACAAGACCGTACAAGTACTGAGTGTCCACATCTATGACCTAGATAATTGCTATATTGTGCACATTGTATACACTTGGGAAACCATGAGACATTTATGTGTAGATATGGTACTCAACCTACTAGCATAACTTCTATCAACAACAAGGACCCTGCACCAAATCCCTTAAGTGCTCCAAGCACTCTAGATCCTGTGCCAAACCCCAACGTAATTCCTTATGGAGGCATGTGTGTTATAAGTAGATTCAACCATGCTTACAAGGATTGTCCCAAATAGAATGATAATTTTTCTAGTGGTAGAAGCATCTACTACCACTTTGATGAGCCTTAACTTGCTAAGTATACAAGGAGGATTTATTCCCACAATCCTCCTTAATGCCATTACAAGGCTCCAAGGTAAAACAAGGGAAGAAGAAAAGGAACATCCAAGGCTTCCAACAATGAACAAAAATCCCAGGCTTCAACTTTGAAGCAAGTAGCCAAAGAGCTAGAGGTACAAGCCCTAAAGAATATTATAGCCCCTAAGAAGGCTAATGAACTAGAATCAGAGTCCACAAGAAGAAGACCTCAAAGAGCAAGCATCAACACAAACATGATCAGTTGTTAAGGGCAACAATGTCAAGACCATTGAAAGTAGTTGAGACAAAAGCTCCAAGGTTGCCTCCCTTGCAAAGACAACCAACGATCTCCTACTGAAACTTGCTCTTCATAAGGAGAAAAAACCCATAGACTATGAAAACCTTATGAAAGAAACTCAAGGAGTACCCCAACCCCATGTTGGAGAAAGAGAGAACAAATCGGGCCTAAGAGCTTGTGAGGAAGGTATAGGTTGAACTAGAGCAAGTGGCCGAGTATAAACCACTAACCCCAGACCATGCTTCACAGCAGCCAATCACAAACCGCCTCAGCCAACAAACCCATAACCATGCTCAAGATGTTACAGCAAGTAGATAGAACCAATTATAGAGCCTCTACTTCTAGAACCAATCCAACCAAGCCCCACATTCTTAAGAGGATATAGATAGAACTAGTTCTAGAACCGATCCATCCAAACCCCATATTGCTAGATGCAGTGAGGAAGGACTCTGTGGGAGGTGAAAGTTGGCCTTCCATGGGTCACCATACCCAACACAACATTTTCTTTGAGGTGATTGGCTATGACTTTATCTCATCCCCTTTAGAGGTGTAAGTATATCACTTACATGTTAGCAGGTCCTATCCCACCTCAAAAAGAGTATGAACCTAGTGAGTACAAGTATCACCCGTTGTACATAGCAGGCCTCACAGCCTTCTTATCCTTGAAGGTTGGAGTTCCGATACGTTCTCTTTTGTAAGGAAATTCACAACTTTAGAAAGACTTATTGGATTAGTTGAATGGGAATTTAAGAGCCCACAAATTTGAGCCTGAACTTGAGGAGGAGGAGTAAGAATCATGCCCCATTGAATACCCTCCCTCCATAGCCAAAACCAAAGGATAACCAAAAGTGCCCATGAACAAGCTAGGACACTATTTTAAAAGCAACGAAATGAATGCTATGTTACCTATTATGGGCCCTATGGTTAAAATGAACACTATGTTGCCTATCATGTACAAGGGCTTATAGTCTCCATGATCTTGTAATCGAAATGAACACTATGTTACCTATCATGTACAAGGGCCTTATGGTCAAAATGATAAACACTATGTTACCTATCGTGTAAAAGAGCCGATCTTGGATGGTGGTGCTAGTGTTAGCATTATCACCAAGGATTGCTGGGAGGCCTGGGGTAGCCTGCCCCACCACTCGTAGGCACAAGCCTTGTAGTGAAGCTTACTGATAAGACGGCCAAACCTTTAGACATCGTGCAAGATGTAAAAATCAAGGCCTTTCAAAGCTTTGGATTAAGCTTCCATGACATATTCGTGTGGTGATGGATTTTCAAAGAAGAGGGTCATCCAAAATGATCCTCAAAAGGCCTTATATAAGAGAAGTAAGGTTGGTTTATGATTGGGAAACCAATCATATTTATATATGCAAAGGTAGCCATTCCTAGAAGATAAACCTAAAAATAGGGAAGACTCATCCCAAGGGTCGAGGAATTCTCACTAATGAGTGTGACACAACTATGTCTGAACCGCTTCCGTCGACATGTGTAAATGTTAACTATGTCCGAACCGCTTCCGCGACTCACATAAAACCTACACCTGCCCCGACAGTGGGAAGTTAACCTAAACAAGGTCACTATTCATACCAAGATAGTGGTCTAGAAAAGTGAAAACCTAAGCTTTGAGTAAGGCAAGCTCTATTGAGCTACCTGACATAAGCTCAATAAGGTTAAGTCTAAGGTAGAGAAGAAAGTGAAACCCAAAAAGCTCATCGAGCCTCAAGAGAATAAATAATTGTTAAGCCCAATCACTTGAATATTCATAAACAAATATGTTCATTGAACTATGATGACATCTTCATCAAGACACCCTTCAAAACGTCCTCTTCGGGATCAATACAAACAATGTTCATGCTTAATTTTCACGCTACCATAGCACAATCTCCACATCCTGCATAAAGCTCTACATTCACTTGCCCTTCTTTTGCATGGTGCTTCAAAAGGCTATCCTAAATTTCATATCCACGTTGACATCCACTTGCAAAGAAAATATTTCTCTGAATTTCCACATAATATGCAACACCCATATTTGGAGTACTCATATGTTTATGCCTTACCTTGCCACGATGTCCTATCTGGGCATCTTCCCAGTGTATACTAGTGCAAGGATTAATGATATAGTTAGGTGAAAATTGTTATGCACGGTTTATTCCAACTATGATCAAGAAGGTAGCAGTGTGCAGAGTATCATAAGATTTATTGTAATAGAAAGCATTATTCAATAGCAACCTTTACGAGAATCATAAACACCTCTATGGTTAGTGTTTCACATCTCTTGTCCAAACGCCTTTCCAATCTTCATTGTATACTGCACATTCAACGGGGTGTCCAATACAATGCCATACTGCTTGACCTTCCCTATCATGGTTGTCACTTGATACATTGTACCAAAATGACAATAAGGGAGACATTGTCGTCAAGGATGGTCACACAAATCTTGAGCAATAAAGGTTCATCTCCATCTACGTGACAAAGACATGAAAACATGAGAATTTGTGCCCAATGTAAACAGAATAACATGTAAGGTTTCATTGTTAAAAAAATTATCTTAATCACTCACATGAACAGAGATTCCATGGTGGGATCACGTCATCAAGGAAGCCATAAATGGAACCTTCTGTGGTGGGCAGTCTCACTATAATACAATCACATCCTGTGCTTGTATTGACACATTTAATATTAAAGGTTCGGTTTATCTCTGTTACATCATCCTAATTGCCTGCCATAGCACAAGAGGGCAAGGAGCTATAGTCACTCCCCAACCATAGAGGAATGTGGATAAGTATCCACATTGCCTATTTATATAGTAGCCTGCCGACCCACACTAGCCGAGCCGCCCACGGTCCCTCCGCCCACGGCCCTCCTACCTAGGCACTTCACCCCTGAACCCCAAACACACTCGCCACATACACTCCGGTGTGTGGACTCCATGTCCGATCGAGCTCTGTCGCCGCTATGGGTGACTCATGCATGCTGTTATAGGCTACGCGGCATACCCCCTTATAAAGAGATTTCGTATGCAAAAACAAACTGGGGAAAGTTCTTGGTAAGCATATGTAGTTGTTCTCAATTAAGACCTTTTATGGCCTATCCTTCCACTTAACAATTTCTCATCGATACACAGTATACCTCGTGTTCCAATCTTTGAACCTAAGAATTCTCCTTGGTTCATGTGGAAGTGCGGTAACTCCAAGGACTCAACTATAACTTTAAGACAAACTACGTTGTCTTGGTGATACATTGTTTTCATATGCCATAGACATGAAAAACTAGGCATACTTGAGATCTCTCTAGCAACTCAAGTTTGTAGACTACGCTAAATATTTGTAGACTACGCTACCATGCTATGCTACGAGCTTGTTGACTCTTCTCCTTGCATAGCTCTACGGCCATAGGAGATCTAGACTAGAGTCCATAAAACAACGTAAATGGAGCAACTCTAATCATGAACACCAAAAAACATATTCCAAAGGTAAGACATACTCCTCTACACTAGATTATTCATCTATGCATAAGCATATGCTCTAAAACCTCGTTGGGTTTTTAGTTTGACCACCATCAATCTATGGATGGTTGACCTCACTCTTACTTAGAGTGATATTTAACCTTTGAAGATTTTCCTATAAAGATGACTACCAAACTTTCTATCTCTACCAACACTATATCTACCTCGGCAGGCCATATAGTTTGTAGAGATGTTTGATATTAAAGAGCCTAGTGAGCTCAGATGCTTTCACTTCTTTTAGTTGGAAGAAACTTTGTCAATTTATTTACTCTTTCCTTCAAGAAGAGTTTTCGTCCACGAAAACGGTTCAAAAATTTGTAAACAAGTGTCTGTGTGTAGACCATATGGTCATCTACGCCTCTAACTTCCCTAAGTACTACAAAAAGGAAAGCAAGACACACATTACATATGTTCCTTAAGTACTACGACCAAGGAAACATGCAACACTTGTGTTTTATTTGGAACACCAAACCATAGTTTCCACTTGCAACTATGAAATATGTCAATAAAACACAAATTTCTACTAAGGCATTGAATAACATCATGCCTTTAATATATGCCAGAAGCTCTCAAATCCTCAAAAAATTCACAATGAATGTGCTTCGACATTCAAGGAACACATCTTGAAAAAACGAAGATGATTTCCACATAGACAATATCTATGTGATGTATAGTGTCTACGCACTACTAGAAAATCAAGAGTAACATGTACTAATGAGAGTACCCTCCTAGCCCACGAGTAGATACATGCCTATCCACATGTTTACTCGTGCAACCACTTTGATTGCTTGGCAATACATATCTATGTCTCTACGGCCAACCATGTCTCCACAAACATGTTTATGGGCTATATATGGTCACATCCAAAAGCTAATAGCACCATCCACACACACCTCTACCAGTATGGTCTCATTGGACACCTCCACTATGTGAAAAAATATCGTAAACCATTTCAATTATGGGAAATGATTTAGTATAAAGCAATAAACAAGAAATTTTTTATGGCTTATCCAGTCTGTATATACATGTGTTACGATATGTGGATCAGGTATGCCTCCAACACACCTTACACTGATAGACGAACAAAATCAATCTCTGTACTTCGAGACTACTTTGACATGAATAAGACAACATCCAATTTGCGTTTAATATTAATATAAAGTCTGGCGTATAACAAATCTTTGTTGCCTCCCCATGATAGTGGCAATGCACTACTTACCCGTATAGGTGACAATATACTACCCATGACAGTGGCAATACATTACCTATCCGTATAGGTGTATAACAAATCTTTGTTGCCTCCCCATGATAGTGGCAATGCACTACCTACCCGTATAGGTGACAATATACTACCCATGACAGTGGCAATACATTACCTATCCGTATAGGTGGCAATATACTACCCACTTGTAACTCTGTACTCCTCTAATAATAACTATGTACCCATGAATATACTTTTCTCAAATTGGGATATTTATAGAGCCATCTTTAACAAGATGCTCGAGCCACTTACTGCAAAATGCTCATCTAGATTGACTCAAAACCTTTGGCACTACAGCACAAAGTATGGGACATTTTAGCATCCAATTGTTGTTGATTCAAAGACATTCACTCAACAACTATGTCAATCTCTAAACTCTACGGTTAGCATCTAACCAAGATTCCTACTAGACCGTGATAGTAGCCTTAGAATTCAACTTTCAGTGTGAATATAAATAGCAAAGTCCCTAAAAGAAGTTGCTCAAAACTTTGTGGTACCACCTCATGGCCATCTACCATGCCTGAGCATAGCGTGAAAACAATTTCATGCATACTCAACTACAAAATAAACACTCTTACCAATTTGTTTTAGCACCAAATTAACAAGGTAGAGCTTTATCTAGAATAACAAGCACCTAAGGTTTGTGACTTTCCATAAAATTTGAGCTCGTTTTGGAAGTCAACACCTATATCAGTTAAATGAATCTATCACTTTCTTCTAATAAATTTATCACCCCCATTTAACACAAGATCAAGTAGGCATGAAGGGTCCACCCCTAAGCACTTTGTCTCAGTACATAACCCAAGAGATTCGTGTGATCTCTCTGGATTAGTGCTCACTCTTCTTCTTGTAGAAACCTCGACTAATCACTTCCAGATTAGCACACCTTTCTAATGAGGAAGGTAATGATTGGAAAGTGGGGGCACATACAACAATACCATGCCAAACTATAAAAAATGATCGAGATAACTACTAGGCGTTCCGTACTAGCATCAAGATCAAGATTTGTGTAATCACTCTCTGGATTAATGCCAAATCTAGTGTGGTTTGTCTCTAATAATCTCAAGCATATGGATGTTTACGCACCCATGAGTGTTTACACTAAACGAACCATACACAATCTGTTCCAAAGTTTAACATGGCTATAATTTTAAGAACTATATCAAGTTCCATAGCCTTAGATACTCAATCTAGAGTATTTATGAGAATTATCTGACAATGTCCCAATGGTCCATTACATAAATTGGTGATCAAGCTAGTCTATGAAGTAATAAGGGAAGGACTAAAAACAAGCTACAAGGTAGGTTTTAGAGCAAGATCTCTCAGGGACACTCCCATCCTATCAAACAAAAGGAGCAATGACATACTCCAAAGGTGGGTAGAGTAGCTTTGTACTCTATTACAAGTCACGTTGAACAACTGGACAATGAACATCATCAACATCCAGGTTTCGGTAAACTCTAAATTGAAAGATCACTACTAACCTCACTCTAAGATCACTACAAATCTTAGAACAGTTGATCTCTACGGACCATATACGAGCACTTGCATGTGTGTGGACTAGCATAATACACTTTGGTTGTTAAGTAGCATATTATTTCAGTTGTTTAGTATGTCCTCATCCAAGAGATCGTCTCATGAATCTAGGACCATACGAGCACTATCAAACTCTCAGGCTTGACTTTGTTAAGTGCAACATTCACTAAACCTCAACAGGCTAGGCTACAACATCATGACCCAAAAATGCAAGACAAAAATGGGCAACGGATTGATATGCATTATCCCAACAATGGAAGCTAACATCCTTGTGTGCCTAGCTTTATGTGTGTCTCCATACACATAAACTAGAAAATGTCACTGCTCATGCCTGTTACTACGCACAACTAGATCTAAAAAAAGAGAAGGCGAGTTACACTCGCTTCAATCATCTCGAATTCTTAGGACACACACACTGGAGGTAATTACCAATGCACCCAAGAGAGATTTTGTTCAAAAGCTACATTATGTGGCTATGCACTCATGGCATGGGAATCGACTCCCAAAACTGTCTCCACATGGCTACATGTGCTATGACTATGTCATCGTGTGTGTCTCACTTACACCCCCACACACACATTTAAAGTATATGCAAGGTTAAGTTCTATGGGAACCTCCCCCAAAGAATATTTTTTTAAAGGAAAAAAAATAATATTTTTAAAAAATAAAAAATAGGATAAGGTTATGAGACCTTATCGTCATGCGACCAGCGTACACATATTCCGACACCTCTTCTACGGATGTCCAACCATTGCTAGGAAACAACAATTTAATGACGCCAATGCCTATGTGCCAAGTAGCATTACGACTACCAAAGACAAGTAGCACTACGAGTACTTGGTCTTGTGAGTAGTAGTGCAGTCGACACCTCTTCTGCGGATGTCCAACCATTGCTAGGAAACAACAATTCAATGATGCCAATGCCTATGTGCCAAGTAGCACTACGACTACCGAGGACAAGTAGCACTATAGCTACTTAGTCTTGTGAATAGTAGTGCAGCTGTGTGCATCATAGGTATGGGAACACTCTCCAAGATTTTTTTTAAAATTAATAATTTGTTAAGGCTCTACAACCTTATCTTCATCATGTGGCGCTCGCTTGAGGGGATGCTGGCAACAACGGTGACATGCAGCGCTGCAGCTATGTGACAATACAACTATTCATGGTGCTTTCTCGCGAGGCTACATGCACACATCCAGCAGCACCCTCACCTACACGCACTGTGAGGGGAGGCATCATCACCCAAACGGCACACAATAGGCTGCATGGAGAGTAAAGCTCTCTCTCTCTCTCTCTCATTTCCTACCTTGCTCTTCTACTGCAGTACTTGCCCAAGGCTCGGAGCACTCTCACTATGTAATAGAAAGCCTTATTGTTTTTCTCTTAATCCGATGGTTTTCTCAGGCATTGGTTGGTGTTGCTGCAGGTTATATACACACCAAAAGCGTCTCATTCAGCTCCTCATAAATCCTCAAGCAATGTTTAACACTCAGAGAAAATTTTTCTCATTGCAACACCCATGGCTTGGGCTCCTAAAATTGCACTAATATGTATTGCAACACCCATAGCTTGGGCTCCTGAAATTGCACTAATTGGGTGCTCTGCCTATTACTAATGCCTTTTCATAGCAGTACACACACAACTATGGCTCTCTTTTGGTTGAAATGTGTAGCTTGTTGATAGCTAGTATGTGCTGAAATTGCCAATGCACAAAACACATACACACACATAGCTTCTCCTAACATGTATGCCTTCAATGGACTAGCTGCAAATCAGTGCCTTTTTCAACATCACACATAAAAATCCTGAAATTCAGTGCCTTTTTCAACAACACACACAAGAATCCCTCAAATTTAACATCGCAGAATGAGAGAGAGAACCATTGAAAATCACAAAAAATGAGCTTATCTCTTCCAAAGTCATTTCACGTGTGATAAGCAAGTGAGAGGGAGACAACGGATTGACAGATTGCTTTAATACCAATTTTACATTGTCGCCATAGCACAAGAGGGCAAGGAGCTATAGTCACCCACCAACCATAGAGGAATGGATAAGTATCCACATTGCCGGCTTTTATAGTGGCCTGCCTGCCCACACTAACATGGCCGCCCATGGTCCTTTGACCCGGGTGCCTCACCCCTGAACCTCAGACACACTCAGCACATGCACTCCGACGTGTGGACTCCATGTCTAATTGAGCTCTATGCCACTACAAGTGACTCATGCATGCCGTTAAAGGCTACGTGACAACCTCTTTCACACTTTGTAATATATCTTAAAGACGTGCTAGCTTCTCTGGACTCTCGTAGTTTTGAATTACATGCCCTATCTTGATAGGATCCGCTACAAATGCTCTCACCTTCACAAAAGTATGTACTTCTACACTATGTTGAGAAGAGTTTGTTAAGAAAGATATAAAAGACACACATTAATTGTCATTACACATGTGTCGGTAGTGCCGTCAACCTTGGTGATAGTTCCCCTTTTGGTGCCCTTGTCTAGGTCTTGAGGTACTTGGCACAAAGTTCTATGTCGATACTTCTTGGGAGTATTTGTGCCATTTTCCTCAAACCAACTTTGTCCAGAGAGCTCTTTGCTTTGACTTTGGCCTCCTCGATGGTTTTGAATGTTACTCCCTTCATAAGAGCCTTAATCTTCAAAAACTTATCTATACACCTCAAAGAGCAGGTCTTGTGGAAGACTATTATGTCATTAAAAATCTATCCAATATACTCCTTTAGGGGGAGCCTTGCACTCTTCTATGCCCCCCAAATCTTCCACTTTGGCTTGTTGCAAACTCATCAATGTAAACAATATCCTACGACACGAAACATGGAAATAAAATTTAGAGGCAGAAAATTTAAATATGATAATTTATTTTTATTCATTCTCAATGCATTAGAGGGCCAAACATGCAAAGAGGCCTGAACAGAACCCCCAATCCCTCCCATGCGAGCCTTCATACACCTTTGGAAAGCCACCCCCAGGGCTAGAGGGGTGCTATTTAGGCCTCTACTGCATGTTTGGGCCTTGTATATATGCCTAGGAAAGCAAAAAAAAAAGAAGGTACCTTCTCTGCCTCATCCATTTTTTTTTTGCACTAGCACCTCCAATATATGCTCCAGGGGTGGGATGACCACTATCTGGCTCAACACGTGGTGCTGTATACTATAATTATTCTTGCAAATGCTCAAAATCGGAATGTGATATCTCATACTCAGGAGTAATTGCCTCAATACACTACTGTATAGATATGATGGCAGGAGACATCATCCACATTGCTTTGATCAAATCACCCTACCTCATCAATATCAGTTGTCATTAGGTCTATGTATGCACATTGAGGTCACTGGTTGTGACATTTGAGTGTAGTACAGTACCACTGCAGAAAATACAGTAGTTTGTGCAGGACAAACCAAAGTGCTGTTTCTGATAAATTTGTGTGTCTGGCAAGATGTCAAATGATGGCATAAACCACATTGTTGCTGAGAAGCTTGATAAGAACAACTTCCATGCTTGGAGGTTCAGGTTGACGAATTTTGGCTATGGTAATGTAGGGCTACCTTTCTATGGCCCGTGAGAGCTTCTTTGCTCTGATGATGGCCCCATGGAAGGCCTGGGCATAAGGGCACAAAAAGTTCAACTTTGGGACCCACGTTGGCCTCTTTCTCTGACTTGCTGGGGATCTAGTGGTGCTGGCTTGAGTCACAGCTGGGGTCTCGAGAGCTTCCGACTCTGAGGCCGACATCTGTACATGAACAACGCATCAGTTGATCGACTGGTGGGGTTGATACCATCTTTTCTTTTTCTTTTTTCCTTTTTTTAAAAATGGGTAATTTGTTAGTTGAATTGAGGAGTTTGTTAGTGTAGGAGCAATCATAGGGTGTGTTAATAGACATGTAAAGGCTGTGGCGTGAAGGTGCAGGGTTAGAGTGGTTTTGTGAATCTACAAGTCGTGAAGTTAGGTTCCGAAAAAAGTGATGTTCTGTGAAAAAGTGATGTTCCGTGAAAAAGTGAGGTTCCGTGAACCGGTTAGGCGTGTACCATTGAGGTTCCGTTGAAAAAGTGAGGTTCCGTGAACCATTTAGGCATGAACCATTGAGGTTGCATGAAAAATTGAGGTTTCGTGTACCGGTTAGGCGTGAACCATCGAGGTTTCGTGAAAAAGTTAGTTTTCGTGTGAAAACTGTAGGTTCCGTGAAAAAATGAGGTTCTGTGAAAAAGTGAGGTTCCGTGAACCGGTTAGGTGTGAACCATTGAGGTTCCGTGAAAAAGTTAGTTTTCATGAAACTGCAGGTTCCGTGAAACTTTTAGGTTTCGTGAAAAATTGATGTTCCGTGAACCTTTGAGGTTCAGTGAACCGTTTAGGCGTGAACCATTGAGGTTCCATGAAAAAGTTAGTTTTCATGAAACTGTAGGTTCCATGAAACTTTTAGGTTTCATGAAACTGTAGCCTTAGGTTCACAAACCTGAGGTTCCATGAAACCACAGGGTGTTAATATCATGAATCGTTAGTTAAGGTTGTTTGTTATGAGGGTTTGCTTTTATTGTAGAGATACATGTGAGGATACCATGAAGAAACTGTTTAGAATAATTATGATGTATGCACACAAAGTAGTGTTGACAAGATTTTGATCAATCATGAAGATCAAAAATATATGAAGAAAAAGAAAACGAAAAGAAAAAGGATCAATTGAGTCCAAAATCTAGGATGGCGAGATGGGAGGTGTAGAGCGATAAAAAGCGAAAGCGACGTGCAATCAAAAGTGCAGGTCACACGATGCAAAATGACGAAAGAGGAAATAAATTTGATTTTATAATGCAGCTGTCGGACAGGGCGGTTGCCTTAATGAAGAAAACCACGTGGCGCTGCTTGATTGGCTCATGAGAAATTACCATTTCAGAGCGTGAACGTTTTTGAATTTTTTCACGACATGAACCTTTTTGAATTTGTTCATGGCATGAACCTTTCCGAATTTTGAATGCATAAGATCAATACCTTCTCATCTTTTTCCTCATGCTGCTCAAGCAGTCAAACATGCACATAATGAGTAAATGATACCTTGCTTACCTCATACCCCTTCATCATTTATGATCTGTTTCCCTCTGTTTGTCAAGCTCTATAAGGGTATGGACATGACCTTGTCGCCCACGCTCAACAACGTTGTCCTTTCTTCCCATTGGATATCGCATTTACTGGTACAGATCCAAGATTGTCCTAGAATCATTTCCTCTTCCATGGAACCTGTAGGTAATACAAACACTTTCCTGACCAAGGAATTATTTTTGATGGAAATGTTAACATTTAAAAACCCTCAGCTCTCGTAGTTATCAAGTGAACACTACGTACTTACGCATCAGTGGGTTCGAGGTGTGGTCTATCTAATGCTACCCAAGTTTCATACGATATCAAGTTATGACTTGACCCCGTATTTATTAATGCAATGCTTGTTGCATGGCCTTTAGCTGTAGTAAGTCCCACCTTGAGTCGTACTGGCTCAATGTTTAGCTCCTCTTCATCTAAGAGAGTCACAGAAGCCATGTTGACATGTATCAGTCTTTTCTACAGTAATTATTTGGCTTTGGCCTCCCTGACCTTAGCTTCTTCTTGAGCTTGCTAGATTTTTTCATTTGCAAGCTGTTTCTGTTGTTTTAAGTGATGTTCTTGTAAAAGCATCTCTTGGGTCACTTGTCCAAAATATTTTTTAAATTTATTTCCATTGACATAACCCTCCATCTGTATGCCGTAAATTGTCTCAATCTGAAGAGACCCCTGAGGCGTGATCTCAGATACTCGAAATGGTCCCAGGCCTTAGTATTTGAGTTTCTTTTTCCTGGTGCTTTCTACACCATACATGAGGACAAGGTCCCCTGTTTCCAGTTCTTTTTGTTTTAGATTTTTGTCAAACCAATGTTTCTTGCGTAGTTTTTCGACCATGAGTCCATGTGATGCTATCATCCTGGTCTCATCAAGCTTCTCTAAAGTCAATTAGCCTTTCAACCTAATGCTTTCTCCATTAGACATTCTTGTACTGCAATCCTTAAGCTTGGAACTAGGTATTCCATGGGCATAATTGCTTTAACACCATAAGCTAGCCGGAAGGGAGGGTACCTCGTCACTACCTTATAGGACGCTCGATACACCCATAGGGCTGCTATCAGCTTATGTTCCCAATCTATTCGACTTGCTTCCAAGGTTTTTGTCAAGATAGTACACAAAATTTTGTTTGTACTCTTTGCTTGACCATTGGCCTCTGGATAATAAGGTGATGATTTTCGATGGACCACTAAGAATCCTGCAGTAAATGATCAATCACCTTATTTATAAAATGTGAGCCGCGATCACTAACTAATTCTAATGGGCAACCGAACCTCGAGATAATTTGCTCGTATAAGAATTTTGCTGTTGTTCGTGCATTAGCTCTCTTTGAGGCTCTGGCTTCTGCCCATTTTGTGAAATAGTCCGTGGCCCACGATCACGTATTGGGCTTGGGATGGATGTGCCGTTGGACTAATAGGTCCAACAAAATCTACTCCCCATTTCTCAAATGGTTGTCTTACAATAATAGGGGTGAACGACATCTTGTCCTTTTGTTGTGGGATAGCGAAATGTTGACATTCTTCACACCTTTTGACAAATTCTATGGCGTCTCCGAATAATGTAGGCCACCATAGTCTTGCTTGAAGCACTTTTCGAGCTGTGATCTCTCCAGCAAAATGCCTGCCTCTTGCTATCCCTGGAGCTTCATCCAATATTGTGAACGAACTCATCCTCTCTTATGCATCTTCTTAGCACATTATCTAATATTGTGAACGAACTCATCCTCTCTTATGCATCTTCTTAGCACATTATCTATTCCTAGCTTATATAGTTCTCCTGCAATCAGTTGATAAGGTGCAGCCAACTTGATAAGCCACCGCATTTTATCTTTGTTCAAAGGTATTTCCTGCAGAAAACCATGAGCTAGATAATCTGAGATTTCCTCGCTCCATTTGGGTAACCATGTCCAACTTGAACAAACAAGCATCAGGGAGATCATCATCAACACTAGTTATTGGTTTCCCATTTGGAATTCTCGACATATGATTGGCTAACACATGTTGTGTCCCTTTTCTTAACATGACTGTAAAGTCGAATTCCAATAATAATAGCAACCATTGTGTGATTCTCCCCATGGTGCAAGGCTTATTCACCAAGTATAATAAGGCTTGATGGTCCATGAAGAATACGAATTTGTTGGCCAAGAGGTAATGTCGATATTTCTTGACGGGCGTAGACCATGGCCAACCCTTCCCTCTCTGTGGTGGTCTAGCTCACCTCTGCATCATTTAGCTGATTGACTAGCGAAGCAGACTTGATAGTCTAATTTGAACTCACAAGGGTGGGCTAGTACGTAACCAATAGCAAAATTTGATGCATCAATATGCACGTGAAATATGAGATCCCAATTGGGGGGTCGTAGAATTGGCGTGCTAGCCAATGCTTGCTTCAGTGGATCATATGCTTCCTAGCAATCCTCAGTCCATTCAAAGACAATGAGGAGTTTGTACAATGGTCTGGCTATTTCAACATAGAAAATTATGAAGCAATGATAATGGTGGTAGCTTCAATATCAGCTTGACCTTGCTATCATCCGTGGATATACCATTCTTTGAGACAATGTGTCCCAATATCACACCATTCTTGACCCAAAACTGACACTTTAAAGGGTTTAGGGATGTACGATATAATCAACATCGCTCGAACACTTTCCTCAAGCATGCCATATGGTCTGCCCACCATGAGAAGAGTGTGCACTCAGATCGTCAATGAATACCTCCAACCACTTTTGTAAGTAGTCCTTGAAGGCTGTGCACATCAACTGTTGAAATGTTGTTGGGGCATTGGTGAGGCTGAAGGGCATAACCTTGTATGCAAATGTCCCCCACATTGTATTGAAAGCTGTCTTATGCTGGTCCTCTAGTGCTATGGACACCTGATTGTAACCGAAGAATCCATCCAAGAAGCTATAAGCTTTTTCCCCAGCCACTCTTTCCAAAACATATTCCGTATAGGGCAGTGGATAATGGTCTTTTCTAGTGGCTACCTCCTTGACCTTTTTAAGATCAACACATACCCTAAGTTTTCCATTCTTTTTTGGCACTATCATGATTGGTGAGATAACCAATCCGTATGTTCAATTTCATAGATGATAACAGACCCATGCCCGCAGATTGCACTTCTTCGTCTCATGACTGGTTTGGAGACTAAAAAATCAACGGGCCATATCTATGATACCACTGGACCTGGTTGGGGAGGGGTTTCTCCTCTTCCCCAAACCTAGCATACTTCAGCCCTTCTTCCATAGATTCTTTGCTACTAGTTTCAACGGTGGTTAAGTTCCTTAAGACACTTAGGTGCGTGCTTGTGGAATGACTTGAACCCGCACTTTTTTGATAGGAAGATCCTGGGTGATTCGATGTACTATCGTCAAGTGTAAGATCGTCTCTAATGTGTTTTCCAGATCTTAAGTGCATGTATGTATGACTTGATAAGCTACTTTGTCGAACCAATTCAATTTTTCTCTGCGATTCTATCGCTCTATTTCTGAAGCCGTGAAATTGCAGAGAAAGAATCACGGCATGAACGTTTTTTTCTACACTTTCACGTGTTCAAGGATTTTTGCTTTTAGGGTCAGATCCCCTCTTCTTTGCTATAGGCGTCCCTCCCTTATCGACCTTCGTGGCCTTGGCCCTGACTATTTGTTGGATTGGACTAAACCGTGAGTTTGCAGAAAAAGTTCACGTCGTGAATACAAAAGGGTTCATGTTGTGAAGATTTTCTAAAGGGTTTACGCTGTGAAGATTTCTAAAAACGTTCACGCCGTGAACGTTTTTTTGAACTTTCACGTGTTCAAAAATTTAGTCAGACTTCGTGGCATCAGAGGTGTCAGGAAAAGGTTGCCTATTTTTGGCAAGGCCATCCATGATTGGCGACGTAAATTGTAGCGCTGATGTCGGGAGCGATTCACGACGTGAAGGTGTAGAAAAAGTTCACGGTGTGAACGTTTTTCTGCAGTTTCACGTGGAAACTTCCCGCTCGAATGTTACGTTTTTGGGTGCAAAATACTTATCCAAAGGATCCCAAATTGATTGTGCCATGCCCTAAGGAATGGAATGCAAGTTCTTGTGGCACAGTCAATGGCTCCTTATGTTCTTGATTTTTGTGAATTTTTGAAAAAGAAGTAAATAGAACACCAACTTGTTCATTCACGTTGATGCTTCCAATGATGCAAATATCAAAATTAAGAAGAAAAAACATTGAAGCTCTATCCTAAGACCACTCCACCACACACATACTCAACATCACAACCAATTTCTCACAATTTCTTACTACCACACAAATCTTATCCATTCATTTTCTACACAATGCACTACCAAAATGCAAGGGAAACTATGACTTATGCAATGGGAGCTGAAACTCGTGGAAGAAACAAAGGTGTTTCCCCAGCAGAGCGGAGCCAAAAATGTACCAATAAAAGCCTACCACCATAGCCACAAGAGAGTGAGAGAGAGAATTGTGATAATGGGATTGTCCCTGCTCATATTTTATAAATTACTTATATACATGAGCTCACTTTTTACAATGGCCGGCCACCCATTTACAATTGGGGCCCCAAAACTGACTTCCTAGCTCTATGTACATCTAGGCTCATTCCTGTGATCGGCATTACACAAGTCATAAGCTTGGTCATCCCATATATCTTTTTCAAGAAGCACTTAGCGCAGTTACGTAACAATGGATTACAAGAAGCGTAACCGCGCTTGAAAAGTGATGTTAACCAGTGTGGTTAAGAAAAGTTCAAGGGAGTACACAATGAGATGATAGACAATAATGAATGTGTCATGTACAAAGGTGATAAGTATACCCCAAGATGGGTGTATACTAGCACAAGAGATAAAGAGGGAAAAAGTGCCTCGGTTGCTTCTAGTGTGTTCACCTCCGGTTACCCAAAGGTAGAGTTTTTCATGGCGTTCATGCCTATCTTTTTTACTTATCCTTTATTTCAAGGTGACACTCATGCCCAGCAATGTTCCATCAGTTATTTGGACTATGCACTATTTATAAATGAGCTAACTCCAAAAATAATCATGATGTGAATATCACAATGCATGAATAACTTGAGATGGTCACAACCGTGAAAAATCTAGTTTTTTATGTTGAATTTTTTTAATTATAAAAATCAAGTCTAACAGATTGTCCAAAACACGTAGGCACTTCAAAAGTCCACATTGATGAAATGATTCAGGAACGAATTTCTTAAGAAACTCACGGCCCGTGAAAATTGTAGCATTATATGGTAGTGATGTGTGTGAACACACTTCGGACCGCCAGGGCACTTTTTCCCTTACTAGGAGGTTTTTTTCCCCCGTGCGTAGGGTGTTCTTATCTACTCATTTTTTGGGGTGTGTACTTATCTTTTGTATCTGGCACACATTTGTGGGTTCTAATCTAGTGAGTTTGTGTGCTCTCAAGCTTCTTTATCTTGTGTGTGTGCATTGTTGCAACCCTAACCCTAATTCCAACAATTGGTATCAGAGCTAGCTTCCTTGACACTTGATCTAGTAGTCTACCTCCCTCCTCATGACCCTATTTTTTTGTCTCCGATTGAGATACCCTCTCAGGAGAAAAAGGTGTATACTATAGTGTTCTGTATACAATGTATACGACGTTTTCGGGGTCCGCGGTGCGATTTGGGTGAGTTTCGAGAGCGAGTTTTGGGCACCGCAAGGTTTCTGCAGACGTTTTGGAGAGGCGTCATTTTGGATTGGTTCTGCTCGATTTCGGGTGTTTGGGCTATGTAGGGGCAAAGATTTGGTATGTGTAGCACCATCTACAGTGTCTTCAATAACATCAACCATCATACTTCAGCTCGATTTTGGGTGTTTGGGCTATGTAGCGGTAAAGATTTGGTGTGTAGCAGCATCTATAGTGTCTTCAATAACATCAACCATCATACTTTCGCTAGTAACACTCTATTCTCTACTCTGTGTTAATTTTCATACACTTTACAGGTGATTCAATCAGTTGCAGCCATCCAAGGTTGCATTCAGTGAATAGTGAATACTTGCAGTGTGTTGAAAGATTTTGCATTTGGTAGAAAGTCATGGCTGGCAGTAGTGATGTATTCAACATGTTGTTTGCTGAGGACAAACTTGATGGGACTAACTACCCATTGTGGTCCTATATGATGAGGCATGTACTCGCATACACCTCAGGTACCTTGTTTCATGGCCTATACAAGATGGATGTATTTGAGAAGTTGTAGCATGATGCTTGCTCAATCTCTATGACTCGTTGCTATGAGTGATGCAGAATTATGGCATGCATGATTTGGCCATCTGAATTATGGAAGTTTGTTACGCCTTCAAAGGCATGATATGGTGTCTGAGTTGCTAACTCTTGAGACCCCTACTAGACATGTATGTGAGGGGTGTATTATTGGTAAAATGCATCGGGCATAATTTCCAAAGGATGGATATGTGAGAGTTGTTAAGAAATTACAGCTTATACATAGTAATGTATGTGGTCCTATGAGGACACCATCAATTGGGAGATATCTCTACTTCGTCACTTTTATTGATGATTACTCTAGATATAGCTGGGTGTATCCATTAAAGCAGAAGTCAGAGGTTTTTATGTGCTTTAGGCACTTCGTATCCATAGCTGAAGATCGAGGGAGGGAGTATATATCCAAGGAATTTCATGCATATATGGCTGAAAAAGGCATAAGGCATCAATGTATAGTGCTATACACACCTGAGCAAAATGGTGTGGTTAATAGGAAAAACAGGTTTCTTATGGAGATGGTATGATGTATGGTGAAAGCCAAAGATTTACCTCATGGTTTTTGGTTAGAGGCAACTAGCGCAAACTATGTGTTGAACAAATGCCCTACCAAGGCCTTGCAGTCTAAAACTCCTTGTGAAGCTTGGCATGGCAGGAAGCCTTCTGTGGCTCATTTACGTGTTTTTGGTTGTCTTGCTTATGCTCTTGTGCATGAGCAACAACGCAGTAAGCTTGATGATAAGGAAGTTAAATGCATCTTTGTGGGATACAGTTCAGAAAGCAAGGGATATAGACTCAATCATCCGGCCATATGGTAAGTAGAGATGTTGTTTTTGTCGAAAACTCAGTTCAGCCCATGCTTTCATGCAAAAAACATCAGAATGTATGCTCACAAGACATGTTTGATTTGCTCCTACCTTTGTTTAATGGAGGGCAGCCATATGTAGAGCAATTGAATGCTCAACCAAGTGCTGAAATTCAGCCTTTGCAGGTGCAAAATCAGCTTGCAAATCAGCCTTTTGATGAGGCAATTATTGAGGATGTAGTGGATGAGGAGAGAGCAACCATAGAAGAATCTAGGCATATGCCAAAATGGCTTGTACAGACATGAGGGATAGCAAGTTGGCAGCTCCTTTACCTAGTAGAACTCATGCAGGTTCTCATCATGCAGATTATTCTCATGTTGATCATGTTCTCATTTCTACTTTATGTAATGAGGAGGAACCTGTTTCCTTTGAGTAAGCACAGGATAATGATCATTGGATGCATGCTATGCAGGATGAGTATAACTCTATACTCAAGAATGACACTTGGTATTTGACAAATCTACCTCATGGCAAGAAGGCCATTGGTACTAAGTGGGTTTACAAGTTAAAACACAAAGTAGATGGTAGCATTGATCGCTACAAGGCCATACTGCAAAAGGGTATGCCCAGCAAAAGGGCATTGATTATGATGAGACCTTTGCACCCACATCTCGTATGACTACCATTAGGCGTCTCATTGCTTTGGCAATACATCATAGGTGGAATGTACATCAGTTGGACATTAAGATTGCATTCTTGAATGGTGATTTACATGAGGAGGTGTATGTATCGTAGCCTCTTGGTTTTGATGTGAAAGGAGAAGAGTCTAAAGTATGCAGGTTGAAAAAGGCTCTTTATGGCTTAAGCAGGCTTCTAGAGCATGGTATGAGAAGATTCATGCATACTTGGTTGCAAATGATTTTTGCAACAGTCCAACAGAGAGGAGTAAGGACACATTTTTGGTCATCGTTCATACGTTGATGACATGTTGCTCACAGGACCCGATATAGATTAGATTTCAGCTTTTAAGGCTGATTTGCAGTCATCGTTTGAGATGTCAGATTTGGGGCTCTTGCATTATTATTTGGGGATTTAATTTATGCAACACAATGATGGCATTGTTATGCTGTAGTCTAAATATATACATAAGCTATTGAAGAGGTTTAATCTTGAAGACTGTAAACCTGTGGCTACACCTATGGAGACAGGTACTCGACTTAAGTCTTCAAGATGCAGGAGACTATTTTGATGCTAGTTTGTATTAGCAGGCTGTTGGATCCCTTCTTTATGTATGCAACACGAGGCCAGATATACTGTGTGCGATCTCACAGTTGAGCGGATTTATGCATAGCCCAGGTACGAAGCATTGGGGCAGGCTGTCAAGTGGGTTTTTCGCTATTTGCAGGGCACTTAGTATTTTGGATTGTTTATCCAAAAGGGGGTGAGTCACAGCTGCATGCTTTTAGTGATTCAGATTGGGCTGGATGTTATGACACACGAGAGTCCACTAGTGGGTTTTGCTTTCGCCTTGGTGATTCATGTATATCATGGCTCAGCAAAGCAGCCCTACAGTGGCCACTTCCAACTGTGAAGTTGAGTATAGGGTAGCTTTTACAGCTATAGTTGAGTGTGTGTGTGGCTCAGACGCTTATGGTGGCCGATTTTTCTGATTTTTCAACGGATTGCATTTGGGCCAAATGAGAGTCTCATCACATTGCATGAGGGTGGAGAGCGGACTCTACTAGAGATTGTTTGCTAGAGGTTGAGACAGAGGAGCACTATCTTTGCACATGCCCAGTGTACCATGAGGGAGGCTTCATTGCCTCTTCTAGTTCCAGACCAAGTATGCGTGGGACTCTTAACCTAGATAGCTCACACGAGGATGTCCCTAAAGGGGGGCGTCCAGTGCAATGTGTGAACGTGCAGGGCTTGGGCGGCTCTCGGCCAGAGCCCTCCTTTTTGTACATTGATTCCTGTCCAGTCACTGTATCCGCAATATAAGACAGGTTCTGCGTGGTAGCGCAGAGATTTCAGGGTTTCCTGTAAGAGAGCATAGTTTTTTAGGGTTTCCTGGGTTGCACAGAGATTCAACCCATGGAGGTGTCCTTGGCCGGATCGCTGGTAGCGCGCTCTATCAAAAAGCCATACCCTCAACAGCATCATCAGGAGAGCGCCGCCCCTTTCTTAGTAACGGGTGTGCACGCCTTGCTTTTCGACGACGATGCGCTCGCGGCCTTCATCAATTCTCCGGCGGCGCTGCTGCCATGGAACGGCGACCAGTCACTGCTCATCGACCGCTACGATGTGCGCCATCTCCTGCAAGATCTCAGCGGCATCCGGAAGCGCAGGCCCGCGCCCCCTCTCCTGGATGCCACGGAGGAGGAACTTAACTACGAGCGCTACAGAGATCTAGAAGATCTTCATTCTAGCCACCATGGCGAGGGCCGCCAGTCCCCCGAAGGTAGGCATGAGCTTCCACCTCTTCCTTTCCCCTCTCTCTCTCTCTCTCTCTCTCTCTCTCTCTCTCTCTCTGCTATTACTTGAATCATTTCAATGAAATTTCCAGTAATCTGTCCCCACCAATGCACTTGGTGTTAGTGACGTTGCCATCGCCAGGGTTAGGGTTAGCGTTCTTATTTGTCATTCCCATTGACATCGCAGATTTTGTTTTGCAGTTTTTGGCTTACGGTGTATTGTAGTCTTTTATAAGTATCTGCCATCACAATTCCAATTTTGTTTGGGTATTAAGCAGTGTTAGGTTTTGGCAAGGGGGATGGGCTTCAGGGATTGAGCCTTTCAAGAGGCTTGTTCAATTCTAACCAGGAAACAGGAAATTTCTGCAGTTTCAGGTCTTAAGGCTGGTTACACAACCCTACCCGTCCTTCATCAAGGTCGGGTCCCTGGGCAACAATGTGTAATCAGCCTAACTGTAGACATGATATGGTTTTGCTCATTTTGAGCCTTGTGCACTCTCAGACCCCATCATCTGATGTAATTGCTTCTCCTTAGTGACACCTTTCTGTCAGGTGAGGTTGTATAATGGGGTTTGTTTTGGGTTTACTTAGGTGATGTAGCTTAACAAGGTCTTAGGTGACTACCTAGAAACGAAACCTATCATGAAATGGTCATAAGTAGAACAGTGCCTTCATTAGATTTATACTTAAAATGATATTTGTGTAAAATGGACCATTTTGAGGGAAGGGCAGCAGATGACACCGGCATGCTTATTTCTAGCTCATTTTGCAAGCGTGCAGGCAGGCTCTTTTGAATCAATTCTCTCTCTTCTACGAGCAAGTGTAAGATCTTCCTTCCATTTCCTTTTTCTTCAAGATGAGGTTGGTTAATGAGTTGTGTTTTTGGTTGACGTTTGCATGTGGAAAAAGGCAACCGGGAGGTCATTAAGATTGCTTTTGGGTGCCTCTTTGTATTCCTTCTGTGCCGGATGCAGACCTAGTTGCAAATATTCATGGGCTTACAGTTCTTGGTTTTGTTGCCACAGAGCCTTCAAACTTTCCTGCAGGAGGGTACCAAGCAGTTCCGTTTTCTTATTCTGCAAAAGCAACAGAGACTGGAACACAGTCAGAGAGCGCCAATAGGAGCCCAGGCTTTCTTCCTCCATTTCCTGTTCCAGATTTCCTGCTATCAAAACTGGTAATTTTCTCAAAGCTGTGATGGTCGTGTCTTGAGCTGCTATGTAATGAATGCCCTGGTGTGAGATCTCTTGCAGTATATTGTTACACATGTTTGGCTAAGCAACGTTGACAAGTTGGAGGATTGATGTGCAGACGATTCCATTTGTCTGCGGGCCAGGTGTGGTGAGGCATATCCTTTTAAGAACTCTTTGTATCAGACTGATGACATGGATTTCTGCAGGTGGGATTAAGAGCTTAGATTTTTTTGGCTTGTGGATGAAGCCCAACAGCTAGCTTGATCAGTTGCAGCATTTTGGACACATGGTTTGCAGCAGTAGTTCTGCACGATTCTAGGTCTTCTGTAGGTTTTGATGGTGCAAGTGTATGAAGTCCATGAACAACTTGGTGCTGGATGGTCCTTATGTGATCCATACCGCATGGGATTAATACCCATTTTTGTTATGTTACTGCAGCCACCTTCTGAGAAACTTCATCAGATCATGGTGGGAACAGCAAAGTTTGTCAATGAACATGGTGGCCAGTCTGAAATCCTCCTGAAGGTTAAGCAAGGTGATAATCCTATGTTCGGCTTCCTCAATGGTGATCATCATCTTCATGACTACTACAGATATCTAGTGCAACATCCAGAGCTTCTTCAACCAGTTTCCCAGAATAGTTCCAGGTCTGCAGATGTAGCAAGTAGTACCGGAGAGGGTCTCTCTCTCCTTGGTTTTGCATATGGTACTGGTGATGATGATGATGATGATGATGAGGGTACTGGCAGGTCAGAGAGTGTTGAAGATGATCCAGGGCCAGCAAGTATTGGTGCTGTCCTGCTTGATCAGGAAGAGCACAAGGCTGGTGATGGTGGTGGGCTGAAAGTAGATGTGATTGGGCATGTTGCTGCTCAAGATGCAGCAGTAGCCTCTACCGGCAGACTGTCAGGGGGGCCTGAATCAAAGGCTATGAAAGGTGCCTCAGGAGGCCTGTCTCAATCAGACAAGAAGAAGAAAATATTTGTTGGGACGAAAGAGTTTATTCAACCAAATAAGAATATTGTTCCTCAGCTTAGTAATGTGAAGGTTAATGGCATAGCTCCTAAAGATGTGGCAGCTGCTACTGGTGGCAGATTGCCCATCAGATCTGAATCCAAGGCTTCTTCTTGGCAGTCTGTGCCCAGTGGTAGGGAGAAGGAATATGGGATGAGTGCAGATGCGGCAGCTGCAGTTGTACTCGCGGCTACTCGAGGTGTAAGAGGCTTCAAGCAAGACTCTTCCAACAATAAGTCATCTTCTTCTTCTGGATTATCTCAAAGAGTTTTTGATGCTGTTAGACAAGTCAGTGCTAGTGGTGGTAGCCAAGGTGTTAATGCATTTACTGGTGCAAGGGGGTCAGGTCACAGCATTGCTAAAGCGATGGCGCAAGCTGCGGCTTTTGCAGCGGCTCACGAGGCAGACTCGGCTGATGCCCTCCTTACTCCAGCTGAGAAGTTGAAGGCTGAGAGGCTCAGAAGGGCAAAGATGTTTGCAGCTATGATAAAAAGTGGGAAATGTGCATCTGAAGGTGATGTGGAGCCAGCTGGGCCCCTGGTTGCCACTGTGCCAGCTGGAAGTGAAGCAGTTGGTAGTGGCAGCAACATAGTCACTGAAACTGACATCGTAGATATGAAGAGCCTTAAAGCATTAAAGAGAGGCTGGAATCAGGACTGGGAACAACTGGCTGCAAAAAGCATGCAGACCGAAAACAGGTTCACGGATGCTTTTCCTGCACCTGTACTAAACGGGAAGCCTTCTTCTACTGAAGAGGTCGAGGACAGTGACATGAACAAGGGTGGCACATCTCATGAGAATGCCAGTTCCAAAGGCAAGCAGGTGGAGCAAGATTCATTTTTTGAGGAAAGGAGCCATGGTAAGTTAAAGAGAGCTAATGGCAGTGAAAGTAAAGAGTATCAGAGGGCTAAGGTTCATAGAAGTGATTCTGAGCAGAGTGAACGTTACAGGAAAAAGAAGCCACATCAGCATCATGGAGTTGATGGGAAACCTAGGCACGGTAAGCAAAAGAAACATCAAGCTTACCATTCTGATTCTGCAGAATCTGAGTATTCCAATGGTGGTGGAAGTAAGGATTCTCGCAGGTCAAGGGCTCACATAAGTAATGTAGAGGATCATGATTGCTACAGGAGGAGGTCTCATTATGATCACGAGGATGATCAAGATGGAAAACACAGACACAGAAGACACAAAAACCATGATGATGCTCCCCATTCTGATTCAGCAGATGAGAAGCCAAGGCGTAGAAAGCATCGGCACCGGGCTTTGAGCTCCAGTGAGGAAGAAGCGCCATGGAGTAATAAGTCTGACCTCAAGGACAAGTCATTGAAAGCTGAAAGTGCCCAGGAAAAGCAGTCTCTAAGTCCTGCATATTCAAAAGCTGGCAGTTTGTCAGATAACCGTGTAAAGTCTGTCATAACGGCAGATGTGCCTGCAGAGATTCGTGCCAAAGTTAGAGCGATGCTGCTATCAACTTTGTAGACATTTTTTGATAGCTTCTGGAGGATGTACACTCACAACCAACAGTTTTGCTGTTGGCTAGAGAGCAGCATTCTTTTTGCTGATGCTGATCTTACTGGCAGGATCTCTATGCATGTGCTTACTGTACATGTGACACAATTAACTTGGCCGCTTGAAAAAATGTACATCTGGGGTGAAATCATCTCTATCAACTTGAAGCCTTGAAATGGACCTGCATTTGCTTTGGTGCCTATTTATTTAAGGTGGCCTAGACTACATCACGGGTTGTTTTGTTAACTTTAAAGCACAATGCCAGTGTGGCAATTTGGATGGTTTTGTTATGCCTGTAGCAGCCTGATTCTGGATACTCGATTCAGTACAAGTTGTCAAAGCTAATCCCCTAAAGATCCGTATTGTTCCAATTGCTCTTTCTTAGCTGTGTAGGTATCCTACTTCTGATGACAAGAGAAAAGGTGAGATGGTAACTTAAAAATTTGGTGGTACTGTGTCTCATACACAGCTATAAGCCCTTGTGCCATTTTTATCACCATTGTTACAATGGCTTGGAAAAAATCATATGACAAGCTAAATGATTTAATGTGCTCGAAGGCCACATCCATTTTTTAGTTGCATGCTAATTACTAAGCTAGCTGCTGCATGTTTGTAAACTCTTGATGCAGAACTAAGATGGCTGGTCCTATCAATGAATGCATGCCCACAACTCTTATTTACAGGTGGAAATTTGCCAGTCAGCTTGTAGTTTGTTGGCTTAAGATGGTTGGGGTCGCTGGACCGTTGAAGCTTGTTTGTCTGATTTACATGCCCTCCCGAAATGTAGAAACATGTCTGTGTGGCCCCCAATAAGGGTGTGCATGTGACATCCCCTCTTGCTGAACTTGGAGCGTTGGCTGGAAACTGCATGATGTCCGAGGACATGGCAATCCAATCATCAGAAATCTGGTGGAAATCTCATCATTGTAACCTGAGTTGCAACTACTGTATAGGAAACGTTTGAAAACTCAACTCATTTTCCACAGGGAGAAAGAAATATGATGAACTTGGTTTACTGGTGTTGTCACCAACTCAGGGGTGTACTACGTATGCATGCATCTCCCGCGTCTCGCTATGTTCTCATCGATGTCCTTCCAACACATCTTTCTTTTACCGCACCGATCTGCTATTCCTCTTGGTTATGGGCATGTTATTGTTCGTGGAACCTTTACTTTGTTCTCACCAAAGCCAGTGGCCATCAATTGATCCCCCTCAGCAATGCTTGAGCAACCTCCCAAACTTAAGTAGGCTAACTAGGAATTCCAAGTTAAATTGATCCAAGTTCCACAAGTTAAGTCATAGTACTACTACGAATTGCTCCATAATGCCATAAGGGTGCTCTCTCCTACCTAGAAACATGGAACCACTCCACATGTTTGTTCAAGCAGATTGGTCATGAGTCTTCACAGAGGCGTACTCTCTTGTCATTGCCAAGATGACTTCTTGACCAAGTTGCCCTTTACCACTTCTTCCATTAGAAATTGTGGGTCTATAGTTTAGGTTTGAGGGAACCCTCCCATATTTGATTATTAAGGAGAGGCAAGAGTGTTGTGCAATTTAGGTGGTGTTATTGTCCAAAGGTAAATTTGTGAGTGGTGAATGTAAAGATGGTGAAAAAGTTTAAAGATTCGAAGTGATATAAGCAATGATTTAGGGATTTGTGGAGATTCATGGAGATGATTTTGGATCTAGATACTCACTTAAGAGATATCAATTAATGTAATCCCAAGTTTATTTAGTGAGTGATTTGTAATCAAATTGGAGTTTGTGTTTATCATTGAGTCCTCTTAAATCAATATGTTATCATGATTTTAATTAAGTATGGAGTTAGTCTTAGTTTCTCCTTCTCCCACTCCTTTTTCTCATCTCATTAAGGCAACCTTATTAATTTGCGACAACTTCATTTTCTCTGAGGTGATTGGCGACAACTTTGTTTTGTCCCCTTCAAAGGCACCACCTCCTAGGGAAGGATTAGTGTACATCCCATCCTTTATAAATTGGCAAGTCCAAGACCATCTCAAAATGAATATGAACCAAGTAAACGCGTGCCGGACATAGCAAGCCTCACAACCTTCTTGTCCTTAGAAGTCCGAGTTCCAATAATTTATCTTTTGCAAGGAAATTCTCAACTTTGTAGAGACTTATCCGATTGGATGGATAGTGTCATGTAGGCTGTAATGCCTGTGACCGACGGCAGACCGGATGGCCATGTCCGGGGTTCAGTGGGAGAGGACGCCCATGCGGAGTCATGGGCGGCCATGCTAGTGTGGACGGCAGGCCACACACTATATAGCCTGGGGGATGAGGGGCAATCCTCATTCTTCCTCTATGGCTGGGTGGTGAGTCAGAGGCCGTCCCCTCTTGTGGTAACGCCCGTAGCGGCGTTACGGGAATGTAACACTGGTATCAGAGCGTGGTTCGATGGGATTGTCAGAGCCCGCGCGTGACCGGGGGGCCAGAGCCCACTCGATGGTTTTCGACCATTCGTCTCCTTATCCTTATCTCGAATGGAGGATGTGGAGGGAGGCGGCCATGGAAGAATGCAAGGGAAGAACTCTCTCTCTCTCTCTCTCTCTCTCTCTCTCTCTCTCTCTCTCTCCCCGTCACACAGCAAGCAGCATTGGAGGTAAGCAATTTTCGTTTTTTGCTGCGTTGAAGCTTGTGCAAAAGAATAAAAAAAATTTCGTTTTCTGTGTGGAAAGGGCGGCACAGCCCCACTATCTGTGACTTGCGTTGAGTGTGGGGGAAGGCGAACAGCAGCCCCGTACCTCACAAGGGGGGGGCTTGCCTTGGAAACGCGAGTTGGGAAACGCACGGTGACTTGCTACAAAACCCTTACAAGCCCGAGTCCACCCCTGCCACGGACGGCAGCGAACCGACCCATCTCGAAAGAGACCCACCGCACACGGCCGTAGCGTCGCGTGCTAAGCGAGAGACAAGTCCCACGGCCGTAGTGCCGAGTCCTTCGAGAGAAAGCCGTTCTATGGCCGTTGTGCCTAGTGAACACGTCTATGACCGTAGCACCTCGAGGGTAGCACATGTGGTGATCACACATTTGGTTCAGAGAAACTAAATTTAAGCTGAGCATGGACTTAGTGTTGACCATCAAAGTCACGTAGTTTGGCTAGTGTAAATCTAAAACTGAGATGTGTTTTAACTTGGGCTAAGAGGACCGGCAATGGCGTCAGTTGTGCCAAAATTAGACGAAGTGCTTATCACGAGAAATCAGATAAGCCGAATTGAGCCGTAGTGCTCATAACCCTTCACAATCTTTTAACAGATGCTAGAAGATCGTGATAAACTTTGGCAAATGAGAACCATGTACAAGCGTAGTCTTGATGTGGTTATGCCTCGTGTCCAAACAAGTTGCTTACTGTTTGTAGCAACAAAAGGCCTTGGCCCATAGAGGCAAGCTGGCCCTTGTTAAAAGTAACAAAATAGTGTCACTACTTGGGCCTAGAGAGTGGTGACTAGTTTGATTTAGTCACGTGATTGCCTGGTAAAAGTAATCCCTAAGGTGTGTATTACTTGGGATAAAGGGGCTAGTAGTGCTGCTAGCAGTACTCAATTGAATGGTTTATCTAGGAGTACTAATCTGAGGGATTAGCAGACGCCTAGATAATAATAGCTCAATGCCCTTATAGAAGTTGATCGACGAAGAGAACTGTTCTTAAACTTACTAGCATGGTTTTCTCTTCTTTTTATTGCCATGCGTCGACATCCCACTGCTGGAGAGTTTGTGGTGATCTTTCGAGGGGAGAAAGAGCCTTTTTATATATCACATCAATTGGTTTGGTGGTAATTTGATGGTATGGGACATCAAATTCTCACGGAATCGATTGTAGTCTTGGTGGAATGGGACGCCAAGGCTTGTGCATGTAACTTGACTCTTTGGCAGGTCTGTATGTACACTTGTCTGTAGTGATAAAGTGTACAACATAAAATTTGAACTTTGAAAATTACCAAATATAGCCATAAGTTGGGATAAAACCCAGTTACAGAGTTCGGAGAAGCTCTAGGTAGCAAGACCATGATGGTGTGCTAGTGCTAATAGAGTGATTTAGTTCCGGAGTGATCTAAATCTAGAGGTTAGCAGTAAGACTAGTTTGGTTGGACAGTTTCATGCATGGGGGACGCCCTACAGCATTTTGCAAGCGTAGTCTTGCCTATGTTCAACATAAGTGTGCGATTGTGAACACATGTTAGTTGCTACCATATGACATAAGCAATTGTAATATTGCATGACAAGCTTATTTTGCTTACAAAGTTCATGTGCGTGTAAACCCTATAAGTCGTATGACCCCTGGGGAATGAGTGGAGCATTTCTAGGATTTAATAAGGTTTTACATGGCAATAGTGAGAGTATCTCACTCCAGATGAGCCTGGTTGTTGTTAGTATCGGATCCGACATATGTAGTGTACATAAACTGGGGCTGATTTAGGATAGGAGGCTAAGCCGGAGAGCTTAGCGGTAAATCCTACTGTATCTGGTGAGTTTTGACTTAACCGGAGTGTTAAGAAGTAAACTCAAAGTCTGGGGCTGAACCGGAGTGTTCGGAGGCAGACATATCTTTTGTTAAATCGGAGAATTTAGCAAAAGATGAGCTTGGGGTGAACCATGGTACCCAGGAAAAAAGCTCTTCACACTAAAATAGTGCACAATAATTTTAGGGTGATAAAAATCCATCTCGCAGGAATGTTTTACAACTTTCCATAGATGATAGATGAAGACCATGTACTTTACGGAGTTAAAGTACATAGGTGGTGACTTTGGCGCCACATTTTTTGTAGGAAGTCACCAGTGGTGTGGTTAGGTCGGCCGAGACTCCACAAGACCTATGCACTAGTTTTTAAGTTGACCTCTATGATAAGGACGTCCAAAAATTCGTGTTGTAATACCAGAAATTGTACTGCAATGTGCAATGGAGGGGTCAATTTGTGTAGTCACTTCTTAGCAGCAAGTGACTTAAGCATCTTGTTATAGATGGTTGTATATGGTACTCCCACTCGGGGGAGGTACGCAATTGGTACGGAGTTACTCACAGACTAGTATGGAGCTACTAGTGTGATGATAGTGGGTACGTAGTTACTCACTACTAATACATAGCTGCTAATAAAATTAAGATCCTCGAGTGAAACTCTAGATAAACATTTTAAATTACTGAACCACAATCCATGAGTATCGAGGTACTCATAATATGTTGACGTTGCTCAAATCGAGGGACCGATTTGTTCGATGGTATGGAATAACCAAGGAGGGTGGAGTAACTTAAAAGTTACACATCACTAGTCCTAGTGAGTTGTCGAGGCCATCCGTAGTTTGATGATCCCCTCTACCTATCAGATAACATTCAATTTTGCAAGCCCTGGCATTTAATCTGTAGTGATTATGAGTTTGGTGTGTGATATGGTTATGAAGTTCTTACAAGAGTACTCGTTTATTTGCTTGTCATTGGTTATAGCTTGGTAGAGATTGCCACCTGTGATGGGTAGGTAGCTTTGCCGCTATAATGAGGAGGCAGCAAATAATGTTCTCATAGTTATACTTCATACCAACACCAAACAGGGATAGGATGAAATTCCTAAGTTCATCATCACGAAGTACTGTGATGTTTGCATTTATATTGAATGTATGATGTAATGAGACATTGGGCTTGTGTAATTACCATCAATTATCTAGCAACCTATGGCTTCGCAGCAAGCTCAGTCATTATCTGTGGATTGATAATGTGGTTATTAGTAATTTGAAATTTTTCTTGATAGATGGTACAACCCACCCAAATAATTCATAAGTGTGTAACCGCTTATGAAGGGTAAAATATGCAACAATGAAGCACTTTGTACAAGTGTGAAACCACTGATCTGTTGCAAAGCAATTTATCAATAGTACCACCATATGTGCGTAGACACTATACCACATCTTCGTTGCAAGATGTTTAAAAGTTTCTTGGAAGGACTCAAGAATAAAAATATATTAAACACGGTCTAGATTTGTTCTTAGACCCATGACACTAGCGCGTAGTCCGCTTGAGAGTAGAGTTTTTGAGGACAAAAACCTTTCTTGAGGGATATCCTCAAATATCACATAAACTGGAATAGTTGTGTGAGTCCAGACAATACTTGAAGAGATGTGTCTGGTAATAGCAACAAAGAGTTGTAAGTGATTGGATGTAACTCCAGACACCCGTAGTGGTGCCAGAATCTTTATCAAACATCTCCGCATACTATATGGCCCCCGCAAACATAGTATGGCATAAGAGATAGGAAGTTTGATTGTTATATTTGAAGGGAAATTTTCAAAACTTACATTTACTCTGAGTTAGAGTGAAGTTTAACCATCCGTAGATTGATGGTAATTAGAAACTCAACAAGATTCCAGAGCATATGCTTGTGCAACAATGTTACTCTAAGAGAGAAAGTATCTCTCAGCTTTGGAACTAATCCTTGTGATGCATGATTAGATTGGCTCTAGTTTATTTCTCCTATGGCCGTAGAGCTTTCCAACGAGAAGTTTTAACAAGTTGGTGATGCAACATGGTAGCGTAGTCTCAGATATCTAGTAGCATAGTCTAAGAACTTGCGCTACTAGAGTGCTCTCCAGTACATTAGCTTCTGTGCTAATGACATGATGCAAAATCAAGGTATGAAATTTGCCTTAAGGTTTTGGTTCAAATACCAAATCATGGCTTGTGTGAGCATGATCCTGTCTTTACAGAGGTCTGGCGTACTGTACGCGTACGCACTGTCACAGCCGTGCCCACCTTCCTCGCCAGCACGTAATGCTAGTCCGGAGAGACTGGCTGTAGGTGCGGCGGGTAGTGAAGCGAGTGTTAGTCCGAAGAGGCTAGCCGAGTCTTCGGGGTATAGTTTTGATAGTCCAAGTGCGGGTCATCCTGGAATTCAGAAGACCTATGCACTAGTAAAAAGACAGTTTTATTGGCCTAGTTTGTTTAAGAACGTCCAGACTTATGTGCTGAAATGCAGTAAGTGCCAAGTCAATAAACAGAACGTCTTAAAGTTGGAGGACTACTCCATTCGCTGGAGATTCCTCAAGGGAAATGGGAAAGCATTTCCATGGATTTCATTACCGGTTTACCCAAGACGAGTCGAGGGAATGACTCGGTGTGGGTAGTAGTGGACAACTAAACTGGCAAAGTTTATTACCACGAAGAAAACTGTAAAAACGCCAGAGTTGTCAAAACTCTTTATTGAACATCTCTACAAGCTATATGGCCTTCCCGCAGATATAGTGTCAGATAGAGATATAAAGTTCAACAGTCATTTTTGGAGGGAAATCTTCAAAAAGTTGGATACTACTCTGAGTATGAGTACGGTAGATCATCCGAAGTCTGATGGTCAAACAGAAAGGGTTAACCAAATACTCGAGGATATGTTGCGTTCTTATGTCAGTAAGAAGCAATCTAATTGGGAAGAGTACTTGCCCTTATTGGAGTTTGCCTATAACAGCTCCAAACACTCAGCGACTGGATTTACACCATTCATGTTAATGTATGGATTCCAGCCAAGATCTCCGATGGCTGTAGGCCTAGATAAGAAGAAGATTCAATCTGTCAAGGATTTCCTTGAATAAATGAATGATATGCTCAAAGCTGCACGCGAGAGCATCCGTAGCGCACAGGATCGCGCTAACACATTTGCCGATAAAGGACGCAGACAAGTGACCTTTGCAGAAGGTGACTTTGTATTTTTAAAGGTTCCTGCGCAGTCAGCAACCATGCAAACGGGAAAGTGTGATAAACTTTCTCCTAGATATTGCAGTCCTTTCAAGGTCCTTAAGAAGATTGGGGACGTAGCGTACAAACTTGAGTTACCGGATAGTTCTCAAGTTCATCCTGTCTTCCATGTCAGTAAACTGAAGAAATCAGTTCACGGGTTAGAGAACGCAGTTTCTCCAGAGATTTTGGTGGACTTGTGAGCCACCAAAGATATCACATGAATCTGAAAAGATTCTATAGTATCGTGACAGACAAACCCGACATAAAGTGTACCAGGAGGTACTTGTTAAATGGACAGATAGGGATGAGGAGTAGCAACCTGGGAACGCCGTAGTGCAATCTCCAAAAGGTTTCCCCAGTTTGTTTTCGAGGACGAAAACTCTTCTTAAGGGGGGGGGGTAATGTCACGTAGGCTGTAATGCCTGTGACCGATGGCAGACCGGATGGCCATGTCCGGGGTTCAGTGGGAGAGGACGCCCATGCGGAGTCATGGGCGGCCAGGCTAGTGTGGACGGCAGGCCACACACTATATAGCCTGGGGGATGAGGGGCAATCCTCATTCTTCCTATATGGCTGGGTGGTGAGCCAGAGGCCATCCCCTCTTGTGGTAACGCCCGTAGCGGCGTTACGGGAATGTAACAGATAGGAATCAAATAGCCCACACAATTAAACTTAACCCTGAAATGGAGGTGGATGAGCCGTGCCACATTCAGCACCCTCCATAATGAAAACCAAAGGATAGCCACCAGAAGTGCCCATCAACAAGTTGGGGCACTACTTTGAAAGCAATGAAATGAACGCTTTGTTACTTGTCCTGTACAAAGAAATGACGATCTCCATAATCTTGGATGGTGGTGCTAGTGTCAGCATAATCACCAAAGTTGGTAGGCCTAGGAAGCCCACCACTTGTCGGCACAAGCCTCCTGGTTAAGCTTGTTGATGGAAACATAGCCAAACCATTATATGCAAGACTAATGGTTTGGCTACCATTTGCCTTGTGGTCAAGCTTGCATATAAAAACATAGCCAAACCATTAGGCATCGTGCAAGATGCAAAGATTAAGAGTTTCGGGCTAAGTTTCCACCACATGTTTATGGTGATGGATTTTCAAAGAAGAGGGTCAATCCTTGAAAACATGGAAGACTCATCCCATGGATCGAGCCATTCTCACCAAATGAGTTTGACATAACTGTTCGAACTACTTTGGTCAACATGTGTAAATGTTGTAGCAAGTTGTTGGGGATAGTGAAGATGAGAACCAAGACTATGAGCCTCTTCTAGAGCCTCATGACCCTTAGGATTGGTAACTATGGACACTGTTCCACAAAAGCTTGGAACAAGGTTTCTTGGTAACTATGGACACTATTCCACAAAAGCTTGGAACAAGGTTTGTGAGATCGGATGAGACAGAAATAACCTCTTTGTTCATGCTTAGTGTGTGTAGCATCCCTTTTAGGAGCAAACATTAACTTTGAATTAGAAGTTAGTGATTCATCTAGCGGAGGACTCCTCTGAGGAAGGATAAACTTCTACATTGTTGACTCACCTGGCCAAAAAGAAGAAAACCATATAAAAATTCTAGTAGAAGTATCTTCTGTCCATGGAGATAGATCTTCACTGGCTTCGCTATGTTGAGGTTCTAGATTCACATAAGACCTAAACTAGGCATTGGGAAGATGACCTAAACAAGATCATCCTTTAGGTTAAGATCATGGCCAATAAAGGTGATAAGGATCCCATGAGCCCCGAGCAAGCCAAACATTATCAAGTCGCCAGATGCCAAACTCAAAGAGCTCACTGGGCCTCAAGAGGAAGATTTAAGGCAGGCTCATTGAGCCTCAAGAACGAGGAAGATTTAAGGCAAGTGCTCAAGTCTTCAAGTCCTGCAACATTGGGGACATAGTTGTACACAGGTGAGAAGGCACAAAGAAGCTCGTGCGGAGAGCCTCATGCTTCATTGAGGTCAAAGAAGTAAATCTCACTCGCTCAAGTGAAGAACCTAAGCCAATATTTATTGCTAAAGACCTCACTCCCGTGCAAGGAGGAGGATTGATACCCTTGTTCAAGATGTTTTCGCCTAGAAATATATTAATATAAAGGGAATTCCTCTGGCAGTGGTGAAACACACTATCCCTCTCCATAAAGGCATAAAACTATCCAAACAGAGATCCTATTACATGAATCCCTCTCCATAAAGGCATAAAACCATCCAAACAGAGATCCTATTACATGAATCCCAAGTATTGACAAATGGTCAAAGAAGAGCTAGACAAACTCATCAATGCGAGATTTGTATATATAATTAAGCACAGTCAGTGGTTATTGTCGATAGTGCATTGTTCCGAAGAACAACAGAAAGCTTAGAGTGTTGTACTTTAACCTAAAAAATGTTAATGCTGCCATAATTGACCATCACTATCCCTTACCTTACATTAACCACCACATGTTGGAAAGAGTCACCGAAGCTAAAGCTTATAACTTCTTGGATGGCTTCTCATGTTATAGTTTGATAATCAATTTGGCCTATCAATATAAGATAACATATGCTATGGAATGAGGAACATACGGTCACGTCATGCCATTTGAGAATGCCCCTACCACCTTCTAACTTTTGATGTGTACAACCTTTAAGGATCTCCTTTGAAAGATCCCATAAATATTCATTAATGACCTATGTATGCACTTAAAGTCTTCTCCGAAAGATCTCGGAGATATTCATTAATGCCCTATGTATGCACTCAAAGTGGAAGTAGGATCTTCTAAACTCAGGCTAGTCTTTGAAAGAGACAGACTCTACCACATCCTGTTTAACCTGCTCAAATGTCAATTTTGGGTTAAACATGGTGTCATCCTATGACACATTATCTCTAAGAATAGCATCTCCATAGACAAGAATAAGATAAGTGTGATCTTGGAATTAGGACCACCCACCATCAAACAACTACGAAGTCAACTACGAAGGGATTGTAGATTCATGGTGGGGGGGGCACATAGGGTATAATAGAAGACTTATCTTCTTATATGCCATATATGATAGACCCTTGTATAAGTTGTTGATTGTCTTCTAATGTAGCCAAATGCCAATGGGCATACAAAGAATTGAAGAGAGCATTAGTAAGCACACCCCATCTCTTGAGATCCCCCTATTAGGATCTAATTTTTGTGTGCAAATCGCCGCATCACCATTCACGTTGTTAGATGTGTGCTAGCACATTTAGGGGAGTATAACATGGAATTCCATGTGAGCTTTGCTAGCCATTTACTCAATGACAATGAATGCAATTACACGACCACTAAGAGAGAGGGGTTAGGGGTTAGCCATAATATACGTTGTAAAGAAGTACATGCATTATCTCCTAGCTAACCAAGTTTGTTTTCTTTGTCGACCACCATCAAGCACTGCTTTTCATGGTGTGAACAAGCCTTAAACCCCATGAAAGATAGTTGCTCATTCTTTTGGACTTTGATTTCACTATCACTATACAAAAGGAATCCGTGCATGTCCATGTTGTGATCCCTTTCAAAAATTCCAAACAGAGAACCCACTCTAAGAGTCAAAGATGATCTTCCTAATGCTCCATTGCTCCACATTGAACATGTACCATAATGGAGTGAAGACATTGCCACTTCCCGGCCAATGGGTTTCCAATCAATTGACTATAGAGCTAGATGCGTCATCAGGAAGGCGACTCCCTATCAAATGATCGCAGATTTACAAGAAGGGTCAAGATGGCATCATAAGGAAATGTGGGATGAAGATAACCGTTCTTGAGAAGAGCCAATCCATTCTGGCATAGGTGGAGGACACTTTGTTGGGGACACGATAGCCCACATTGTTCTCTAGGCTGGACAATGGTGGCCTGCACCCTTTGGAGATGGGAGATGTAGTTGAGTTTGTCAGTCGCCTCTGTGATGAATTTTAAAGGTTCATCATGGTCTAAGAGAAGGATCGAATATCCCTAATCGTGTAATTTTTGAACAACCATTTAAGAATTAGGCTTAGACTTTGTGGGTCCTAGGTGTTAAGGGAACCCATGCATGCTTCATCATAGTTGCCACCTTCATGAAGTGGAATGAGGCTAGAGCTACACAAAACATTCAAGCAAGACTGCTAAGTTTCTCTAGTTCTTCTATGAGAATGTGATTACTCATTTTGGTTGCCCATGAGAAATATGGTACACATTTGTGGTGTTCTTGTGGTGGAGTTTTTGTTAAAAGAGTTCCTTATGTGGTGCACAGAAAGTGGACACCTTACTACCCACAAGTGAACGGCCAAGTTGAAAGCCCAAACAAGAGGTTGTGCACCATTTTCATTAAGATGGTAGAGACACATTGAGAAGTGATTGGGAGGATGAGTCACACTCTGCTCTATGGGCCTACCACACTGCATATTAGATAGCTATCAACAACACACATTTCTAGCTTACATTCCGGTAGCCATACCAATTGTACACTTGGTTTCAAGCCTTTGAATTGTAGCCACAATGGCAGATAGGAGGGAGGACACACTGCTAGCATATGCCCTATGCAGATATGTCACAAAATTCTGTGGATCTAAGAACATTCTGTTGGAATTAGGGTTGCAGGAATGCACACACAACTTCAAGAAGATGAGGAAGCTTGAGCACAACACAGTAGTGTATTATGAGTGCCAAAAATGAAAGATAACAAGCCCTAGAAGATAATGGGCGTATATACAATGCACGGGGGAAAAAACCTCCTAGTGAGGGAAAAAGTGCCCCGGCGGTCCTAAGTGTGTTCACACACATCACTACTATAATATGGTAACAAATCCCCCCTGGAGTGATGCGGTGAACAAGAGCTAGCACTCATGTATAGGGAAGTGTCTAGCTATGTGGACGAATCCACAAAAGGGAGTAAGCCCAAAGCTTTGCGAAAAGCTTCGAACTTCTCACGAGGCAGAGCCTTTGTGAAAAGGTCTGCAAGGTTATCCTGCGTTGGCACATAAGCCAAACTGATCTCTCCTGCAGAGAGTCTCTCCCTGACATAATGGTAGTGCACCTCAATGTGCTTCGTACGAGCATGGAACACTGGGTTCCGCGCAACTGCCAATGCGCTCTGACTGTCAGTGAAGATGGTGGTGGCAGATGGCTGCCCAACACCCAAATCAGCCATAAGGCGTCTGAGCCACACACACTCAACCGTAGCTGTGAAAGCTGCCCTGTACTCAGCTTCACAACTAGAAGTGGCCACAGTAGGCTGCTTCTTGCTCAACCATGATATGCATGAGCTTCCAAGCATGAAGCAAAAACCACTCGTGGACACGCGTGTGTCATAACAACCAGCCCAGTCAGAATCTGAAAAAACATGTAAATCTGGCGGCAATGATCCCCCCTTGGGATAAAACAACCCAAGATGCCGAGTACCACTCAAATAGCGAAAGATACGCTTCACTGCCTGCCAATGCTTAATGCCTGGGCTATGCATAAATCTGCTCACCTGTGAGACTGCAAACTGAATGTCTGGCCTCGTAATGCATACATAAATGAGGCAACCAACAGCTGTCTGATAGAGTGTGACATCAAAGTGATCTCCAGCATCATGAAGACTCAACTTCAAACCTGTCTCCATTGGAGTAGCAATAGGCTTGCAGTCTTCAAGGCCAAATCTCCGCAACAATGTTTCAATATACTTTGTCTGACACAAAGCAATTCCTCCATCACACTGCTTAAATTGTATCCCCAAATAATGATGCAAATGTCCCAAATCTGACATCTCAAAAGAGGCATTCAAATCAGCCTTAAAATCAGCAATATGACTCTCATTTGGTCCTGTGAGCAGCATGTCATCGACATAGAGAGCAATGATTAGATGTACACCATCCACACGTTTAACATACAAAGTGCTTTCTGTTGGACTATTCTGAAACCCATGTGCAGTCAAATATGCATGTATTTTTTCATACCAAGCTCGTGGAGCTTGCTTTAAACCATATAAAGCCTTTTTTAACCTGCACACTTTGTTTTCCTGCCCTCTTTGAACAAAACCACGAGGCTGCGATACATACACCTCCTCATGCAAATCTCCATTTAAGAACGCAGTCTTTATGTCCAGCTGATGTACATTCCAACCATTATGAGCTGCTAATGCACAGATGCTACGAACAGTGGTCATACGACATGTGGGAGCAAAAGTCTCATCAAAATCAATGCCCTTCTCTTGAGCATAACCTTTTGCAACAAGCCTAGCCTTATGGCGATCCACTGTGCCATCAGGCTTACGCTTCAATTTGTATACCCACTTAGTGCCAATGGCCTTCTTGCCAGGGGGCAAGTCACATAAAGACCATGTACTATTCTTCATAATAGCATCGTATTCTGCTTGCATAGCAGCCATCCAATTTTCTGAACTTTGTGCCTCATCAAATGAAACAGGCTCACTTTCATCGCACATACTAGAAACAGCCAATGCATAACAATCTGACGCATAAGAGGCACCATGAGAGCCAGAACGAGTGCGACTAGACAAAGGGGCATCCAACTTGCTGTCACGCAAAGTCTGCACCAGCCATCTAGGCATATTCCTAGAGCCCTCAATCTCTTGTCTCTCATCCTCAAGTGCATCATGCACATCTGCATCAGATATAGGCTGATCTGTGCCATCATTTAAAACCTGCATAGGCTGAAAAACTGCCTCATGAGGTATTGCACTTGACTGTGCACCACTGAAAAGAGGCAACAATGTATCATAGACATCACGTGAGCTGATATCTGTCTCCTTAGTACATGAAACCAAGGGCTGAACTGCATCTTCCACAAATACAACATCACGGCTAACCAAAATGCGCTTTGTCTGTGGATGATACAAACGATAGCCTTTGCTCTCAGCACTATATCCAACAAAAATACATTTGACAGCTTTGTCATCCAATTTTCTGCGATGTTGCACAGGCACTAATGCATATGCCAGGCAACCAAAAACACGTAAATGGCCAACAGATGGCTTGCGGCCATGCCAAGCCTCATATGGAGTGACAACCTGTAATGCTTTGGTGGGACACCTGTTTAGTACATAAGTGGCACACATGACAGCCTCAAGCCAAAAACCATGTGGTAGACTTTGACTCTTAACCATACATCTTGCCATTTCCATGAGAGACCTGTTTTTTCTCTCAGCCACACCATTTTGCTGTGGTGTATACGGCACTGTACATTGGTGTTTTATCCCACGCTCAGCCAGAAATGCATTAAATTCTGAAGACATATACTCCCCCCCTCGATCTGAACGGAGGGTGCCCATCTTACTTTCTGACACATTTTCAGCCATAACCAAAAACTGTTTGAAGCACAAAAACACTTCAGACTTTGCCTTCAAAGGATATACCCATGCATGCCTGGTAAAATCATCAATGAAAGTCACGAAGTAAAGGTAGTTTCCAAATGATGGAGTTTGCATGGGTCCACAAACATCACTGTGAACAAGCTGCAATCTGCGTTCAGCTCTCACTGATCCATCTTTGGGAAAGGAAGCACGCTGCATTTTACCCAATATGCAGCCCTCACAAACATGCTTCACAGGTGCCTCAAGCTTAGGCAAAGAAGACACCATTTCAGATTTCTGCAGGCGCAGCAAACTTGCAAAATTCAGATGACCAAAACGTGCATGCCACAGTTTTGCATTTGAAATAGCCTGCGTATCCATAATAGCACATGCTGAATCCTCTACACATTTGCCATCCATATTGAGCTTATACAGCCCTCGACATAGTGAACCAGATGCTACAATGATGTCACCACAAGAGAGATCATGAACAGTACATCTGTCATCCACAAATTTTACAACCAAACCTGTTTTGGCAAATGCGGAGACTGACAGCAGATTCTTTTTGATCCCTGGCACATACAATGCATCAAAAAGTGTAAAGGTGTTGCCATTTGCAACATTCAGCACAATCTGTCCAACTCCTTTAACGGGATAAGAGGAGTTATTGGCACAAGTGACAGTATTCCCTGTGGGAGCAGACTCAAGGAAAGTGAATAAACTGCGCTGCGAGGTGATATGCTTAGTGGCACCACTGTCAAAGTACCATACATCTGAATCTACTGCAGACATACATGTGTCATGCAAAGATGGGTCATAACTGCACTGCGCATTGAATGCCCATTCTGTATCTAGCACAACATTAGCAGATTCATTGTTAGAAGGAGAGGCATCTGCAACAGCCATGCCAGCCTCTTTCTTCTTAGCCTCTTTCGCAGCCAGCTTAGGACACGCTTTGATGACATGATCATTTCCCTTACAGTACTTGCAAAATGTCTTCTGTTTGTCACCCTTCTTCTCATCTTTGTCTTCCTTCTTTGGTTGCGCAGCATTTGCAGATTTCTGCTTACTAGAAGAAAAGCCAGCTTTACCTTTCCCGCTTCTCTGACTTGCACCGAAAGCTTGATCTGCGACACGCATATTATTCCTGTTTTGCCTTGACTGGTCTTCTTGCAGCAAAACAGAAACTAACTCCTCAAATGATAAGGCATTGGGATTGCCTTTCATCATCAAGCGAAGAGTGGAAGCAAAACCCTGATAAGAATCTGGTAGACCATTCAAAACAGTCTGCACAAGTGAACTGTCTGACAGGATTTCATCTGCAGAAATGAGCTGCTCTTTGAAATCCTTGATCTTTGTCAAAAAGCTATCCATAGAATCACCTTCGTTCATATGCTCATTCTCCAACTGTTTTCGGAGGTAAGCAACACGAGCCTCATTTCTTGCCTGATACAATGTGGCAAGTACATCCCAAGCATCCTTAGAAGTCCTGCAAGAGCGAATATGTGGGATAATGGTACGTTTGACAGACAGCGCAATCAAGGCATGAGCCTGCGCATCTCTACCATCCCAACGAATCTGCTCTGCTGAAAGTGGTGGTTCTCGAACAGCTGCTACAGCACTTGTGCCTGCACCATCATCAACAGTACCTGTTTCTGATGTGTTTGCAGCATTTCCAGCCACAATAGGACGTGCATCAATACCCTGCACAATATTCCATAACCCCTTTGCTACCAATACATGTCGCATCATATATGCCCACAATGGATAGTTGGTGCCATCCAACTTATCCTCAGCAGCCAACATGCGGAATACATCATTGTTGTCAGCCATGGCCAATGACTGTACTACTAGATGTAAATGCTGTCTGCAAGAGGTAAACCTGTATAAAATCGACCTGTGCTATATAGCACAGCCCAAATCAGACGAATGGGCACCTGTCCTGCAGATTTTAATCTTGACAGAAAATCTGCACAGTAGGACGATTTTGCCTGCGCAGTACTTGGAATGCAAAAACGGAGGGCGAAATGACTTCAGATCAAAATTCTGAAACGACGGAGCCCTACGGGCTTCCCCACGGCATATACTAACCTGCAGACGCTCGTGAAACCTCGTTGCAATCGGAGGAGATGAAGCGGCAGGTGCCGGTGATGCTGCCCGGGAGAAGGAAGCCTGCTCTGATACCAATTGTTGGAATTAGGGTTGCAGGAATGCACACACAACTTCAAGAAGATGAGGAAGCTTGAGCACAACACAGTAGTGTATTATGAGTGCCAAAAATGAAAGATAACAAGCCCTAGAAGATAATGGGCGTATATACAATGCACGGGGGAAAAAACCTCCTAGTGAGGGAAAAAGTGCCCCGGCGGTCCTAAGTGTGTTCACACACATCACTACTATAATATGGTAACACATTCACGAATGCAGCAAGGCATAACCTCGAGGGAAACCCTCTCACATGGAGGTTAGTTGCTTTAAAGAAACTAAACCAACAAAGGCTGCAATCTATGTGCATTGATGATTGAAAAACTACAGTGCAAGGAGTAGTGTTTTAATGACTAACTCAAGGAAAAGTACATTAGGTAGGAGGCATGGTACTTATGCACAGTGTTAAGAGCCCCAAATAGAAACTCAAGTATTGAGGCCAAGCTTCCTATCAAGTCACAAAAATTTCTCCTCAAGGTGCAGTAAAGATAGAGACCCTGGATGGGGCCGAGATGGAGGATATTTCAATGGTAGCAAGCTTGAAATACTAATATGGACCTCTCACCCAGCACATGCTCTATCAAATTTACAAGAAAAAGGAGGAGAAACGAGACACACAGTGGAAAAAAAATGCAGGGTATGCCTCAATGTGAATGCTCGACAATGAAAGAACCAAAGAGACCACATGCCACGAATAAGCATAAAGATCTCTATACATGTATCCAACATTCATGATGTGATTGATGTAGAAGAAATGGTGGAGCTTGTTTGCCATGATCTAGCATTTCCCAAAAAGATGACCTAGCTGCTTGGCTAGCCTTGGTGACATCGGGGCTAGTCACCATGTATTGAATTAGGAGGTGTGGACCTCATTAGGTCACCCACCCCTCACACAATTCACAAACAATCATCATTGATCATAGGTTATTTTGAAGTAGGGTTTTTGATTGCATCTAAACCTACGTGTGGCAAGTTTTACGTTACCCCCCATAAGATATAATGAGAGAATGCATCATCCCTGGAAGGGGATGGATTACGACACTGATTGCATAGTCAAATGACAAACAAGGACTACGACGCTCGAGCTACCTCATAGAATGGTTAACCATACCCTTGCTGAATGACGAACTATCCTAAACCCATCAACACTCAATCTTCGTCATCGTCTAACTATACACTATCATCTCAAGTAAACTTTAACACTTAATGCTCCTCTCACCTTGATGTGTCGGCCACCCCCTTAATCTATAATGGAGATACAAACCTCATTGATAGAGATGAAGACCACCCCCTAAACATAACCTCAATGGACCCTTGGCAAGGAGGTCACTAAGAAGGAGTGTGTACCCTGGCTAGTAGCCAAGGTTGTTTTAACGTTAAAGCAAACACCTAGTTAGCCAACATTTAGTTTAAAGCCTACCTATGAGCACAAGTTTGCCAAGTGGGACCCTCAAGAAAAGGTGTTGTGCTCTTAACTTAAGCTCTATTGGAAACTCCTCGGTTTGGGTCCCAAAAACCTCACTGCCTCTACACAACAACCCCCTTCAATGGCCCCAGTACCCAATGCTACCCCACTAAGAAAAACTTTGATGGATCCCAATAAAGTTGCTTGAAGCTCAAGGCTTGTACAAAGGGAACGCCTACATTTGGGTCCCAAGATCAAACTAAACTATGCCACGAGTCTCTATAAACACACCATCAAACATCAAATCCAAGTGGGTGTGGAGACCCAAAGCCTTGCGTCCAATGCCACAAAGATCAAAGGAGAAAGGAGTACTGATTGCAACCTTGACTCACGTGCCAACACCACCAATGAAGCAATCAAAAGAACCTATGGATGTTTCACTAAGTTTATGTGTCGTGATTCCACCCACGTCAATGCAAATAAAAGAGAAACCACCCTTGGTGCCAAGCCACTAAGAGATCCTCGTACACACTTCCTTGGCACTACCAAGCACCCCTAGGCTCAAAGACATCACCATGGTCTTGCCCTTGTGCGTCATGTCCCAACATCAACCCACGCCAGCTAGAAGCCAAAGTTCACAACACTGCTATGCATTTCCCAACATCAAATCATGCCAACTGGAAGGTAGGCCAAAGTTTAGACAAGCACACCAATGACGCCAATGGCAATGGCATCATGGATGGGCAAATTGTTCTCTACCTTCCCTCATTAAGCCCATAGAGTAAATTGTAAACCTTAGACCTATGTTGTATATATGTAATGGAATACCACATCCAAGTGTATAGTCTTATCTATTGGGAATGATTGAAAATCTAAAAACCAAAAGAAAAAACTAAAAACAAAAAAATCCTAAAAATTCACACGTGCATCCTCTACATGCATGTGCACACACACACACACACACACACACATGCATGCATGTGCATCCTCTACATGCATGTGCACACACACACACACACACACACACACACACACACACACACACATGCACATAAACACAAACACCCGCATGTGCATGCATGTACACACTTTTACTTATGGACACGTGCATAATCTACAAACATAGACACCTGCACGTGCACACACACTCTACATAGACACCCACATGTGCACACACTCTCTACATAAACAATTCCTTGCATGTGCACACACACGATAACATACAAACATGCACGTATACACCCCCTTCCGCCATCCTTACTTTATAGATAAACCCCCCCTCTATGTTAAAATTGAAAAAGACTCCCCCTCACACTCTCTAAAGTTTTTGAAATCCTCCTTCCCTCGAGCCCCACCTTTTATTTCATTTTATTTTCTGTAACCCCCCATCGCTCCTCGTAGTTTTTTCTACCCCCCCCCTAAAATCCCCCCTTCTCCCTCTATTTTTTTCTACCCCCTCTCCCTTTAAATTTCCCCCTTCCTTTTTCTCCATCCCCCCTCTCATTTTGCATTTATCCCTTATTTAAAAATTCCTTTTTATTTCTTAAAAAAATAAAAATCCCATATTTCTTTTTTAGAAACCTTTTTGATTTCTTATATATATCTTTTTGTGGATATAGGTGAGATTTTAGAGGACCCCACTATATACATGCACATAGTGGCTAGCTTGATCTACATGACCATTAGTATTAGACCAAACTTAAGCTATACTATTAGACTTGTGAGTTAATTTATGCAGGCCCCTAGGAGACCACACTTGGATGCGGCTAATTGGATTCTTAGGTACATAAAGTCCACAATTGATTATGGACTTTTCTATGAGGTTGGTATAGAGATACAACTACATGGGCAAGCACACCTTTTGTCTCTAATGCCCATAAAATGATAGAAGATACCATTGATATGAACTCTTTATCATTTAAACCAATGAAAGCAAGGAGACATTGATCTATCTACTAAGATGTTAACTGTAGAATTCTATAACGCCTTACTTGAAAACTTAGAAAGTCACTACAAGAAAGATGAGGTAAATTTCCAGTAACCTTTGCAATCCCTTTCTCTTATAAACCTAATGTTTTGTGCACATTGCGAGAACCACCATCCTAATCCACATTGCATGTACTCTAAGCCATTCTTTCTATATTGTAATCATTACATGGTGTTCAGTCATGATATCTCACAATGTATATATTCGTATACAACAAGTGCATAACCATCACCTCAAATCCAAGGATCCCTATGCACATACCCAGTAAACTTGACTCAAACAAAAAAAAACCAGAGATAGAAGCTGCTAAGAAGTTAGACAAACAGTGCCGTGCTTCATCATGGACTACACAAGGTTGTAGATTGTTGATATATCTACGGACATTGATGACTCGCTTGGGTTATAGCTTCCGCAGTTATGCCACATATATACACTAACTTTGCATGTTATAGACACATAGACACTATTAATCCAAGTACATCTTGTAGCATTATATGGTAGTGATGTGTGTGAACACACTTAAGACCGTCGGGGCCCTTTTTCCCTCACTAGGAGGTTTTTTCCCTCGTGCATATGTACACCCTCTTATCTACTCATTTTTCGGTGTGTACTTATCTTTTGTATTTGGCACACATTTGTTCATTCTATTCTAGTGAGTTTGGCACACATTTGTTCATTCTATTCTAGTGAGTTTGTGTGCTCTCAAGCTTCTCTATCTTGTGTGTGTGCATTATTGAAACCCTAACCCTAATTCTAACAATTGGTATCAGAGCTAGCTTCCTTGATATGATCTAGTAGTTTGTCTGCCTCCCTCCTCCTCACCACGACCCTAATTTTCTCTCCGATTGAGATACCCTCTTAGGAGAAGAAGGTGTATAATACGGTAGTGTGTTATATACGAAGTATACTAATTTTTCTAGGTCTGCGGCGTGATTCAGGCGCATTTTGGGCACCTTAAGGTTTTTGCAGACGTTCTGGAGAGGCGTCATTTTGGATTGGTTCTGCTCGATTTTGGGTGTTTGGGCTGTGTAGTAGTAAAGATTTGGTGTGCAGCAGCATCTACAGTGTCTTCGACAATATCGGCCATCATACTTTTGCCACAGTAACACTCTATTCTCTACTCTATGTTATTTTTCATACACTTTTCAGGTGATTCAGTCAGTTGGCAGCCATCCAGGGTTGCATTCAGTGAATACTGAGTACTTGCAGTGTGTTGAAAGATTATGCATTTGGTAGAAAGTCATGGCTGGCAGTAGTGATGTATTCAACATGTTATCTGCTGAGGATAAACTTGATGGGACTAACTACCCTATATGATGGGGCATGTACTGGTTGCTAAAGGCCTTTGGAATGTGGTCAGTGTGGTAGTGAAACTCGTCATGTTTCACAACTACCAGTGCAACCAGGTGCTACAGGTACATCTGAAGTAGAATCTGATAGGAGATGTGGCTCCTCCACATGCACATGCATTGCTTGCACTTTCTGTGAAGCGAAGCATTATTCCTCATATTTAGTCATGTAAGACTTCAAAACAGGCACCGAATGCACTTGCTGTACACAAACAGTTGGAGTCTGAACACATGAATAAGGGAGACTCAATGGACAGCTTCTTGACCAAGATCAAAGATTTTAAGGAGCAACTTGCTAGTGTGGATGAGATATATCCTGATAGTAGATTGGTGCGCCCACAGTTCTCAATGCATGGTCAGAGTTTTGTCTCTACCCTTAGACTCATAATGAAGGGAAATCCAAATGCCTTTACATTTGATAAGCTGGTTTCAGTACTCTTGCAAGAAGAGCAATCTATGCAAAACAGATCTAATATGCAAGTTGGTGACCAAGCTTTTATTGGCAATCAGAAAGGCAGGCTTCTTCACATGGTGGCTATAAGCCAAAATCAGAATCCTTAGGTAAGGATGCAGAGAAAGAAGGTGATAATCCTAAAAAGAAGAGTAAGTGTCACTATTGCAGGACACCAGGGCACTACATATATGAGTGCAAGAAAAGTCTAGAGAAGGAGAAAAAGAAAGAATCGAGCATGGCTGTGTGGCTGATGCATCTGCACCAAGTGCAAAGAAGAAGGAATCTGTAAGTTTTTCTCAAGATGATTGGGCATGGACTGTACATTGCAGTTATGACCCTTCTGTTCATGATGTATGCATGTCAATGGGGCAGAATCAGATGCTTGGTACTTTGACAGTGGTGCTAATAAGCACATTACTTCACAACAAGGTTTGTTCTCATCTCTCAAATATGTCACATGTGCAAGAACTGTCACATGTGCAAATGGTTCCTCATATCCATTCAAAGGAGTTGGTAGAGTTGTGCTCTCTGTGCTGCAAATGGAGGCGGATTTACTCTTTCAGAAGTTTTATATGTGCCAGGCATTAAGAAGAACTTGCTATCATTTTCAGCCTTAGCCTTATTAGGCTTGACGGTGAAATTTGTGGATGACACATGCATAGCCGCCATGCAAAGGTAAAGCTTCTTCGCATGGTGGCTATAAACCAAAATCAGAATCCTCAGGTAAGGATGCAGAGAAAGAAGGTGATAAACCTAAAAAGAAGGGTAAGTGTCACTATTGCAGGAAACCAGGGCACTACTTACATGAGTGCAAGAAAAGGCTAGAGAACGAGAAAAAGAAAGAATCAGGCATGGTTTTGGCTGATGCATCTACACCAAGTGCAAAGAAGAAGGAATCTTGTAAGTTTTGCTCTCAAGATGATTGGGCAAGCATGGACTGTACATTGTAGTTATGACCCTTCTCTTCATGATGTATGCATGTCAGTGGCAGAATCAGATGCTCGGTACTTTGACAGTGGTACTAGTAAGCACATTACTTCACAAAAAGGTTTGTTCTCATCTCTCGAATCTGTCCTCCCAACTGCAGGAACCGTCACATGTGCAAATGGTTCCTTATATCCTGTTAAAGGAGTTGGTAGAGTTGTGCTCACTGTGCTGCAAATTGAGGCGCATTTACTCTTTCAAAAGTTTTATATGTGCCAGGCATTAGAACTTGCTGTCAGTTTCAGCCTTAGCCTTGTCAGGCTTGACAGTGAAATTTATGGATGATAGATGTATAGTGAAATTTCAGCCTTAGCCTTGTCAGGCTTGACAGTGAAATTTATGGATGATAGATGTATAGTAACCATGCAAAGGTAAACCTTCTTCGCATGGTGGCTATAAGCCAAAAACAGCATCCTCAGGTAAGGATGCAGAGAAAGAAGGTGATAAGCCTAAAAAGAAGGGTAAGTGTCACTATTGCAGGAAACTAGGGCACTACATATATGAGTGCAAGAAAAGGCTACAAAAGGAGAAAAAGAAAGAATTGGGCATGGCTGTGGCTGTGGCTGATGTATCTGCACCAAGTACAAAGAAGAAGGAATCTGCAAGTTTTGCTCAAGATGATTGGGCATGGATTGTACATTGCAGTTATGACCCTTCTGTTCATGCATGTCAATGGCAGAATTAGATGCTTGGTACTTTGATAGTGGTGCTAGTAAGCCCCTTACTTCACAAAAAGGTTTGTTCTCATTTCTTGAATCTGTCCCAAGTGCAGGAACCGTCACATGTGCGAATGGTTCCTCATATCCTGTCAAAGGAGTTGGTAGAATTGTGCTCACTGTGCTGCAAATAGGGGTGCATTTACTCTTTCAAAAGTTTTATATGTGCCAGGCATTAAGAAGAACTTATTTTCAGTTTTAGCCTTAGCCTTGTCAAGCTTGACGGTGAAATTTGAGGATGAAAAATGTACAGTTCAGGATAGAAATGATGGTTATTCTATCATTGCCTCAAGTACCTTGTTTCATGGCCTATATAAGATGGATGTATTTGAGAAGTTGCAGCATGATGCTTGCTGAGTCTCTACTACGACTAGTGTTATGAGTGATGCAGAATTATGGCATGCATGATTTGGCCATCTGAGTTATGGCAGTTTGTTATGCCTTCAAAGGCATGATATGGTGTTTGAGTTGCCAACTCTTGAGACCCCTACTAGACATGTATGTGAGGGGTGTATTCTTGGTAAAATGCATCGGGCATCATTTCCAAAGGATAGATCTGTGAGAGCTGTTAAGAAATTACAGCTTATACATAGTGATGTATGTGGTCCTATGACGACACCTTCTATTGGGGGATATCTCTACTTTGTCACTTTTATTGATGATTACTCCAGATATATCTGGGTGTATCCATTAAAGCAGAAGTCAAAGGTTTTTGTGTGCACTTCATATCCATGGCTGAAATTGCATGTGAATATAAAGTTGGCACCCTTCGTTCAGATCGATGGGGAGAGAATATGTCCAAGGAATTTCACGCATATATGGCTAAAAAAGGCATAAGGCATCAATGTACAGTGCCATACACACCTCAGAAAAATGGTGTGGCTGAGAGGAAGAACATGTCTCTCATGGAGATGGCACGATGTATGATGAAAGCCCAAGATTTACCTCATGGTTCTTGGTTAGAGGCAACTATGTGCACAAACTATGTGTTGAACAAATCCCTTACCAAGGCCTTGCAATCTAAAACTCCTTATGAAGCTTGGCATGGCAGGAAGCCTTCTGTGGCTATTTGTGTGTTTTTGGTTGTCTTGCTTATGCTCTTGTGCCTGAGCAACAACGCGGTAAGCTTGATGATAAGGCATTTAAATGCATATTTGTGGGATACAGTTCAGAAAGCAAAGGATATAGACTCTACCATCCGGCCTCAAAGCGAATTTTGGTAAGTAGAGATGTTGTTTTGTCGAAAACTCAGTTCAGCCCATGCTTTCATGCAAAAAACAACAGAATGTATGCTCACAGGACATGTTTGATTCACTCCTACCTTTGTTTAATGATGGGCAGCCATATGTAGAGCAATTGAATGCTCAACCAAGTGCTGAAATTTAGACTTTTTGCAGGTGCAAAATCAACCTGCAAATCAGCCTTTTGATGAGGCAATTATTGAGGATGTAGTGGATGAGGAGAGAGCAGCCATAGAAGAATCTAGGCGTATGCCAAAATGGCTTGTGCAGACATTGAGAGATAGAAAGTTGGCAGCTCCTTGACCTAGCAGAACTCATGCAGATTATTCTCATGTGGATCATGTTCTCATTTCTACTTTATGTAATGAGGAGGAACCTATTTCCTTTGAGGAAGCACAGGATGATGATCATTGGATGCATGCTATGCAAGATGAGTATAACTCTATACTCAAGACACCTGGTATTTGATAGATCTACCTCATGGCAAGAAGGCCATTGTTACTAAGTGGGTTTACAAGTTAAAACGCAAAGCAGATGGTAGCATTGATCGCTACAAGGCCACACTTGTTGCAAAGGGGTATGCCTAGCAAAAGGGCATTGATTGTGATGAGACCTTTGCACCCACATCTCGTATGACTACCATTAAGTGTCTCATTGCTTTGGCAGCACATCATGGGTGGAATGTACATCAGTTGGCCATTGAGACTACATTCTTGAATGGTGATTTACATGAGGAGGTGTATGTATCGCAACCTCTTGGTTTTGACGTGAAAGGAGAAGAGTCTAAAGTATGCAGGTTGAAAAAGATTCTTTATGGCCTTAAGTAGGCTCCTAGAGCATGGTATGAGAAGATTCATACAAATTTGGTTGCAAATGTTTTTTGCAAAAGTCCAACAGAGAGTACCCTATATGTGAAGAGGAGTAAGGACACATTTGTGGTCATCGTTCTATACGTTAATGACATGCTACTCATGGGACCCGATATAGATAAGATTTCAGCCTTTAAGGCTGATTTGCAGTCATCGTTTGAGATGTCAGATTTGGGGCCGTTGCATTACTATTTGGGGATTCAGTTTATGCAGCGCAGTGATGGCATTGTTATGCTGTAGTCTAAATATATATAGAAGCTATTGAAGAGGTTTAATCTTGAAGACTGTAAACCTATGGCTACACCTATGGAGATAGGTACTCGACTTAGTCTTCAAGATGCAGGAGACTCTTTTGATGCTAGTTCGTATCACCAGGCTGTTGGATCCCTTCTTTATATATGCAACACGAGGCCAGATATACAATATGCGGTCTCACAGCAGTTGAGTAGATTTATGCATAGCCCAGGTACGAAGCATTGGCAAGCTATTAAGTGGGTTTTTCACTATTTATAGGGAACTCAATATTTTGGATTGTTTTATCCAAAAGGGGGTGAGTCATAACTACATGATTTTAGTGATTCAGATTGGGCAAGATGTTATGACACACGAGTGTCCAGTAGTGGATTTTGCTTTCGCCTTGGTGATTCATGTATATCATGGCTTAGTAAGAAGCAGCCTATAGTGGCCACTTCCGGCTGTGAAACTGAGTACAAGGCACCTTTTACAGCTACAGTTGAGTGTATGTGGCTTATATGCCTTATAGTAGCTGATTTGGTTGTTGGACAGTCGTCTAGCACTACGATTTTCACTAACATCCAGAATATATTAGCAGTTGCGAGGAACCTAGTGTTTCATGATCGCACTAAGCACATTGAGGTGCATTACCACTTTGTCAGGGAAAGACTATCTGTATAGCAGAGATCAACTTGGTCTATGTGCCTACACATGACAACATGGCATATTAATTCACGAAGGCTCTTCCTCGTGAAAAGTTCGAAGCTTTTCGTAAAGCTTTGGTGGGCTTATTGTCCATGAAGGCTCTTCCTAGTGAAAAGTTCGAAGCTTTTCGTCTAGATTTTCAGGATTGATCGGCCATACCTTGTACATGTTCACATTATCACTCCAAGGGGGATTTGTAGCATTATATGGTAGTGATGTGTGTGAAAACACTTAGGACTGTCGGGGCACTTTTTGCCTCACAAGGAGGTTTTTTCCCCTGTGCGTATGTACACCCTCTTATCTACTCATTTTGGGGTGTGTACTTATCTTTTGTATTTGGCACACATTTATTCATTCTATTCTAGTGAGTTTGTGTGCTCTCAAGCTTCTCTATATTGTGTGTGTGCATTAATGAAACCCTAACCGTAATTCCAACACATCTCTGGATGGGGAGATAATGGCAGGCACAAGCCTGGCCCATGGTACAATCTAATTGCATGGACCTTCCTCAAATTAGAAGGATCTACCGTGGCCTTGTCTTTGACCACACCACCCATTGCTCCACATTATCTCTATCACAAGTGCTCAATAGTGCCGAATCCCTCAAGCCATCCCTTTACAACTAGAGGCACAACCATGCGCAAAGTCCCGTTGCGTCCTCAAACAATGTAATTAACTTGACTCCCTAAGAAAAGGGATATGTTGAATAACGTAGCCAAAAGAGTCCAAGAAAGGAGTTGAGTTGGAGAAGTCACCGTGTTGGAGAAGTGTACACATACGAGCACACCTTCCTTCCATTACCCATGCACATCACTTGTATATTTTACGACAGGCATCATAATTTTTTTCACTTCTCGCATCTCACGACACACATAAACACATACGCTTGCACCTATCTTCATCATGCTAACCCTCTAGGTATATCTTTGGATGGGGGGGACCATGGTGGGTGTAAGCTCGACCCATGATGGTACGACCCATCACTTAGAGAACCCTCAAACTTGTAGGTTCCTCCATAGAGCTTCATTGTCTACAACCTCTACTTCGACTCCACTTTCACACCACCACATCGCCCTAGTTGATGTTTTTGCCATGAAGAAGCCTCATCTCTCAACATCCGTTGTGAGATCATGACATACTCTCATGTCATGTCATAAAGATCCGGACCGCCATATGCAAATCATTCCATGGTAGTCATGGTGCTCATTCCCCTAATCACACAGGGTGTGGATCACTTTTAACTACCTAATATTGAAGAGCTCATGCCACTTTCATAATCAATAGAGGCCTTGTTGGAAATAGGGTTGTAAGAATGCGTACGTGTGTGCACGCACACACACACATAGTGGAGAATCTCAAAGGGAGCACAAATTGAGATGATAGATAGATGATGAATGTGTGCTATACAAAGATGATAAGTATACCCCATGATGGGTGTATACTAGCATGGGGGAAAAACTCCCCCAAGGTTGGTCCTAGTGTATTCACACACTAGTTTGTTTACAAATATTTAGTAGTGATGTGTTCACACAGATCACTACTAAATATGGCTACTAATCCCTCCTGGGGGTGATGATGTGAATAAGGGGTGATCTGGCACTAAAAGTACAAAGATGTGCTAGGCTCTTTGGACTATGAGAGGGAGCCCAAACTAATCCTCAAAGGGAAGTATGTGCGCTTTTGCCGCACAGGTCGTAGCTGGGGACTTGCCAGACACCGTATGCGAGCCATGAATGGCTACAAGCATACAACCAGGGAAGGAAGCTCAAACAGAATGCCAAAGGGTGTGTCACTCACCGCTTAACTGCTGCCTTGAAGGATTCCCGCGTCGCAGCCGTGAAGGAGGAGCCACCGTCGCCGCTCTACCGCCTCTCCGCCGTCTCGCCGTGCCGCTACACAGTGCGCTCGATCGCTCTCTCACTCTCTCTCTCTCTCTCTCTCTCACACACGCAGGAGAAGGAAAACAAGGAGATAAGGCAAGAGCACTCTTCTATTCACAACACATGAGAATGAGGATTTTAGGGTTACATTTGACTCATATAGGTGACTTGGCCGTTCACACTTGGGCGCCCATACATGGCCGGCCGACCCTAACCCTTATCCTACTGATATCCAAGGTGCGCCTCTCATCGGCGATCACCCAATCCCTTCATCCTTAACATATGGTGCCGACAAGCCCGGCCCATGACTCAGAATATTTAAATTAATGACGTAAAATATAGTATGTCGCAATGTCCGCCATGGGTTAACATGCCCCCCTTCCTGATGTAGATTCCGTCCTCGGAAGCTATGGTATGGTAAGCTCAAGAGGGTTGTTGTGGTAGACCGTCTGCAAAACAGGGAAGTAGAGTGAAGGTATGCTAGAATTCAAAAGATATAAAGTGTATAAATTCAAGCATGTGAGACCACAATGGATGTTGCTATGAGAACTTAGTTTAAAAGTCACATGAGTGAGCTAGTGTAGCAAATTAATAGGAGTTTAAAATTATTGAAAGGAATTCAAGAGTTAGCAAGGTGTCAAAGGTTAATCAAGGTTTATAACTGGCCTAAGTCAAGGAAAATAACCAAGCTTAATAAATAAACAGATGACCATACTGTGTCTACTCTAAGAACAAGTAGTTACCACGAGCCTAGGGACACAAGAAACATCAGAGTTACAGGAGCCTTTTGCCTTTTTTTTTTTTTTTTGCACATGACAATTTTTATACACAATGGCGACCTTCCTAAGGCAAAACTAACATCGGTCCTGGTACCATGTTTAACACAAGGCATTATCCAGGAATCTATTAGCTCACTTTAGGCAAGGCTACCCCCTACCAACCAAGGCATCGGTCTGGAGTAGAATACTCCTCGCCTACCAAGTATCAATAAGGCGATAGGCCAACATTAAAGCACATCATAGACTTGTATTGCCATTTATTGTAGGCTTTTTTTTTTTATAAAGTTTATTTTGATCTTCGCTCCTGAACTAAAATGTGTTCTTACATCTTTTCGACAAGGGGTAAAATCTATGTCCTAGAGGTCAACACACACACAGCCAGGTGTTCAAACATTAAGATGGTTTGACCCTAGACCTAAGACAATCGTATTCCAAGGTTAACTAAAGACGTCATGCTGCCTAGGAATATTTCCAATAAAGTTAAGCTCATTAATGATTTACACTAGCATGCAAGCAACTTCAAAAACTAAGTAGTACATTGATAATTTCCATGTGGTCATGCATTATAGTTTATGCAATTGATTGAACAGTAAAAACGAAAGAGAGTGGGTATGGAAGAATTACACCTGTAATTGGAGATCTCCTTGATTTGACGAGACAGCTTGCAATTTGATGTAGATATATTTTGATGAACGTTGCGGCAGTCTCTGGACTTGGAAGCGAACCCACCTCAAACTTTTTAACCTGTACAATCAACTAACAAGCACTATACCTCGAGAGGCACATGAGTGTGAAAATTCAAGACTCGTTTAAAGAATCTAAACTAGAAAAAACTTGAAAACACTAACCTACCTACCAGTCACCACACTACTACTGAGGATACGGTAAGAGGATGTTGTAGAGTCCTGGCTCTAGCCCTAAGGCTAAGCCTCTATCCGCATCATCCAAATAAATAAAATCAACCTCAGTAGTGCCATGAGTTTCATCCGTCCATTCATCATTGTCAGATATTTCCTTTTCATTTTTCCATCCACATAGACTCATCAAGAATGTAACGATGCGAGGATAGTCATCTTGTGGAAAAGGAAAGCATTGGGCTATCGGGGATATGTCCTCTACGGAGTAGGGGTCAGTCATGGTTAATAGGCGAATTAGCCATTCTAATTCCTCAACATTTTCCTTTCTGGCTAATACATCTATATGATCCCATTCAGTTTCAATTACAGGATAGCACATGTGAAATATCTGAGAAAGGTACAGATGATACCTCTCATCAAAGGCGAGAGTGGATGAAGTGTATGATGATCGTGCATCTGCCATATCTGCAAACACAGATATAGCATCAGTAGGTTTGTGAGACAGGTCAATCTAGTTCTTGATTGTATACGGATATTTATCCTCTTTTTGTGCTCTTGCTCTTTTTACTATTTTTTGTTTTTCTTTTCTTTGTTTTGTTTTTTTTTTATTTTTTATAATGTATGAAGCTATATATATACATCCCCTTGAATTTGGCAATTACATGGTCAGGGGAGAAGGTTAAGGAGGAAGCATTAGAATGTCGAGCATGAGTACATGCTCCCCCTTTCCTTGGGTAGATCATATTATTTGCAATGATGTTGCAGCCTCTTGGAACCAATTTGTCCAGCGGGTCATAGGTTGTGATGTGGGCAGATAACTTTTTATGACCCTTGTGGCCACATCCAATTGTAGAGATGGTAGTGTACGCTCCCATTGACGAATGGAGGAAATGGTTTCCGACGATACTATTACAAGGGGAGACGTAGACTCATCAGTTTTTTGTTGGGTGTTGACAAGAGTAGGTGTAGAGCATGTAGAAACTTCTATATCAGCGTGTGCCTGGCATGAGGAGCTAGAAGCTTCATGTGGCTCCCCCCTTCCTGAGCTAGGTGGTAATGATCGATATCGTTTGGGAATCCAAACTAACTCTGGAAGAAGTGGTGTGGAGCACTCTGTTACCTTTCCCTTACCACGATCTTGAATTATCGTTGGGGTGGCAACAATTGGTTTGCAAGGTTTTATAGGTGATGTAGAGGGATTCAGCTTATGTTTAGGGACCCAAATCTGGTCATTTCCCTCATAGTACCCTTGGGCTACTAATAATTTTTTAGGGATCCATCGCGATGTTACATTGCCCTTTCTCGGGTGGGTAGCTGCTTTCCTTTTACGAGGCTTCTTGGTGGCTGAACGAGATTGAGCAGGGGAAGTAGCTGTTAACGAAGCTTTGGGGACCCATTTGTATGTACTCTTTGGCATAGTAAGCGAAGCTTTATGGACCGCCTTGCCTGTTTCCACTCTTGGCGTTGAAGCGTTAGAGGGGTGGCCTACAATCGAAGATGGTTTTGCCACTGAACTTTGTGATTTTTCATTATCTAATATTTGAGTGGATGACTTAGGTGCGGGATTTTGAGCGGTCAGACCTAGTGTTGGTTCTTGCGTTGTGACTTGTCTGGTTGCCCAATCGATATTGCACTTGGTGACCATCATCCATTTGCGCCCTAAGATTACAGTCCCTTCCATGGTGCCAGCAGGCATAACCAAAAAGCTTTGAATTATGGTTCCCTTGTCATAAGCAACCGGAGTGTGCAGAATTCCTGAGACAGGGGTTTTCTTCTTGTTGATTCCTTGGACTTGGATAGAACTCTTGGTTAAAGGTGGTTTTCCCAGTTGACACCACACGCCATATGATAGCAAATTGTGTTGAGCTCCTGTATCCAATAATGCATTATACAGCACCTCCCCGTAAGGACTCTGTAACTCAATTGGGTATCTTAGAGGTGGGTCAGATTCCAGTGCATCCTCCTCTGCTTCCTCGAAAAATACTTGCGTAATTCCCAAGTTGGCTTCTCGTTGTCTCCTAGCACGCTGTTGACGTTCTTTGGCTTCGACTCTTGCTTGTATCTTTTTAAGCTCAGCATGTTCTTTAGCTGCCTTCTTTTGATGGATTGCGTGTAACTCCTCCTGGCTCAGGGGGTCATAGTATCTTTTGAATTTACTCCCATTAAGGAATCCAATGGTTTCAACTCCGTCGAGAGTCTCCACTCTGATGGTACCTTGCGGTGTAATTTCACATACTCTCTACGGTCCCTTACCAGCATATTTGAGCTTCTTCTTTTCGTTTCGCACTCCATACATCAGGACTTTATCCCCAACCTTGATGTCCTTGTCCTTTAAATGGCGATCAAACCATTTTTTCCTTCTATCCTTCTCCACAAGGGCATTGTATACAGCCAATTGTCTTTCTTCGTTTAGCCGCTCAAGGATATACAGACGCTCTGCTAAAGGATTACCATCCCATCCCTCTTGAGTAGCAACACGAAGACTAGGAATGACAAATTCCCACGGCATGACTGCTTCTTGGCCATATACCATTTTGAATGGTGTGCAATTAATAGCCCCTTTGTACGCAGTACGATAGGCCCATAAAGCTGTCGTAAGCTTTAGATCCCAATCCGTGCGATGAGCTTCAACTGTCTTTGTCAAAATAGAGATTAAAGTCTTGTTGGTACTCTCGGCTTGGCCATTCGCTTGCGGATAATAAGGAGTAGATTTATGATGGGATATCATGAAATTTGTTGTGAGCTCCTTAATCACTTCATTTATAAAATGCGTACCATTGTCGCTCACAAGTTCAAAAGGACAACCGAATCGTGTGATTATATTTTCAAAGAGGAACTTGGCTGTTGTCCTCGCATCTGCCTTACCTGTTGCTTTCGCTTCAGCCCATTTGGTCATATAGTCAGTGGCCACAATAATATAGCGAGATTGTGTGTTTCGGGCCGCTGGACTAATTGGACCTACAAAGTCTAAACCCCACTTTTCAAATGGTTGGTTTACTTTGATCGGATGTAGGGGCATCTGATCTTTCCTCTGGGGTTTCTTATATCGTTGGCATTCATCGCAACCCTTCACAAAGAGTGATGCATCTTGGAACATAGTGGGCCACCAATACCCTGATTGTAAGATCTTTCGCGCAGTTAAGTCTCCTGAGAAGTGACCACCGGCTACGCCCATATGTGCCTCTTGCAAAATGTATAGATATTCATCCTCTCGGGCACAACGCCTAAGAACGTCATCCTTTCCTCTTTTATAAAGAGTCCCTGCTATCAGGCAATAGGGTTCGCATTCTTTGATTAGCTTTCGAGCTAGATCTTTACGAAGCTCCTTGGGTGGAAAGCCATTAACCAAAAAGTTAACAATCTTCTCACTCCATTCAGGCATTGTCTCCACCATAAACAAGGAAGTGTCCGGTAAGTCATCATCAACCCCCGTAGGAGCTTCACCATTAGGTATGCGAGACAAATGATCAGCCATAACATGTTTCTTGCCAGGTCTCACAACAACCGTGAAATCAAACTCAAGAAGAATCAATAGCCATCGTGTGATTCTTCCTGTGGAGCATGGTTTGTTTACCAGATACAACAATGCTTGATGATCCACATAGAAAACAAACTTGGTGGCAAGGAGGTAATAACGAAATTTCCTTACTGCATATATCATTGCCAACCCTTCTCGCTCCGTAGTGGTGTAGTTCATCTCAGCATCGTTCAACTGGCGACTGGCAAAGCTAATGGGGTAGTCTAGCTTGTGTTCTCCAGGTTGAGTTAACACACACCCAATAGCAAAGTTTGATGCATCAATATGCACATGGAAGAGTAAATCCCAGTTAGGCATTCTCAAGATTGGAGCACTCGCCAAGGCCTTCTTTAATAGCTCATAGGCACGGTCACATTCTTCGGTCCAAATAAACTCGATGAGAAGCTTATACAATGGTCGAGCTATCTCGGCGAAGAAGAGAATAAACCTTCGATAATAACCAACGTGGCCCATAAAGCGTTGGACTCCCTTGTAGTTGGTGGGTGGGGGTAATTCCAGAATGACCTTGATTTTACTCTCGTCAGTGGAAATCCCATTTTTGGACACTATATGCCCTAAGATAACTCCGTGTTTAACCCAGAATTGGCATTTGAAAGGATTCAAGGAGATGCGATATAATCTACACCTTTCAAATATTTTTCGTAAACACATCAAGTGCTCGTCCCAAGAGGAATGAACACAAAGATCATCTAAGAAAGCTTCACAGAAGTCCCTTAGATATTCCTTAAAGGCCGTGTTTATCAATCGTTGGAATGTTGCAGGTGCATTGGTCAAGCCAAAAGCCATGACGCGAAAGGCAAACACTCCAAACTCCGTGATAAATGCTGTTTTAGCTTGGTCCTCGACTGCAATTGTGATCTGATTGTAACCCGAGTACCCATCTAAAAAGCTATATGCCTCCTTGCCGGCCACTCTTTCAAGCACATGTTCAGAATACGGCAAGGGGTAATGATCCCTTCTGGTGGCTGCATTAACCTTTTTGAGATCAACGCACACTCTGAGTTTCCCATTCTTCTTTGGTACGATGACTATCGGAGAAACCCATTCTGAGTGTTCAATAGGATATATGAATCCACATTTTACCAGCTTTTCAATTTCCTCTTGTACAATCTTTGCGTACTTAGGATTCATTGGGTAGGGACGTTGCTGGACTGGTTTAGCAGTGCTAATCATTGGAATCGTGTGTTGCACCACCGAGGGTGGAACACCCTTCATATCATGATATGTCCAAGCAAATATGTCCTTGAATTCTTTAAGAAGCTTCGTAAGTGCAGCTTCTTCCGCCTTGGTGAGGTCTTGAGCAATAAAAACTGGTTTAGACTCCTCACCCGGATCTGCTAAGTCTATCTCCTTAACTACCGCAGGGCCATCGTAGACACCGCTACTCCCATTGGTAGGCGTTCGTTGGGCTTTTGTGTAGACTACTTTACGTTCCCCTGTGGTGAATGATTTGAAATGCTCGGGTGCGGGGTGTAAGTCTACTGGTTCCTGTTGTGCCAGACTTCTTTCTTTCAATTCCGCTTCCTTTTGCTGCTGAGCCAACTCTTGGTTTTGTCGCCTTCTTGCAGTACGACTTAGTTTTGGCTTCTCTTCGATTTCTAATTGGGCGACGTCATGAGGTTGCGGAATACACCACATGACACTTTGGAGGTATTGTCCCCAATTATCCGCTATCTTCCGATGAGCATCAATGGCTCCTACATAACTAAGCCATTCTGCAGTGGATCGCTCCTTGTTTATTGCAGTTCGTACCTTAGCTCGATAGCGTTGGCGCTTATGTCTCGTTTTCTTCTTACCAAGTTTTTGATTTTTGTTTCTATCAGATTCGAACTCACTTGGTCGATCTTCACTTTCGGATGAACTGCAAGAGGTCACTGTCCTAGGCCTTGAGCACCTTGCTTCCACCTTTGGGTGAATATTTGATTCATTTTCCCCATCAGGCTCAGGGTCAGTTTCTTCTTGAGATTCATACTCAGAGTTGCATTGGTCAGAGTCTTCGCTACTTTCAGTGTCGGTGGAGTTTGCCACGTTCTCGCCATCAGGAGTCAAGTGTATAACACCTATCATGTTTATTGGCACTAACGGTGGCATATCTTGCCCCTCAGGTGTTACCCAACTTGTGCCTCTATTTCCCCATGTGTCTATGGTTGCCGCTAGGTGTACCCAATCCACGTTATCCGACTCAGTCATACCCGGTAGGACATCCATATAAGGAGAATCTTTCCCATCATCAGTCTCTTTTTTGCATGTATAGCAATACCTTAATGGGGCGGAGTGAATAGTGGTATCCGATCGATTATCAATGATAACCTTGCTTCCTAAAGGATGTGCACGACCATTCTCAAGATCAACTCGAATGACAGAGTCCTGGAATTGTAGGTAGACATGGTTTTTCGACCAGTCATGCACCATTTGTGCTTCCCTCATGAAAGGACGTCCTAAGATCATTTGATATGACATAGGATGCTTGGAGAAATCCATTACAATGAAGGTATGTTTTACCTTGTATCCCAGGACCTTGATCTTAAGGTCCCTTAACATTCCAATAGGTTTAGCTATGGTTCCGTTTGCCATCTTAACCACTATGTTTGTGACTTCGAGGTGAGGCCTTCCCATAGATTCCCAACAGTTTTTAGTCACAATGCTCACTCCAGCACCACCATCAAGGATTCCCTTTAGAGTTAATCCCTTGGTAGTAATGGGGAGGGTGGCATTAGATTCGTCACCTTCAAAGTACTGTCCCAACTTGTTCACAGGTATTTCCACGACCGAATCTTCATCAAAGTTGGGTTGTAGATCCCAATGTTCTCCTTCATCTTGAAGCGTGTCGGGTCTATCCATATTTGCAAATTGTGGTAGCCCCGCCTTTAGTTCTCCATTGAGAAATGCCCGAAGAGCTAAGAATAGCTCAGGATCTCCGTATAATTTGGATATGATCGTGGTTCTGATCTCAGAGGACATGAAATCCATTAGCTTGGACACATTCAACGGTACTTTTCGAGACATCGCCCCTTGACTAGGGACTGGTGAAGATGGAATCACTTCCTCTTCGATGGGGTCAGGCATTCCCTCACTAAACATTCTTTCCAGCAAGAAGGGTGTTTGCCCACTTCCGGATGTCCTATCCTCACTTTCTTCCCGAATGATACTCGGTATAGCTAACGGTTTATGGTTCCGGTGAGGCTGAACTTGCGTAGGAAACACTGTGTCTGAAATTTTGACTTTTCTCGGGTTTGGCTCTAGTTCTCTTTGTGTTTCTTCCACCAAACCCCTTAAGTGTTGTACTTGTTCAATCTCCTCAACTGGGTTTGGGTAAGTTCCAATCTTTTTCTTGAGGGTTTTTGGCCCACGTGGCTTGTCTTGGGGAGTCTCAGTCAGTTTGGGTGGTCGAGAGGGCATTAACTGACTTGGTTGTGGGGCCGAGGAAGTTTCCTTCTGTTTTCCCTTATTTATGTACTCGCTTGATTCCCCTTCATTGAGCTCCCGTGTGGGTTCCTCCCTTAAGGTAGTGGCTTTGGTCCCCATGGTTTCTATTGAATCAGAATCGTCTTCAGGATCATTCATATACACGGGGTCGTCTCCTGTCCCTATGTTAGTCTTTGAACTGGGCTTGGAGCTTGTGGCATTAAGCGATCTCTTTCGCCGTGTTTTCTTTTTCTTTGCTTGAGCGATTGATGCAGTATCCCTCTCTTCAAGAATGTAGTTTTGATTTTGAAGCATTGACCGTGTAACTACATTCGCGGGTACAACGGGTGTGGTTCTTCGTGCTTGGTTGGTGACCTCAACCAAATTCAATGGCGTAATCTTGGGTGCATTAGGATTATGTGGACATTGTGCGATCAAATGATCTATGCCACAACGATTGCATGTAAGTACCGGCATTCCCGATGTGCTCGCTTGATTTGGTTGCATCTGAGTAGAGATCTTCTGTAGCCTATTAGGGCACTCTGCTACACGATGCGGTCCACCACACTCGTAACATTGAAGAGGTGGTCTCCTTGCCAAGGTATTAAGGTTTTGCCCTCTTGTGGCAAGAGCAGCCGCTTGATATACAGGCTTGACTTGCCCGAAATGATCCTCCATGTAGTACTGAGGAATCATTTCAAACGTATCAATCCCATATGGAGCAGTAGGGTCTATCTCCTCTTCATAATCCCCACATGCACTATGTGACTCACAACCCATCTGGTTTATTGGGGTAATCCTTGGATGTGGAGGTTGTGGTCCTAGCACTGGCGGTGGTAACGGCACAGACTGGACTACATTCGGATTCCTTGGAACTATGTGCTGTGACGGTTGCTCGATAGGTTGTGCAGGCATTAGCGCGGGTACTTGAGGTGTGTTTGACCAAGCTAGTGGTGCCTGGTTTGCCAACATTCGCTTAAGTGTTAGGCAATCTTTAGATTGATGGCCATACTTACCACATGCATTGCAATTTCCATTGAATTTGACTCTAAATGTGGGACATTCACTCGTGCTATGTGGTCCTAAGCACACCGAACACCATTGTTGCTCTCTCCTTGGGTACATATGGCTATTCTGAGGAGCTCGATTACCCCTAAAGTATTCTTGGAGAGCCTTAGTAAGGTCGATCACAGACATTTCATATATCTTGGGCTCCTTGGCAATGGGTTTTACCGTCATTGGCTCGTGCCCAGATACTTGCGAACTAACGGATTTTGTTTCTGAAGACACCTTTTTACCTGCAATCATCAAGTTGTCTTCTAACTGGATTGCATTGGCAGTGTGACTGCTTCCCACGTTGTAAGACCTCTAATGACTAGGCCATTGTAAATGTCCTCGTGGCGCAATCCTCGGATGAATCTATCGAGGAGTTGGTTGTTATTGAAGCGTTCATCGGGAATGCAGCGAGAATTTAGATGCTTCAATCGACTTATAAAGTCTCTCACTGACTCCCCTTCCTCGTGTTCAGCTTTTTGGAGTTGAGATGCTACCCCCCCAAAGCACACCCTCACGTATGTATTCTTTCAAGAACAATCTCTTGAGAGTGGGGTAGTGAGTGCGCTCTTCAACCCTTAAGGTTCGATACCAATCTCCGGCCTTCCCACTCAAGGTTAAGCCTAAGGCTTTACACTTATGCAGCTCATTGTGTTCTTCCAAGGAATCACACACGTGCTCAAAGACTTCAATGTGCTTCCTAACATCCTCGTTACCACTGAAGTTTTGAGTGAGCTTAGCCACTTGTACTGCCTTGCTTCTAGGTTCTCTCTCAGGCATACCCCGCATGTTTTCCGCAATAGATCGTCCGATCGTCTGAGCAAACGCTGCGAGATCACCTAGGTGAGCAGGCATAGTTGGTGGAGGCACTTCTGGGATAGCCTGGCTGATAGGAGTTGGCGTTGGTCTGAGTAGGTTGGCAAATGACGTAGGATATGATATGTGACTAGGCCTAGCTCCCCTTGGATAATGGTTATGATAAGGCGGTCTTGGAGCATACGCCATTGGCATACTAGGAGGCGTAGGAGCTACATGAGCATGAGTAGCAATAGGTACATAAGGCCGATAGGCACTGCCACGCACTGTTGTAGGTACTGTTCCACTAGGTAGTGGTGTCGTACTAACTACAGTGGTAACAGGTGCGCTTTCTGTCATGCTCATCATTGGGGTAGGCATTGCGGATTCCTTAATGGAAAGTTGAGCCAAGGTTGGAAAACTAAAGTTACTACTCGTGGGCTCAACCTGCATTGAGACTCCAGGCGAAACAACATATGAAGGGTCTATGGGACTCACCGAGGGAGTCTCCAATTGTGATAGGGTTGGTTGTTTGGCCTTGCCCGTATCCAAAAACCTCATAGGGCCAGTGGAAACTAGGTCCACTCCCCTATTTTGCCTCTCAATTTGGATAATTCTATGAATCACCTCACATATCATGTGTTGTTGCTCCTCTAGATTAGTGGCGCTAGATGTAGATCGTAGGACTTCTAACCAACCTACATGATATGTGTAACCCGTGTATAGGTCCGTTAGAGTCTCTGTGTGTAGATCATATTCCCAATTTTCATTGAGAAATATCCCATCCAGACTTGGTGTGCCAAACGGTTCTCTTGAAGTGGACGCAATGTCACTTCTTATGGATTGGCTCCTAGGGACCTCTACTTTAGGAGGAGCATCGGAATGTGGTAGCTCAGTAGGGCCCTCATTGAACGAAGTGGGTAGAATATCCACATGGACACTCTTTGGGAGGGTAGGGTCTACATAAGATGTGAATGGCGAATCTACTACCCCTCCTTCCTCATTTACTTCGCTTGTCGCATGTTCAGAGCGTGTAGCTCTACTAAAGGTCTCTATTAGACGACTAAACATGCTAGATCCGGGCTGTGGGGCCCACACTGGCATGTTTTGGCTTGTCTCCTCAGGGTTCTTGGTAGGGTGCCCTTCCATGGCTTCTGAGTCGGAGGATGAGTCACTATCCACTATTCGTGGATCTTGGGTTGCACTCCCTTGGGTTCCAGCCGAAGGCCAAGATGCCAACGTGGAGGGATGGTGTGAGCCTGCGTAGACTGAAACGCTTTCTAGTGGCTCAGACTCCAGCACCCGACCAGAGCGTAGATGCATGTGGCGTGGGTACCCTACGTGCGTTGGTAACTACCCTTGAAACTCACACAAGTGGTTTCTTAGGTGTTTCGCACCCCGTTTTTACTTGTTTTTGTGTTGTTTTTAACCCGTTTTTGACCCCCTTACCTACGGTCGAACTTGGACTAGGGCGTGTGATAGCTCGAAACGAGCGTATCGTTTAAAGGGTCCTAGTGTGCTTTACAGCACCGTGTTCGCCTATCTAGAGCTCCTGTAGTCCTCAAAACAGTCCGTTTCCTTTGGGGGAAAAGGGCAAAAGCCTATTTGCTTGTGGAGGAAAGGGTGAGGGCTTTATCCCACATGCTCACTTTACTCCTTGGGGAGTGGGCTACATATAGGGCACAACTTCCCATAAGCTCTCACTTGAGAGAAAGCTATGGAGGCTCACTCTCCTATATATATATATCAAAAGACCGAGACCGAGGCCGGGGTCGTGGGTCAATTGGGGTTCTTTCTTTTCAAAATTTTTTTCTCCAATTAGAAAATCTTTCCTCTCCACATGTTTGGTTCTTTCTTTGAAAATAAAATTTAATTTTTTTCTTTTTTATTTTTTATAATTTTTTTTTATTTTCTGTTTTTTTTTGTGAGATAAGTTTCCTAGGGTTTCCTTAGGGTTCAGCCTTGGCCGCGGTGCAGTTCGCACACACAGCACAGATCTGGGGATTCAGAAATCCCTCTCACACGCAGAAACCAGATAACAGAACGTACGCCCACAGGCGGAGCGAAAATATAACAAAAGAAACAGGAATACAGAAGACAAATTGCAGAAACAGAGATTGAAAACCACAGAAACACCTCAACAGCAACACAGACGCCTTTCCTATAGTGTAGATTAAACTTCACGCAGCAGCCGAGCTGCAAACTGGAGCTTGGTGCAGGGCAACTCCCGGGCAGCGGCGCCAAAAATGTGCGCTTTTGTCGCACAGGTCGTAGCTGGGGACTTGCCAGACACCGTATGCGAGCCACGAATGGCTACAAGCATACAACCAGGGAAGGAAGCTCAAACAGAATGCCAAAGGGTGTGTCACTCACCGCTTAACTGCTGCCTTGAAGGATTCCCGCGTCGCAGCCGTGAAGGAGGAGCCGCCGTCGCCGCTCTACCGCCTCTCCGCCGTCTCGCCGTGCCGCTACACAGTGCGCTCGATCGCTCTCTCTCACTCTCTCTCTCTCTCTCTCTCACACACGCAGGACAAGGAAAACAAGGAGATAAGGCAAGAGCACTCTTCTATTCACAACACATGAGAATGAGGATTTTAGGGTTACATTTGACTCATATAGGTGACTTGGCCGTTCACACTTGGGCGCCCATACATGGCCGGCCGACCCTAACCCTTATCCTACTGATATCCAAGGTGCGCCTCTCATCGGCGATCACCCAATCCCTTCATCCTTAACATATGGTGCCGACAAGCCCGGCCCATGACTCAGAATATTTAAATTAATGACGTAAAATATAGTATGTCGCAATGTCCGCCCATGGGTTAACAAAGTAAGTTCAAAGCTTTGCGAAAGCTTCAAAATTCTCTCATGAGAGTGAATAAATCTGCCATGTTATCTTGTGTTGGCACATAAGCCAAACTGATTTCCCCTGTGGAGCATCTCTTCCTGATATAGTGATGATACAACTCAATATGCTATGGGTGAGCATGAAAAGTTGAATTCCTCGCAACTGCCATAACACTCTAACTGTCCCCAATTTCAAGTTACAAGATTTACGCCTACAGAATCTCTTTTTTTTTTCCCCTTTTTTTTTTTTGGCGAACAAAGCGGGAAATCGATAACCATCTTTCGGCTAACTTAGCCTCCTCCATCCCTTGGTCGAAGTCTCGAATCAAAAGGACTTCGCCTACTACCTCGCTTCTCGCATACTTATCTAGAGTTGTAGAGTGAAGTGGGGATTCTCGAAGAAGCAACGCTTAAGTTTCCGTGGATACATCCAAATTTTTTGAATACGATGAATACTAAGTCGCGGCGTCAGGATCTGACCCCCCAGATTATGCAGAAGGATAAATCGTTCTTATTTCTTGGAATAGGAAAAGTTGTGATGTGACCCTTGGTTGGAGAAGGCCTTGGTATCTTCTCCATAAGCCGGACTGCCCAACGGCTATAAGGTTGCGCCGCCCGCCAGTGCAGAAAATTTCAGCGTAATTTTCTATAACGAACATCACTTTCCATGCCTGGAACATAGATTCCTTTCGGATGGACTTCGCCGTTATTCCCTATGTTGACCAATAGTAACAAGAGGTCTACCGAGAGGAATCTAGGGCTGAGAAGGTAATAATTAAGTTGAACACCAAATCTTTAGGAGGAGGAAGTTTTGGGTTACAATGCTTGTTTGATTTGTCTTTTGAATTTGATGAGTTTGTAGATCTGCTTTTCCGACAACGAAACAAGATCGTAACCAATTGCTTATCGAGGTGCCAAATACAAAAACTACCCGAGCTAATGATAAAGGCGGGAATACTTTCCTTACTAGATTCAATCCCCCGTGGAAGGTTTAAAAATCAGAGTGGCCACAAAGCTATTTTTTTAAAAAGATGCAGTCATTATTGCCAGAAGAAGATTAAACGTTTCCAAGAGGGTTTCATTTTTAGCTACTAATGGTGGTGACCTCTCAGTTCGTTCCCTTGTTCTGCAGATTCTCCAAGTTCTGAAAGATAACATCTAGATCACGATCCACATCGATCCAATATAGGCGGCCCCAAGCCACCCTCCTCCCGTGTATTGAGAAATAATAGAAGGGGACGGGGAAAACGGGGGTCCGCCCCTCGGGGCCCCTTCCCTCTGTGGGTTCTTCGAGAAGTAATTGCGTTGGTACCATTTAGTGCATGATGGAAAGTATCAATAAACGCAATAGTATTGATCATGGAAAGCCAACACCAACGCATGAGGAAGGGGCTAAAAGAACTGGTCCTGGTTGTCATCGCTCGATCACTTCCTTCTCCACAACAACCGCCAGTATAGCCAGCTTTTGGGAGATAGGGCTCAAGGCCTCTTCCCTCTCTTTCAATGACTCTTCATTGGTATTATGCCCTTCCTCGTCTTTCTTGAGGGTATCAAGGAGTAAAAGCTATTTCTTTTTCTTTCTTTGCCAGCGGTGTGAAAGGGGCAACCGATCGATTCATCCAATATGTTAAAAACTTATAAGATGTTTAGTTGTGGTACAGCTTTATGGCTTTGAAAATGTCTTGGGGCTCAAGTGACTCACTGAAGGTGATGAGACTCGACAGCAAGGCTTCAATCCTTCTCAATAGCAATAAAGTGTATAAGCTAAACACACTCAATTGTAGTTGTAAATGTTGCCCTGTACTCAACTTTACAAGTGGAAGTGGCATAGTGGGTTGCTTCTTGGCTGAGCTATGATATACATGAATCACCAAGGCGAAAGCAAAAACCACTCCTAGACACTCATGTGACTAACATCCAATCCATGCATAAGAAGATAAGGCATCCAACAACTTCTTGATACAAGCGAGCATCAAAAGGGTCATCTGCATCTTCAAGACTAAGTCACAAACTAGGTTCCATAGGTGTAGCAAACTGGTTTACAGTCTCCAACATTGAACCTCTTAAAAAATGCTTCTATGTATTGTATTTGTAGCATAACAATGCCATCATTACGATGTCGAAACTTAATGCCCAAATAATAGCGCAACGGGCCAAGATATGACATTTCAAAAGACCTCTGTAAATCAGCTATAAAAACTGAAATATGATCATCATTAGGGCCTGTGTGACAGCAGCATGTCATCAACATATAGAACGATGATCAAAAATTCATCTTTAATTCTCTTAATGTAGAGGGTACTATCAGTAGGATGTTGCAAAAACCTTGTGCAACAAAGTATGCATGTATCTTCTCATACCATGCTCTGGGAGCTTGCTTAAGACCATATAAAGCTTTTTTTAATCTGCATCCCTTTGATTCATGACCTTTCTAAACAAAACTTGAGGCTGACATACATTGACCTCCTCATGCAAATCTCCATTTAGAAAAGTAGTTTTGATGTCCAATTGACGTACATTCCAACCTTTATGTGCTGCTAATGCAATGATACTCTGCATGGTAGACATGTGGGTGCAAATGTCTCACCATACTCAATGCCTTTTTCCTGTGCACAACCCTTTACAAAAAGCCTTGATTTGTATCGCTCGACACTACTGTCATCTTTACATTTAAGCTTGTAAATCCATTTCGTGTCAATGACCTTCTTACCACCCCATGAGGCAAATCAAACAACTCCCAGGTATCATTTTTTAGTAAAGCATCATATTAAGATTGCATAGCACTCATCCATTGTTCTGATTCCTTTGCTTTATAAAAGGAAACAGGTTCCTCTTCATTACATAAACTGGCAACAATAAGAGGCATGGCATACATCAACATGAGATGTGTGATGAGTGTTCTGCTAGACAAAGGAGTAGCCAATTTGATGTCACGTAGTGTTTGCACTAGCCATTTTGGCACACTTTTTAACTCCTCAATTTCTCTTCTTTCCTCATTAACTACATCATCCACATTTGCTTTATCAATGGGCTGCTGATTTTTAACTTGTGTGGGCTGGTTTCAACATTCCTTTGAGCACCCAAATGCCCTACATCAATGTGGCCATCAAATATGTTATGTGAACATACATTTTGTTGTTTTTTTAGATGAAAGCAAGGGCTCAATTGCATCTTCCACAAATAATACATCTCTTCTCACAAGAACTCGCTTGGTAGTAGGATAATATAGACAGTAACCTTTACTTTCCGAGCTAAATCCCACAAAAATACATTTAATAGCCTTATCATCAAGCTTGCCTACAAATTTGCTCAGGCACAAGTACACAAACAAGACAACCAAAATTGCATAAGTGAGCTATAGAGGACTTTCTACCATTCCAAGCTTGTATGCAAAGCCTTTGTATGACACTTATTCAAAACATATGTTGCACACATGACTACTTCTAGCCAGAAACCATGAGGTAACTCCTAACTTTTGACCCATGAGAGACCTATGTTTACATTTAGCTACATCGTTTTGCTAACGTGTATAGGACACAATACATTGGTGTTTTATTCCATGATCAACCATGTATGCATGAAACTCCTTAGACATATACTCCCCCCTCGATTAGTAAGCATGGTATTAATTTTACATGTAGAAACATTTTTAACCATAGCAACAAAGTGCTTAAAGCCTATAAAAACCTATGATTTTTGTTTCAATGGATATACCCAGGTATGTCTAAAATAATCATCAATGAATGTGACAAAATAGAGGTAACTCCTAATAGATCGTGTCCTCATGGAATCGCATACATCACTATGTATTACAATTTTTGGACAGCTCTAATTGAACCATCTCTGGGAAATGATGTCCATTGCATTTTTCCAAGAGTTCAACCCTCACAAACATGTTTGATAGGGGGTTTAAGATGTGGTAGCTTAAACACCATGTTATGCTTATGCAATTGTAGCAATTAACCAAAGTTGAAGTGACCAATGCGTGCATGCCACAACTTAGCATCAACCAGTACCTTTGTGAGACAGAAACTGTACATACATCATGTTTTTGTCTTCCATATGCATCTAGCTCATAAAGGCCATGAGATAAAGTACTAGAAGCAACAAATGTATTACCATCATTGCAATCATAGACAATACATCTATCATCCACAAATTGAACCACTATGCTAGCCTTAGTAATAGAGCAGAGACATATAATAAGTTCTTCTTGATCCCTTGTATATATAATACATTTGAGAGCATGATTGTTCCACTATTTGTAGTTGTGAGAATAATTTTACCAACTCTTTTTACATGATATGAGGAGTTGTTTCAGAGGTAACAATATTTCCCTATGGAGTAGATTCAAGTGATGAGAACAAAGTGCGATGAGAAATAATATGCTTACTAGCACCATTGTCAAAATATGAGACATGTACATCTTGTAACAACCATGCATACATCCTTATATAAAGGGTCAAAATTTCATTGCATAATGAAATCCCAATCATCATATGCATAGTTTGCAGATTCATTGTTTTCTGCATTAGATACTGACATATCAGCTTTAGCCATACCCGAGTCTTTCTTTTTCTCCTTCTCCAACTGCTTTTCCTGCACTTATTAATGTAGTTACTAGGTTTCCTACAACAATTGCATTTTCTAATTTTCTTTGGCTTGTCACCTTCCTTGGCTGCAACCCGTGTGATGACTCTAATTTCGGCTTATAGTTACCTTGAGGAAAGAATTTAACTTTTCCCCTTTAGTAACTCGTAGCGAAAGCCTGATCTCCTGTACGTATGACTATGTTTTGCCTGGATAGTTTTGCCTGGATACTCTTCTCGCAAGAGCACTGAAACCAACTCCTCAAACTTAAAGACATTTGGATTGCCTTTTATCATGAGTTTGACGGTAAAAGCAAAACTTTGATACGAGTCTGGCAATGCATTCAAGACAGTAGACACTAATGAACTATCAGGATATATTTCATCACAACATTAGCCAACTGCTACTTAAAATCCTTGATTTTTGTACGAAAACTGTTCATGGAGTCTCCCTCATTCATATGCTTGCATAGATAGTAACACGTGCTTCATTACACACATGGTACGATGACGCAAGTGCATCCTAAGCATGTTTAGTAGTCCTGCATGACTGAATGTGAAGAATGATACTCCTCTTGATACTCATGGTACGATGACGCAAGTGCATCCTAAACATGTTTAGTAGTCCTGCATGACTGAATGTGAAGAATGATACTCCTCTTGATTGATAAAGCAACCAATGCGCATCTCTTCCATTCCACTTTGTTTATTTCTACGGTATGTTATCATGTGGTAATGTACCACGTGAAACTAAGTCCGTGTCTATACATGTGCCTATTGTATCATGTTCATAAGAAGAATTGAGATGTTTCTCAGTACCAACCATAACATTCCATAGTTGTATGGCTACCAATACTACATCATCATATAGGACCATAATGGGTAGTTGGTCTCGTTAAGCTTATCCTCAATGAGGGATAACATCCGCAATACATCACTGTGTGCCATCTCTAATACCCAAGTAAGTAATCACGCAACTTACAAGTGCTAAGTAATTCTTTGATGCAACCAAGGTGGTTGCTAATAAGGCCATTGACAATGGAGACCTGCAAGGTGTAAGTACAAAGTAAAGTCAGTAGAAATTTTACTTGTTGTAAGATGTAGAGATTGATGTCGTTGAAGTGTAGCTCGTTGAGATCCGATGTGGTGAGTGTCTGATGATGCTTTCACGTGTATCTGCACACACATCTGTAGTAGATCTAATAATGCTTCTCAAGAATCCGATGAAGAACAATGCAAATTTGGTCCTTGAAGATGTCTACAAAAAATCAAAAACCACGCGAATGGCCCACAAAACGTGCTCGAAATGAAAATATGACTGCAAAACTTCTGTACAAAGTACTTCACACTATAAGGTCCACTTTCTTCTTCCAAAAGGGCTCTTTGATGTGATTCAAGAAGACAGACGACTCAGGTTAAAGGGTAGGCAACAACAATAAAAGCGAGGAGCGCATTCTCTGATACCAAATGTTGGAAATAGGGTTGTAGGAATGTGCACCCAGACACACACACACAATGGAGAAGCTCAAGGGAGCACACAATAAGATGATAGATAGATGATGAATGTGTGTTATACAAAGATGATAAGTATACCCCAAGATGGGTGTATACTAGCACGGGGAAAAAACCTCTTAAAGAGGGAAAAAATGCCCCGGCTGGGGTCCTAAGTGTGTTCACACATCACTACCAAATATGGCTACAAGCCTCCCATGAAAAACCCTATATTGTCTATCACTTTTATGTCGCCTTGATAAGGTACTTTCCAAGGCTACCCAGAGTTTCTCATCACTTTTGCCTTGCATCCGGTTATGGTTGGGTCATCCCGAACTCTACCACTTAGCCTTGGCTGCCAACTTCGTGGCCTATACTGGACCATCCACACCTTTCCACCATGGCTCCAACTTTATCGCCAGCTTAGATGATGCGAGGACATGGCCACCAATTAGGACGAGGGCTATGTTAACCACTTTGTAGCTTAACATGGTTTTACTTGCCCGATCTACCATAAAATCTTAACCATGCAAACAGATACTTATCCTTTGTAAGATGACGTTGGAATATATAAAGCAATGTTACCATGTGCTAAATGTCAAATAGGAAAAGTCTATGAACTCCATGGGTTAACATGGTTTCACCTGCTTGACCTACTATAAATCACTTTGCCACTCCATAGGTTAACGTGATTTCACCCACTCGACCTATCGTAGCACTTTACCATCTTACCTATACAAATGGACATTTATCCTTTATAACACGGCGCTGGAACATATAAAGCGCTTTACCACTCCATAGGTTAACATTATTTCACTTGCCTTACCTTTCGTAAAGCGCTTCGCCACTTTGTAAGTTAACATGATTTCACATGCCCGATCTCCTACCGTAGTGCTTTGCCATCTTACCTACGTAAACGAACACTTGTGCTTTGTAAGACAGTGTTAAAACATATAAAGCAGCCTTACCATATACTTAATGTCAAATAGTAAAATTCTATTGAGTCCGTGTACATAGTCGCTCAAGACTAGTAATAGATGCCATACCATTTTTAAGTTTGCCTCATTTATATATATCATTTTTTTCTATAACTACTAACAAAAGAAATTAATGGAGCAACATTTTTCAAACTTGAATGTTGATCTCCCTCTCCCTCTCCCTCCCTCCCTCCCTCTCTCTCTCTCTCTCTCTCTCTCTCTCTCTCTAAAACTTGATGATTAAGATATCATGTTGAATCATGGCTCAAATTAGCCATGGAATTTGACAAACCACACACATGCAAGTGAATATTATGTATCATAATATTGCATAGGTCCCATGACCATAGTTTGCTCTTCTAAAACAATTCAGAAAAAATGCTACAACTTGTAAAAATTTATGAGTGACATGACGAGAAAGTGTGTGTGTGTGTGTGTGTGAGAGAGAGAGAGAGAGAGAGAGAGAGAGAGAGTTAGAGAGAGAATATGAACTATAACTAGTAAAAAGAGAAATGAATGGAGTGATATTTTTCAAACTTGAATGTTGACCTCGCTTGCTCTCTCTCTCTCTCTCTCTCTCTCTCTCAAATTTGTGAGAGTGACATGGTGAGATAGTGTGTGTGTGAGAGAGAAAAAATTAGGGAGAGAATCATGCACTATAACTATTAACAAGATAGATTGATGGAGCGACACTTGAATGTTGACCTCTCTCTCTCTCTCTCTCTCTCTCAAACTTGATTATTAACTCTCTCTCTCTCAAACTTGGTTATTAAGACATCATGCTGAATCATGGCTCAAATCACACATGCCAGTGAATATTATGTATTATAATATTGCATAGGTCCCATGATCATATTTGGCTCTTCTAAAACAAGTGAAAAAAGGCTATAATTTGTATTTTTTTAAAGAGTGACATGTTGAGAATGTGTGCGTGAGAGAGAGTCTCACTATTCTTGCCCTTGCCACAACATTCACCCATATTTTGTCACTTGAAAGGAGTGTACACTGTACAAGGGGAGATAGACCAAGGGCAGATAGACCCCACTTGGGAGAGCATTTATTGAGTGACCATCGTATTTTGCCAGAGTATTCATCCACGTGTCACTCTACGTGACCATCGTATTTTGCCAAGTGACAAGAATGTACAAACCGATGCGGCAGAGTAACTATTAACATTTTTCAAACTTGAATGTTGACCCCTCTCTCTCTGCTCAGTCTTCACAGAAGCTCCTAGGAGATCGAATAAAGGATTTCATGGCGTCGGAGATAGAGGTGATCTCCGATCATCAGGGTCGGGATGGCGGCGTCGCGAGGGAGGCGGAGGAGGAGGCACTGCGTGACGACGTTTACACAGCGGCGGCCTATGGGGATCTGGAGAAGCTCCACCGCCTCGTGGAACAGGAGGGCTGCTCCGTTTCCCAGACTGATGGTGGGGGCTACCATACCCTGCAATGGAGCGCCCTCAACAATCGTGTTGCTGCCGCCCAATACATCATCGAGGCAAGATTGCTTAACTTAATCCTCTTAAACCGTAGCTAATCCTCTTAGCCATGCCAAATTTTGATGTTAATCTTCTCAAACATGCTAATATTATGGGAAATTGTTGGTGTCATTCTTTTTAACGATGCTTTAACACGGAGGTTAATCTTCTTATGTGCTTACTTCTCGGTTTAAACCTTCTCAATGTTCGCTGTTAATCTTTTCAATAATGCTAGCTTTGGATGTTGATCTTCATATTTATGCTAACTCTGATCTTAATGCCCTTCTTATTCATGCTATATCATTGATGTAAATCTCCTTACTTTGAAATGCGAACTTGCTTAATCCTCAATCCCTAATGCCCTAATTTTCTGCTTTTGCCTAACTTCTTGACAGCATGGAGCAGATGTGAATGCCTGTGATCATACCGGACAGACAGCTCTGCATTGGACAGCTGTCCGTGGCTCAATTCAGGTTGCAGAGCTACTTCTACAGAATGGGGCTCGATTGGAATGTTCAGACTCTCATGGATATCGGGTATGGTGGTCTTTTCTATGTGCATGCAACTCTTGACAATGAGGGGTTCTCCATGTTAGTTTTGTTGATGACGAACAACCTGCAGGCCTTGCATCTGGCTTCTGCCGGCTTAAGCAATGGAGGCTGATTGTATTACTGGAAGTAAGGCTTTCTCTTGGTTTCCAAGAATGTAGACAGTATCATTTTGATGAGTAAAACCTTCAAGCCATATCCCAGCTGGTAAAACCTATGCTTCTCTATGTGGGCTAGTAGGAGCTATGGGGTACAATGGGGTTGTAGGTCTGTTATGGATGAATTTAGGAACAATGGGGGATGGCTTTCATGTGTGGCGTGAGTGAGATATTGGGAAGATAATCAATAATTGGGAAATTGAACAGTTAGATAGACCAAATACAATTTTTGGAGCACGGCTCTTAATAATGATGGACAAGATGTTAATGGAGAAGCACATGCTTGAAATGCCAAAGTCAAGCCGAGACGAGCCGAGCCATGGTTGAGCTGGCGGAACTTTTTGTCTCAATTTAAAACCTAGTTGGTCTGGTGATTGTGGTGTGCATGAGTAATACAATAAAAAGCAAGATTTGTTGTCAGCCATTTGCTCTTGTGCGACACAGTTAAAGGAGTATGGAATGCCACAATTAGCTCGTCGAGGAATCAGGCTTGGAGCTAATAGGCCATGGAAAAGAGAAGATTTGGTAGCTTCTTCCTCTCTCACCTTGCAAAAAAAAAAAACGAATTTTTTATTTCCTCTATGAAATTCGTTTTTGTTGCCCTTTGAGGCTGAAGCTTCTCCAGCTTGGCTCCCACACCACTCTCTCACTCTTGGCAATCTCTGAATCCTTCCAGAGCCACTTTGAAGGAAAAAACGATTTTTTTCTTCCCTCTGAGTATTTTCAAAATATGGAGGTATAATAAGCTTTAAAAAAATGCTCATTTATTAATACTAAAGTTAATTAGCCTTTAGAAGAGCTTAGTAAAAATTAATATAATTCTTGCCATGTAATGGTTTGAGATGCTAGGATGGATAGATTAGAGTTATTTCTATTTCCTTTTGCAAGATTAGGTCGTTTTCTTTTTATGTGTATTGATAGTAAAACACTCTTTTTATCCCCTTATCAACGATTGAGCACGGGAGAAAACGAGAGAGCTAGTCTTCTCTTGCTTTTTTCAATGACATTTGCTTGGAGAGAAAGGATTAGACTATTCTTGGTAATTTGCACTAGAGTAAGCATAGATTAATCTTTGAGTTCTTCAATTATAGGAGTTAGAATTTACTACGCATCTTTCCGTGTTTAAATGCGAGTTGCGAATTTATATCCGAGAGAGTGAGTGAGATAACCTCAAATTGTATTATAATTGGGTCATATGCATCTCGACTATGGTTTCCCCTAGCTTTGTAATCTCGACGAGAGAGAGAGAGAGAGAGAGAGAGAGAGAGAGAGAGAGAGAGAGAGAGAGAAATGAAATGATATATTAACGTCTCTAAGAGGCCATAGTGGCCTATGAGACCAAATCTGAGAGTACATCTGAAGTTGGTGTCTCATCAAAGAGAACAACTAAATGAGACTAAAAAGTACAATAAACTGATTGTCCTACAGTTATAAGAACAGAACTGTAAGACTCCGAGATGATACTGAGTAGAAAATACTGAAAAATGTATAGGTAGATCCATGTATGCCGATCAATTGAAGTGTTTCCCTCTCCTTAGATCAAGTATCTCCGCCATGGGGTTGTCTAGAATGGAGAGGTCGTAGAAGCGAGGTAGGCGCCTCCGATGCCAAGTAATAATGGCTCTGATCTGGCGATGGTGAGGATGCGGTGGTCGGGATCCTAGTGGGCGTGGCCGACGGGCACGACATAAGATAACTGCTCTATCAGTGGTGACTCCTTGGGAGCGTGGTCGGTGCCCTGATGGCCCAATGGAGGAGGTATCAGGAGGGGTGTGGGCTGGGTTGTTGGTGTTGGTGCCGGTGCCGGTGCCGGTGCCGAAGAAATCTGTTAGGGTCCTCTGTCTAGGTACATCATGGTTCGGCCTCCTGTTTGCCAAGAGGGTCTGGTCTCTCTGTGTCTCCCGAGCTCAAGTAGAAACAATCCGAGGCATCTCTGATCCTCAAACTCCATGACCCATGCTCAGATGAGATCATGGTTTGACCTACATGGTTTGCGGATAGAGGCACTACCACCCTTTCAATAGAGTCTGGATTGTCCATTTTTTGATCTCACCCGCTCAAAGCAAAACCGCGTGATCAGGATGGATATCATCAGAGTGGACACAGAGAGGACATGGACTAGCCCCCTTGAGCCCTTGGGCATGAAAATGGCTCATTACAAGAGCCATTTTCTACATCTCTCACCGGATGATTTTATCACCCGCCCGGCGTACATGGATGTACACCTATCACATGGGATACGTTGTGCCATTGGACAGATCCAGACCTCATCACACCAGCTACGGATTGAGACAGTGCGATATGTGCATCAGATCGTGGATGACTGCATTTGTCAGCTATGCTACCAGGAGGTAGAGAAAGAGGAACACTACATGTGCCGATTTACAGTCTATTATGAGATCCAAGGGAGATATCACTACCTCTTCCGAGAGGGTTTTGGGCCGTTACATGAGTATCTCCATCCTCTGCCAACTGTATGGATGAGGTCAAGGCCAATCGGGAGTACCTCTGCTGAGGGAGCTCCTATAGCCGTTGTAAAAAGGTAAGTGCTTGGAATAGGGCCTCGGTTACTACTGGTGGGGCACCCAGCTCAGCCCGAACAATCTCATGTGGTATTGATGATTTGCTCCGAATCATGCGGGCAATCATCATAATCAATGGTCTCTCCATTTGCCTCCATCCCTCATCTGTCCCTCTCTGAGATCTGTGATGTATACTTGGTCCCCAAATTGGAGCTTTGTACAGGAGGGTTGGTGTGACAAGCGTATCAAATAGCCACAATTTGGTGCGTGGCTCCTGAAACTGTATGTGTGCACACTGCCGCTCAAGTGGCCCCAAGGCTGCATGCCCTCCAGCTAATCTAGCTGCTACTGCTTCCTTCAGGGAGAAATGCGGTCCTGTGAAAGTAACTCCCAAGTAGACATATGACCTGACGTACTCTACCGGCTCCCCTCAGAAAGTGAACTGAGGCTCTGATCTCGTCACCCATGCCTGTGTGGTGTTAAACACCATAACCTTGGTTTTCCCAAGGTTCTTTGTCAGATCTCTATCCGCACAGAAAGCCTGTAATGCATCAAGGTGTCTCTATAATCCCTCCGGAGAGTCTGAGATTAGAACAATATCATCAGCATATAACAAGATGGGTATCAACACCCCTGCCAGGCATGCCCCTGGGCCTCCCAATCTGTCTACATAATCAGAGACCGCATCAATGTACAGTCCAAAGAGGGTGGGCGATAGCGGGCATCCCTGCTTCACCCCTATCGTGCTGGTCACCCTATTAGATAGTCCGCCTGGAGCTCGTCGGACTCTGCCTGTCACACAGACTCATACAAAGCATATATCCCCCACTGCATATCCTCGGGTACCTCAATGTCATGCAATTTGTGCATAAGCCTAGCACGTGGTACGGTATCAAAGGCTTTGCGGAAGTCCACAAAGCAGCAGTATATCCTTCTCTTCTGTGCCCTGCCCTCTTCAATAAGTGCCCGAAGTGTCAGTATGTGATCCAAGGTAGTAAATCCTCTCCTGAAGCCAGCATGTCCATGTGCTCGATGACCATGCCTCTTTGCCCATCAGCTCAGTTCCGACTCGAATATAGAGCCATATAATTTGGCCAAGTAATGACCAATCATGATCGTCCTGTAGTTGCCTAGTACCATGGGGTCCCCACTCTTAAAGAGTGATACAATGATATGCTCTGTCCAGCTTGTCGAGAAACCCTCACAAATGGCACGCTTAAACACATGTACGATGAGCGGAGCCAAAGTGTCTCGTGCATATGAGAAGTGCTCTCCAACTAGCCCATCATGATCATGTGCCTTTCCATTTTGTAACTTGTCTATCGCATCTAGCACCATCCGCATAGTGAAAAAGATGCTGCTAGCTGGTCTAGCTCCCAGTGGGGGGGGGTGGGGGGCTGTCTTGGTGCATCATATAGCTCTCTAGCATAAGTATGCCATGCCTCGGGTGCAGTAATCGGAGTACCAGGTTGTCTCTCTTGAAACATCTTCCATGCCCTCTTGCTGTCCTTCCCCAAGAAGAGTTGGTAGATCTCCTCCTCTAGCTTAGCCAGATAGGCTCATTTCTTCCTCCGCACAAGGCGCCGAAAGATCATCCTAGCCTGCCTATGCGTGTGAGACCCCATGGCTATTTGTGCTCGTCTCTCACGACACTCATCATCATACCAACTGTTCTGTGGGGCAGTGCTGCGGGGGTGGGTCGAAGGGATAATAGTGCAGGGAAACGCATACGAGGCGGATGCATGTAGTACACTTGCCAATCTCTCGTGATCTCATCCAAAGGGCTATGCGGGTCTAAAGCGAACAAGCCATCAGATATTGCATCTCGATAAACCCCAACTGTCTCACGTGTAAACTGATATCTCGGGTACCTAGGTAGATGAGTGGTTGGCCCATCTCTCGGGGATCTACCTACTAGTGTGAAACTTAGGTATGCATGATCGGTTGCTATGCCTATGGGCCTACTAGAAATCGTGAAACCCCACACATCAGGTACCCCCTTTAGAGTTCCAGTGTGTGAGAGCATCTGATACTTGCCATCTCGATAAGCCATTGTATATGACCAACCCATGTGCACTCCCGAGTGCGAGAAAATGCCTGCCATAATTTGTAATCTCCCCCTCATCCTGTGCCGATCTCTGCAACCCTACATCCTCTGCCGTGATCTCCCGGTACATAGCCTCTTGAGTATCATACAACTCTGTCTGCTCTGTGCCTATACGTGCATTAAAGTCTCCCAATAGTAATATGTCTCCCATGTTGGCAAACCTCATGATATCATTATATAGTGGTATATAGGGCGACTCTCTTGATGGTGCAAACCTGGAGTGGGCTGGGGGAAAGTAGCATACTGCCACATATAGCTCGCGGAGCCCCCCTCTGCATATTCGGACCCACATGTACCTCGCATCTACATCTCTATGTACCACATGTATTTTATCACGAAGCTCCTCCCTGTAAAGTATTGCCACTCCTCCAGATCCTCTGGTACCTCCCACTGTGCGTGGCTGAGGGCGGAAAACTGATTTCCATCTATAACCCCGGACGTAAGGAAGCCTCTTGTTTGTGCACTGATGGGTCTCCGTATACATAGCAATATCATTGTGTCTGAAAGTATCCTCAAAGTATCCTGCATCCGTTCTAAGGGCTCCGTTGCAATTCCACACCGTGAATCGCAAGGTCTCATAGGCCGCGCACCGTCAAGCGGGCCTCCTCTCCGTAATGATGACTCGGCCATCTCTTTATACCGCCCGTTTCCCCTCTTTCCTTGCCTCAAGCACACGCGGCATGTGTTCCTTCCGGTGTGCTATCTGTGCCGGTGTAAGGTCCTCATCCAAATAAATCTTTTCCCCCTTAAGAGAGAGAGAGAGAGAGTTGTATTAACTTCTTCATAAGGCCAAAATGACCTATGAGACCAAAATGTTACATCATGTCCATGGAATACATTATCATTGTATTGAAAAAGAAAATATCCGGGGGGAAAAAAAACAGAAAGTCTCAAGCTCTTGCATAGCCAAGAATATCTCGCATATACGGTGCTGCAATATGGTACTCAATGTAGTGAGGCTGACAGGGCGGAAGAAAGTCTTGCGGTGGTGGAAAATGATGGCTCTTATCCTCCTGAAGTGATGAGCGTGGGCGGCAGCCACTATGTCAGGGGCGTCGGGCTCTGCATAGCTTGGTGGCTTTGTCTAATGTCACTTCTCTTAGCTGGGCTCTTGCATCAGCTTGGAGGTCAAGGGGAGTGGGTGGATCTACTCTTGGGGCTCTAGTTTGGAAGAAGTTAGTGAGAGCTCTCTGCGCTGGTCCTTGGGTGGGTGCAACTGATCTAGGCCACAATAGGGATTCCCTGTGTCTGCGGAGCTCCAAAAGAAAGAGCCCTAGGCATCTTTGGTCTGGAAAAATCCATGATCCTAGAGAGTGGTCCAAATCCCTTTCGGAAGAGGCAATGGACCCTCCCTCTGATTTCATAGTATATTGGTTATCCGCAGATATAAAGAGCCTGTGTCTCAACCTCTATATGGCAAAGCTGGCATGTCCTGTCCTCTGGTGGAGCTGCTCTCGGCCCATATTTGGTTGTCTCCACTCTCAACTGGTGGGATGAGGTGCGGATCTGTCCAATCACACACCGCACCCCAAATGAGAGATGTGTATCCATGTAGTGCGGCCGTATGATGAAGCCGTCCTCCATAATGTGAAGAAGATGGTCTCTGTAGAAAGCCATCTTCGTCCCTAGGGGTTGGAGGGGTGGATGCTAGGTCCTCTGAGTATCCAATCTCACAATGTCCTTCTAGATCACCTTGTTCAGTTCTGTGCGGGTGAGAGCAAAGGAAGGGGTCTCTATGTTGTACTGAAATGGTGGGAGTGCCCCCATTTGCATGCCATGCATACCAAACCAAGTGCTCACTTGTGCATACCAACACTGCGTGTCTCCTTCAAGTGCCAGTTGTGTCAAGGACTCTAGGGCAAGCTGGGGGTATCTATTTAGTGGGAGCTCCCATAATCCGTGCCGGTATGTCTGTCTAGAAAAGAGCCTTTGTCACGATAGGGGCAGCCCCCCATCTCCACTCGCACAATCTCATGTGGCACTGAAGGCTTACTGGCTTCTCCATCAGCTTCCACCCATCATATACCTCTCTTGTATCTGTCACAGCTGACTCCCTTTTCCGTCTCCTCCTGTGGTATAAATTGGGATCCCAAATGGGAGCTCCATACAATAATGCAGGTGTGACTAATGTGTCAAACAGGCAGAGCTTCGTCCTCGGCTCCTGAAACTGTATCTATGAGCAATGCTTCTAAAGTGAGCTCAGAGTTGCATATGTGGTTTTGGCTGCCTTCCGCATGGAGAACTGAGGCCTGGCAAAAGTGATCCCAAGATATACATAAGAGGCCACATACTCCATGGGCTTCCCACTATATGTAAATTGAGGTGCGGATCTGCCTACCCATTGTGGGGTGTGTTAAAGATCATAACCTTGGTCTTCCCAAGGTTCATCGTGAGGTCTCAATCCTCGCAAAAATCCCTTAATGCATCCAAGTGCCTCTGCAACCCCTCTGGTGAATCAAAGATAAGGACAATGTCATCTCCATACAATAGATATCAAGACTCTTGCCAACTGTGCATCCAAGTGCCTCTGCAACCCTGTTTCACTTCGATAGTGCTGACATCCGAGTCACCCCCTTGGGGCCCGTACTTTGCCAGTAAGACAGACTTGTACAGTGTGAGGATCCCCCAAAGCATATCTGTTGGTACTCCCTTATCCTGCAGTCTCCTCATCAATCTGGCCCGTGGGACGGTGTCAAAAGCCTTGCGGAAATCCACAAAGCAACCGTATATGTGATGCCCATGAGCTCTCCCCTCCTCAATAATGCCCCGTAATGTGAAAATGTGATTTAGTTTGGAGTGTCCTCTTCGAAAACATTGCTTGCCCTGGTGAGTCTCTGCTCCTTGGCCCATTTGCTGAGCTCATGCTCCAAGATCGATCCATAAATCTTGGCCAATGTGTGACCAATCATAATAGTCCTGTAGTTGCCGGGGTCCATGGGGTCACCTGCCTTCGAAATGGGCACAATGGTATTCGAGGACCAACCATTGGGAAAACCCTCGCATACTGCTTTGTTAAACATATGAACCAAAAGTGGAGCCAACACATCCCTAGCATGAGAGGAATGCTCGGCAAGGAGCCCGTCATGATCGTGTGCTCTCCCATTCTGCATCCTGTCAATGGCATCTCTAACCATACTCAAGTGGAAGGAGGAGGAATTGGGGGGGGGGGGGGGGGGGGGGGGGGGGGGGGAGCGCGAGGCTCAGGTGGGTGAGGCTCGGGTGGGTGAGGGAGAGGTGGCTGTTCGGGGACGTGGTAAAGGGAGTGGCTGTGAGGTGGGATTTCTATCCGAAGGGACTTGGTGCCTTGAGGGTATGCTAACCCTCCCCATATAGATTGCCTCTATATGGGGAGGGCTAGCATACCCTCAAGGCACCAAGTCCCTTCGGATAGAAATCCCACCTCACAGTGGCATAGGTATGCCAAGTGTCGGGCAAGGTAATCGGAGGCGGTTGTGCTTGAGCTTGGAAGAGCCTCCAGGTCCTTGCAGGCCCGTCCTAAAAACAGTTGGTATAGCTCTTGCTCAAGTGTGGCTAGATAGGCACGCGTGGGGCGCCGGAAGATCACTCGTGCCTGCTAGTGAGTGGTGGAGCTCAGAGCAATATCCCATTGCAGGCGGGCATGGGTCTTTCGGCATTCCTCATCATACCAACTGTTATGTGGCGGTCGGGGAGTGGCTTTGGTGTGTTGGGGAGTGGCTCTGGTGTGTGGAAAGGCGGCTGTGGTGGATGTGTGAAGGGAGGCTGCAAGCTGTGTGGTAAGGTCATCAAGTGGGATGTGTGGGTTGAGGTCAGAGATGATGTGGAAGATGTGATCAGAGTAGACTGAGGAGGTTTCCCTGGTGAAGTGGTATCTCAAGTGGTGATGGCGTGGTAAGGTAGGTGGATGAGTGGTGTACTGGCATGTGAGGGAGAAGGCTAGGTAGGCATGATCACCCGCCACACCAATGGGGCAGTGCGGGGCGAGAGAGAGAGAGAGTTAGAGAGAAGAAGAAGAAGATTGTATTATCATCCACTGGGGGCCAAATATGACCCATGGGACCAACAAACTAGTACAAGACAAAAAAAAAAGTCTCCTTTTGTTACTATGAAGGGTAAAACTAGAAAGCTAGTGTGTGGCATAATGTGACTCAAGCTCCTCTCTATGTTTGAAGAGTTGAGTGATGAATGCCCCCAAAACAGTGGGTGTGGCTAGTGTATATCAAGCATTAGAGTGTTGCTACAGCCTCCCATAGCATTAGTTTCAAAAAACCCAAGTTTTTGGAAGCCCTAATTTTTCCCGAGGGATGAGATGAAAAATCTGCTTTATGTAATGATTCAACTGCTGAGCTACCAAATCGGTAGGCCAAGTTGGTATCAAGGGGGGGTGATGATAAATATGGTGCTACAATGCACAAATGCGTGTTTCCCTTTGTGTGTCGAATTTCCATGTGTTTTTTCTATGTCAAGGTTTGTGTTTTGTATGTTAGACCAAGTTATGTTTTGTATTTTATATCAAGTGTTTATCATGGTTGCAACCACTTCTGGTCACCTTATGATGTAAGCCATGTGGATTGTGTGTGATCTGGTTGGTCCTTCCTGGTTGTTAGCTCTACCCAAGGTGCACCCTTGCAGGCATGTGAAATAGGACTGTGGGTCCTGATTTATCCTTGCAATAGCAGGAGAGTTAGCCCTTGAGGGGGCTTTGTTGGAAGCAAGGCCTATCTCTATGGTTGTTATGGTCGGCAGGCTTTAAATTTGGCACCCGTACGGGAGCCTTTCACAATTTCAAGTGCCAAATGGCACCTCCGTTTTCTGGTAAAAGTGCCAACGTGGCACTTTGAAAAAACAAGCGAAGTGCCCAATGGCACCTAGCCTTAGAGGTCTAAGTGACCAAGGGTATATATCCTATATAATATATATTAATAAATATATATAATATAGTATACAATACATAATAAATATGGAAAGTCTTCAATAACTTGAAAGTCTTCAATAATTTGAAAGTCTTCAATAATTTATGATGCCTTTAAAAATTCTCTTGCTATAATGTATTTTGTGTGATAAGAAGACGTCTATTGAATTGTGAAAGCTTAATGCACTTACAAAACTAATATGTTTTCATTATTCAAAGTAAAGTGGTTTGTTATTAAAAGGGACACTCAAAATTTTAGCCAAAGGTGACATTTTGGCACCCATGGTTGATGGCAAAAGTGCCACTAGATTTTTTATGGCACCTAGACTTAGGTGCCAAATTTAAAGCCTGATGGTCGGTGTGTACTTGATCTAAGTGTGTGTGAATGGTTGCTAAGTCATGTTGTGAGTGTACTTGGTCAACATAGTGTGTAACTGTATGTCTATGTGTGAACCCACTCTTATGAGTGAGGTAGTGTGCGTGTGTGAACCACCTCTTAGACGGGTATCAAATGGTATCTAGATATTTATGTGTGTCTGACATAAGCAATGATGTCACTGATTCAACCTTGTATCACCTATAAAGCTGCATGTACTTCATTGAAGAAATACATATCTATTTTCACATCATTGAGTAAGTAGCTTCAGAAATCAGTCATTGTTGAGGGAAATTACGCTGTATGACTCTTGTTGCTTTCTGTTTTGGTGTTTTCCAGGCGATGCATGTGGCGGCCCAACATGGACAGACGGCTTTGTTGTATGATATTGCTACTAAATGGGGTGCTGATATTGATGCTCCTGACAACGATGGCAGAAGCCCCCTTCATTGGTAGCACCCCTTATCCATACTGTAATGGTAGCTTATAAAAATATTTCTACAGCTTTTTTATCGGCTTCTATCTTTCTTGTGTTCTCATGCTGGAACTAACCCTATGAATATGATACGGCAAATAAATCATAGGGCTGCGTACAAAGGTTTTGTTGATTGTGTGCGATTGCTTCTCTTCATGGATGCGTATCGGAGTCGGCAAGATAGAGAAGGTAATCCTGCTGCTTTTTGTTTGTTTGGTGCTCTGCTTCTTGCAGGATGATCACAACATGTAATGCTGCTTTTTTCTTTTTTGGTAGTCACATATGTCATTCTGCTTCTTCGTTTTTGGTGCTCTGCTTCTTACTGAGTGTCTTGATGCTCTGGTAAGCAGGTTGCACTCCTTTGCACTGGGCAGCTATTAGAGGAAATCTAGAAGCATGCACAGTGCTGGTTCAAGCGGGCACAAAAGAAGATCTCATAGTTACAGACAACACTGGGTGTACACCAGCCCAGCTTGCCTCTGACAAAGGCCACAGGCATGTGGCTCTTTTCCTTGTAAGTGCTTGTCAACAGGCTGGTTTCATAAGCTCTGACTCATGAGCTTGTCACTCTAGCTTCTGTGTTACGGTTTTGCTGCTGTTTTTATGCAGTCAAATGCAAGAAGGGTTTTTAATAACCATGGGGATGCCAAGAGCGGGCTAAGGAGGATAACGAAGCTGGGACTTGTTCCGATCTTGTGGGTCTTAATCATTGCGCTGCTTGTAACCTATATCCAGTCTATTATCATGTGTGAGTCCTAAAACACTGGCCTGACATACTTGAGTAAAGATGCTTTTTGGAAGCTTATATTTTATGTAGTTTTGTTTGCCATGTGGTGCTATTTGTTGTGGCTGCAGCATCAACGCTTTCAAGCATACCAGCTGTTGTTGGACTTTGGGCATGGTTGGTAGTCTTTCTTGGGACAAGTGGGCTTTTCCTTTTATATAGATGCAGCAGGTAATAATAGCCTAAATCCATTTAATTGTTATCAGCTGGTAGACTTTACTTTCAGAATATGTATCAATACGGTTACTTTTCCCATTAGTGTGATTTGAGGATATATAATCTCGACATTCCTTGCACTTTCAAAACTTGGGGCTTTGAAATGTTTACTTTGTGCAATTCTTCCTAGTCCCAGTATAGCATGTTTTGTCGGCCAAGGCAGTGACTAAGCATGCCAGGGAAGAAAGGGCTCATACAAGAGATCTCTTGGCTGCCACGCTATGAGGAGATTTCATCTCATCTATTTGAATCGTTTGGAAGGCAATTAGTTAAGTGTAGGAGTGTAAAGGCGTAGTGTCAAAACATCTCAATGGGGTATGAAAATGGAGGACCCCGAAAGGTTTCTCATAATGGCAAAAAATAAATTTGAAAACTTACACGAAAGCCATGTCATCATGCCACTTTATTGGGCTTGTTGCGCTCCATAGACAACTGCATTGACCGGTGGTTGACCTGTGTGATTGAACAGGTGAATAAAGGGTCAGGGTTCCAAGCCTTTGCTGTATAGAAGCCTGTCAGAGAGTAAGTCAAACTTGAAGCTGTACAAACAACCTGTAGGGAAATTCTGTTGATGATTAGTGTTAGGGCTGAGCAGATTTTATAGTGGGTTTAGGGCTGTCTGATCTGTGGATTGGGGGTTGCTGTACAAACTTACAAGCTTAACATTCATACAGGGGAGGCACTCAAGGCGGCTCCAATCAGTGCCAGGCATTGCCATACCTGTGCCAAGCATTGCAACTAGGTACTTGTGAACACCCTGTGCACTAGGGCCTTGTTCAGCTGTGGATCAGGTTGTGTTGTGTATGCTGCGAGCCATCCGCAAGCCATTGGGGAAAGAAAAGAAGACTGAGTGATGCTATTCTATTTGAGATAGCTAAGCACATTAAGGCAGGCTGTAGCGCTAGAGAAGTGGCTAGCTCATTCTCTGAACCAAATGCATATAGAAGAGCTTCTTAGCCAAAGTTTTAGCACATAATTTGTAGAATCTATGATTTTATTGAGCATGAAAGAGGTCTCCAGTCCTCCTTGATGCAGAGGTTTGATCACTTCCTCAAAAGGAAGAATTTGGACGTGATCTTCAAGTCCCGTTGCATGGAGACAGGATTCGTGACCCAGCCTTGAAGGTTTTAAAAACTCCAGTAGCAAACCATATAGCCCTGTTTTTCCCAAAAAGTGAAACCGATCCCGTCAAGTGGGAAAGACTCCGTTGGACACCCACACGCTTAATAGCACAACTTTAAAACCACAAATTTGAAATGGACAACTTAAAACAACTTGAAATTAAATGAAATGAAATGGAAAGATGGACACCAGCACTGGGGCCGGAACGGGCCGACCCCCCCCTCAATATATGATATATTTATTGGGAGTATTTAATAAATACAATGCTCCATGGGTTCTGAGAACCAGATAATGTCCATGTACATATGAAAACAGTACCAAACAAGTAGGCTCGAATTTCGATGTAGAAAACTCGAAGCAGAACGACCACTAGTGTGGTCCAATCTCTACGGTCCTGTGCTTTCACTGGACTCCGCGGAGAGCGCCTCACTGGTGTTCCGAGACCACGCACAAACAGGCGCTCTCGTACTAACGCCTGGCTCTCCCGATCTCAGCACCTTTGGACCGAGGTTCGCCAATACAGCTTGGACAACCCGGCACCGAACGGGTGTTGGCCGAGCGGGATGAATCCTTTATCAGATTTAAACATAAAAATACTTTATTCAAATCTGAAAGTCACTTACTTGTGGATGGTTGATAGAAGACCAAAACTTGTGGTGTTTGTGTAGACTTTGATACCACCCAAGAGATGTGAAGACTTCTTGTAACCGCCAATGGAAAAGAAGTACAACCTGAGTAGCTAGAGCGTGGCCTGCTGGTGATGGAACAACAGCCCGGCTGTAGAGGGCAGCGTGTTGGAAAAGTATGTTCACGATCGGCTGGTGATGGTCACACAGCTGGTTGCTGTAATATGCTGCTGAAGATGGCCTACGTCTGCCTGCAGAGGAACTAGGCAGCACAGCCTGTGGGTAGACAGCAGCCTAAAGCATAGGGGCCGCCTAGCTGATGTGCTCAACCACCTGGCTGCAGAGTCTGTTGAAGGTGGCCCACGACTGTGTGTAGAAGAAGAAAACAGCGCAGCCTTCAAGTTTGCAGCCGCCTGTAGGAGCAGAAAGTACAGCCTGTGGGTAAACAGCAGCCTGCGCAGCCACCTGGATGAGAGTATGCGCAGCAGTACGGAGATAGATGGCGGCCACCTGCAGTGCAGATTGCAGCCAGCCGCCTGGGGACAGGTACGTGCAGTAATATAGGGAGCCGCCTGCAGCAAGCTAGTCGCCAGCAGAAAAAGATGGGAAGAGTCGCCGGTTGGTGAAAAATCAACGCCAGAAGGAAGCGATTGATTCTACGCTTGAAGAGAGCCCTTTTTTTAATAAAATTAAAGTGAAGATACAACTAGAGTTTTCCCACGCATGCATGAAGGGGGACTAGTGGGGGTTGGTGACCATGCCCACCCCCATACTCACTTAAAAGTGGCGCTCCCCACCTTGGCCCCTAAGTGGGTGCCCACTTTTAAATAAGTGTGAACACCTAACCTTATAAATTAAAGGGGTTAGAGATAAAATATTAAAACAACAAGTGCGACATACTTACCACCTGTTCACATGCACTAGAACTCGTCAGAATACAGGGCAGACTTCACGACTCACTGGCAGGCGTCCCCGCTCAGTAAGTAACACGTCAGGCAGGCAAACACACAAATACATGTCATGCGAAAACAGTTTCAAACATGCAAAATATGTGTGCATGTGCAAAAAGTAACATGGACATATCTCCCGTTCATGGAACATGTACAAAATATCTGTCGGCACAAAACTGGCACGACATAAAAACATAAAAACCTGGTCTTCCTATGGAGTGACAGTCCCATAGGTAAGACACAGTTCCAGGCACGAGTTTCCCTATGGTGTGACAGTCCCATAGGCAAAACACGGCACGAATACTGGCTCTTCCATGGCGTGACAGTCCCATGGATCGAACACAGTCCAGGTCATACACGGGTGGCACTGGTTTGGCTCCCATCCATATGACACCATCCTGCTAACACACGGGTGGCACCAGTCTGGCTCCCGTCCATGTCAGCAAAATACTGGCCTCTTCACATGAGACACCGGCCTGGCCTCAAGTGAACGAGACGCAAAAACTAGGAATGGACCAAATGGTCGGCCAATTGGTGACATCCCCCCGGGCTTCTAAAGAGTTGACCTCAACTGAAAAGCCTCAAGATATGCTTGCAACAATTGCGGATAATCTGCAAAATAATCCTCATTTACCCATTTGGCATCAATAGGCAAATAATTCTTAAACTTCACAAGGTATCTCCTGGAAAGCTTTCCTGCAGGTAGCTTTCTCTCCTTGTGAAAAACAATCTGTTCTGGGTGGACGATCTCCTCAAGCTCTTCAATTTCTGGCGGATCTTCTGTGACAGGCTCATCAGGATCTGGCCCCACATATTTCCGAAATAGACTCACATGAAAAGCATTGTGAATCTTCCAATGACTAGGTAAAGCAAGCCTGTAGGACACTTCATTGATCTTGTGAAGCACCTTGAAGGGTCCATAATAGCGAGGAGAAAGCTTAGGATATGATCCTTCTCGTCTTGGCCTCTTCCGAAGCCTAGCCTTCTCAAATTTCAACAATACCCAATCACCTTCTTTGACTTCCATGTCCCTTCTATGCTTGTCAGCAGCCATTTTATGCTTATCGTGAGATCTTGCAATGGCTGTCCGCACCTGACCAAAGGCAACATCCAAGTCACGAACATATTCATTAGCTGCAAAAATCTCATCCTTTGTACGAAGGATGGGTGGCAAGACCACTCTGCCATAAATAATCTCAAACGGAGCCTTTCCTGTGGAAGCATGGATTGTATTGTTGTAGGCAAACTCAACAAGTGGAAGATACTTCTCCCATGCACTCTTTTGATTTGCTACATAACACTTCAACAAATCCAACACGGCTGAATTTGTAGCTTCACTTTGGCCATCCGTTTGGGGATGATAAGCTGATAAAAACTCAAGCTTAGTACCCATATTATCAAACAAAGCCCTCCAAAATAGACTTGTAGTCCTGGGATCTCTATCCCCAACAATGGATTTAGGCATACCATGATGCTTGAAAATATTAGCAAGAAAAAGCTTTACCATATGATCAGCTTTGATGGTTTTCTTGACGGGCAAGAAATGAGCTTGCTTGCTAAACCTGTCCACAATAGTCCAAATAGCATCATTCCCATGCTGGGATCTAGGCAAATCCATAATAAAATCCATCGTGATACTTTCCCAAGGTTGCAAGGGAATAGGCAATGGCTGAAGCAAACCTGGAGGCTTTTGCCTATCAAATTTCACCTTTTGGCAAGTAATACATGCACGCACATAAGCCTCAATGTCTTTACGCATGCTTGGCCAAAAGAAGTACCTCTGAATCATGCGAGTAGTAGGCATAATACCTCTATGACCAGCATATGGTGGAGCGTGACATTCGTCCATAACCTTTGAACGCAAATCCTTCACCACACATAGGCAATTATCCTTCATGAGATAACCCTCATTGATGACATAAGAGGCATGTGAATGACCAACCATCAAATCAGTCCATATATGGCAAAAATCAGCATCCAAATGATACAAATCTCTCATAGCAGATAGATCTCCATGAGAGGCCACTGAGACTGCAGCAACATAAGGCCTCCTAGATAGTGCATCGGCCACCACATTTTTCTTTCCTGGAGTATGCACAATCTGAAAATGAAACATGGAAAGAAAATTTGCCATTCTCATCTGCTTCTCTGAAAGCTTGGTTTGAGATAGAAAGTATCTCAAGCTTTGATGATCTGTCTTGACTACAAATTCAGCCCCAAGAAGGTAGTGTTTCCAAATCTTTAAGGCGTGAATTACAGCCAAGAGCTCTTTCTCATAGATATCCATATGAAGCTCGGCATCATGCAAACGACGGCTCTCGTATGCAACTGCATGCCCTTCTTGATTTAGGACAGCTCCTATGCAATCACCACAAGCATCACATTCAACCACGAATGACTTGTGCAAGTCAGGAACAATCAATACTGGACCACATATGATCGCATGCTTGAGCTGCAAGAAAGCATCCTGTTCCTTTGAAGTCCATTTGAAAGCAGTTTTCTTCTTTGTGAGATCATGTAGAGGAGTGGCAATCATAGCAAAATGCCTTATGAAACGCCTGTAGTACGAACATAATCCCAGAAAACTACGTACTTGATGTACGTTTTCCAATTCGGGCCAATTCCGAATAGTCTCTATCTTTGCAGGATCCATTGTAACTCCATCTTTGGATACAATATGTCCCAGATAATGAATCTCTGAAAGGAAAAACTCACTTTTCATGGCATTGACGAAAAGTTTATGCTTCCGCAACTCTTCGAACACTGTGACCAAACGAGTTCTGTGTTCTTGCTCATTCTTGGAGAAAACCAAGATATCATCAAAGAAGACTCCTGTAAACTTGCGATGGGGTCGGAATATCCTATCCATCATACGATTAAAAGTAGCAGGAGCATTGGTAAGACCAAAAGGCATTACCAAGAATTCATATAATCCGAAGGCTGTCCTGAATGCAGTCTTATGGACATCTTGTGGCACCACGCGTATCTGGTGATAACCACTCTTCAAATCAAGTCTGCTAAAGCAAGCCGAACCATCAAGCTTATCCAAGATATCATCAATACGTGGAATAGGAAATCTGTTCTTGATGGTAAGCTTGTTCAAAGCTCTATAGTCTACACACATACGGAATGATCCGTCCTTCTTTTGAACAAGAAGCACAGGAGAGCAGTAAGGTGAGGAACTGGGCTGAACCAAACCTTTCTCTAAAAGCTCGTTTACCTGCTTCATAATTTCTTCTTGTTGTGCAGCACTTACTCGGTATGCGGGTTTGTTAGGTGGAGAACTACCTGGCACAAGATCTATGCGATGATCTTCGGGCCTTTGGGGGGGTAATTCACCTGGCAACGAGTCAGCAAAACAGTCGTTGAATGCATTAAGAAAATTCAGCCTATCATTATACATAGCATCCACATTTTGATGATTTGGCACAAGACTATCACGCACAAAAATCAAGTACGTTGAAAGACTCTTTTTCATTGCTTTATTAATTTGGATGTGCGATACAACTGGGATAGAATCCCCTTCTTTGCCAGCATCAATAAAATGCATGCGGCCTTTATGCATAAAAGAAATCATATTAGACTTGTAGTCTTTGCGGGGCTCAAGCCTATGGTGCCACGGCTTGCCCAACAATACATCACATCCATTCAGTGGAGCAACTAAGAAATGCTCATTATCAAGATAGCCCTGTATATGGATGCGCAACTTCCCTATCAAAGGGGTAACCTGCACCTCTTTTCCAATAAATGCAGCTTCGGCTTCAATCTGAGGTCCCATGTTTTCAACCTCAATACCCAATGCAGCTGCCATTTGCATAGAGATGAAATTGTCAGTTGCACAGTCATCAAACATGAAGAGTGCGGGCTGATCCTTGATTTGCCCCCAAGCCTTGCAAACCATACGCTCTTTTTTTATCATGACCTGTATTACCTTGCACATCAGGAACTGCATGAACATTTGCTTTGGTGTGCTTGTCCTCGTGCTTTGATTTGCGATCTGGGCATTGTCGGAACATGTGGTCTTTGCTACCACAAGAAAAGCATTTTCCATCCTTAGCATATTGCTCTCTTTGCTCCGGTGTTAATCCAAATTTGTTCTTCCTTGGGCCCTGTTCTTTAGATGTGTTATTTTCAGCTTTACCACCCTTGTAAGGCTCCCGGAAGTTCTTTTTAGGTGGCTGTCCACCCTTTTGCTGATTTGGGACAGCCTTGTCCTTCCCCTTGAAACCTCCTTGATCTTGCTTGATCTTGAGCACCAATTGCTCCGTAGCAAGGGCAGAAGCTGTGAGTTGTTGCAACGTATGTTTTGGGTGCAATTCAATACCCGATCTATATGCTGGTTGCAATCCAGAACGAAACTTCCTCTTTCTTTCATCCTCAGTGATTTGCATGAAGGGAGTGACTTCCAGCAACACTTTCCAGAATTTGTTAACATACTGTTGCACACTCTCATTATCTTTTTGCTCCAACCTGTCCCACTTTTGAGTGAGAGTTTGCTCTGCATTGGGTGGCAAGAACTGAGCATAAAATCTATCTTTGAATTCCTTCCAAGTAGAGATGGGATCCTTGGTGATCTTTTCAGTGATCCACCAATGGGCAGCAGTCCCTTTTAAAAACATGCTAGCATGGCGCACCTTTGACTTTTCTGTAAAGTCCTCATCGCTAAAAGCAATGTCGAACTGTGCCACAAACGCTAACACCTTAGAAGCATCATGTTCACCATGAAAGACATCAAATTTGACAGATTTATCACCTGCTTTGAACTCCTTGAGCTTCCTGGCATGAGGCTCATGGTCCTCTCTTTTTCTTTTCCCCTTATCCAACGGGGTAGCCTTGTCTGCATGGGCTCCATGGGCCGTCATAGAAGCTTCATGGGGCACGGTGGCATGTGCTCCACGAACTCGAAGTTCAGATGCATGTGACTTACCTGCATATGGCATGGTCTCTCCATGAGACAACTCAGAAGGCAAAATTTTTCTGGAAGTAGACCTGTCACCATGAGATACATATCTTGCATGCATGTGACTTTCATGCCCTCCATGAGCACTGGCATACAAATATCTATCAGGCTTTGTGCCTTGTGGAGAGGATGCATGTCGAGAGGTGACAGTCACCTCTTCCTTTTGCATAAAAGATTTCAGCCTCTGGGATGCGGGATCTCCATGCTTCAAACGAGGTGGATTTCTGAATTTCAGCTCTCCGTCATCCCCCTCTTTGATATCACCTTTGCGAAGGAGATAGGCAAGTGCCAACTCCCTTGGTTTCTTGCCCACTTCACGAGCCATTGATTCAAAAGTTACATCAACCATAGCATCAGCCTTCCTGGCTTCAATAGCACTTTGCAGATGTGGATCTTCATGCAAAAACTTTAATTCTTGCTCTTGAGCCTGCAAAAGTTTTCTCATATGTTCCATTTCAGCCCTCATAGCATCAGGCTCTTGTTCAAGCATAACTGTCTTTCCTGGAGACAGTTGACCCTTGGATTCACTATCAAGAACCCTTTCAAGGGGCTTGTGTCTACCTCGCAGGGCATCAGACCCACGAGAGGCACTAGAGGGACCCCTCGAATTAGGCACTTCCAAAGGGTTGCCTTGGCTGTCCATTGTGTTCAAAGTTTGCTAAAAGCGGGATGTCCAGTACACAGGTTCGTTTCCCCACTAGGAAGAGGGAAACAACCGTGCTCTGATACCAATGAAACCGATCCCGTCAAGTGGGAAAGACTCCGTTGGACACCCACACGCTTAATAGCACAACTTTAAAACCACAAATTTGAAATGGACAACTTAAAACAACTTGAAATTAAATGAAATGAAATGGAAAGATGGACACCAGCACTGGGGCTGGAACGGGCTGACCCCCCCCTCAATATATGATATATTTATTGGGAGTATTTAATAAATACAATGCTCCATGGGTTCTGAGAACCAGATAATGTCCATGTACATATGAAAACAGTACCAAACAAGTAGGCTCGAATTTCGATGTAGAAAACTCGAAGCAGAACGACCACTAGTGTGGTCCAATCTCTAAGGTCCTGTGCTTTCACTGGACTCCGCGGAGAGCGCCTCACTGGTGTTCCGAGACCACGCACAAACAGGCGCTCTCGTACTAACGCCTGGCTCTCCCGATCTCAGCACCTTTGGACCGAGGTTCGCCAATACAGCTTGGACAACCCGGCACCGAACGGGTGTTGGCCGAGCGGGATGAATCCTTTATCAGATTTAAACATAAAAATACTTTATTCAAATCTGAAAGTCACTTACTTGTGGATGGTTGATAGAAGACCAAAACTTGTGGTGTTTGTGTAGACTTTGATACCACCCAAGAGATGTGAAGACTTCTTGTAACCGCCAATGGAAAAGAAGTACAACCCGAGTAGCTAGAGCGTGGCCTGCTGGTGATGGAACAACAGCCCGGCTGCAGAGGGCAGCGTGTTGGAAAAGTATGTTCACGATCGGCTGGTGATGGTCACACAGCTGGTTGCTGTAATATGCTGCTGAAGATGGCCTACGTCTGCCTGCAGAGGAACTAGGCAGCACAGCCTGTGGGTAGACAGCAGCCTAAAGCATAGGGGCCGCCTAGCTGATGTGCTCAACCACCTGGCTGCAGAGTCTGTTGAAGGTGGCCCACGACTGTGTGTAGAAGAAGAAAACAGCGCAGCCTTCAAGTTTGCAGCCGCCTGTAGGAGCAGAAAGTACAGCATGTGGGTAAACAGCAGCCTGCGCAGCCACTTGGATGAGAGTATGCGCAGCAGTACGGAGATAGATGGCGGCCACCTGCAGTGCAGATTGCAGCCAGCCGCCTGGGGACAGGTACGTGCAGTAATATAGGGAGCCGCCTGCAGCAAGCTAGTCGCCAGCAGAAAAAGATGGGAAGAGTCGCCGGTTGGTGAAAAATCAACGCCAGAAGGAAGCGATTGATTCTACGCTTGAAGAGAGCCCTTTTTTTAATAAAATTAAAGTGAAGATACAACTAGAGTTTTCCCACGCATGCATGAAGGGGGACTAGTGGGGGTTGGTGACCATGCCCACCCCCATACTCACTTAAAAGTGGGGCTCCCCACCTTGGCCCCTAAGTGGGTGCCCACTTTTAAATAAGTGTGAACACCTAACCTTATAAATTAAAGGGGTTAGAGATAAAATATTAAAACAACAAGTGCGACATACTTACCACCTGTTCACATGCACTAGAACTCGTCAGAATACAGGGCAGACTTCACGACTCACTGGCAGGCATCCCCGCTCAGTAAGTAACACGTCAGGCAGGCAAACACACAAATACATGTCATGCGAAAACAGTTTCAAACATGCAAAATATGTGTGCATGTGCAAAAAGTAACATGGACATATCTCCCGTTCATGGAACATGTACAAAATATCTGTCGGCACAAACCTGGTCTTCCTATGGAGTGACAGTCCCATAGGTAAGACACAGTTCCAGGCACGAGTTTCCCTATGGTGTGACAGTCCCATAGGCAAAACACGGCACGAATACTGGCTCTTCCATGGCGTGACAGTCCCATGGATCGAACACAGTCCAGGTCATACACGGGTGGCACTGGTCTGGCTCCCGTCCATACGACACCATCTTGCTAACACACGGGTGGCACCAGTCTGGCTCCCGTCCATGTCAGCAAAATACTGGCCTCTTCACATGAGACACCGGCCTGGCCTCAAGTGAACGAGACGCAAAAACTAGGAATGGACCAAATGGTCGGCCAATTGGTGACAAAAAGAGACCCTTTCATTAGTAGAAAAAGAGATCATTTTCCTAGACGCAGATCACAACCCTCCGAAGAAGTTTAAACACTGTGCAGGGAGGAGAGGGTTTTTTTTTGGGCGGGGGGGTGTTGGGAGAGGGGGGATGCTTCTTGCAGGTTGCAAGGTGGGGGAGCTCGAGCTCCTGTCTAAGTTATGACCCTCCAGCCTTATATCCTTCTACTTAGTTAGAGGAGGTCTTATTCAACACTGGAATGAGATTTTCTTCTCCCTTCTTGGAGAGCAATGCAGTCAGCATGGGAAAAGATTTGCAAGTGTCATCTTGGGACTTATCTAGAGTTAGGGTATAGTAGAGAGAGCCAGCCCATGCTGTGAGCCTTCAAATATTAAGGGACAAAAAAGGCTATGAGAGAGAAAGTGGGAATGTACTAGGATAGATAGGAAGCATTGACCCTTGAGAGTGTGGGGTGCATGGAACAGATGGAGCAAACAAAGACCAGCCAAAGTATAGGCTAGTAGCAGTGTCTGTCATCATCCATAGCGGATCAAGTGGTGAAGGGGAGCCTTAGTAAAAATCTAGTGGATACTGGGTGGTCAAGGGCTGCCGTGGGTGGGGGTGCTCAATGATGCAAGAGCATGAACCCCTACCCCCTGCCCTGGGTTGGAGGCATGGGACATTGAGTTTACCAAAATGTGCCTTGGTCTTTATTGTCCGATCCATGATGCCTAATATTGGGGGTGATGACATTCTGGGCTACCATGGCCTGGCCATCATTTCCCCTCCATACAAAGCTGTAGATAATAAAGCTGCTGTGCCTGTTATAGGCATGAGCATGAGAAAGACCGATAGGATGTGGGAGCCATAAAACTGTAAATATATATGAAACCATAAAAGCATAAAGCCCAAGATAATCATATAGATGTGCCAAACCATCATATATGTATGAATCTTCGAGCAAAGGATGCTCCATAAATATAGTCCATAATCCTTGGACAATTCGAAATGAAAACTATATAAACCAAGCTTTTCAGCCATTAACAGTGTTTACTAGAAACAATTCAAGGCAAACAACACACAATCCTCCTTGTACGGGCATACAAGGGTTAAGTATTTAAAAGCACTTACAATAAATTGCAAAAAGCACCAACTTTGCAAATAAACTTAGCTTTTCTTTGCCAAGCTCAATCCTGTGGCCTGTGGGTTATTGGCCCACCATGCTTATGCAATCAAAGATATAACTCCATATTGAGCTTGATAATACGATCCATGATACTAATATAAAGAGAATAATGGTCACAGGCACAAAAAGCCATTTCCATAAATCCATAAACCATGTTGTCTTTCTCTTATGCTCGTAACGCATGACTTTGAATCGGCTGGCACCAGGATTTATGGATTCATTGTATATGATTATGATGATATGGTATTGTATGTAGATAATCCAGTTTTACCCGAATCTGGGGAGACCCCCAAATCTTGTACTTGGAATAAAAATACCTTTTGAGGGGGGTCGGCCCTTTCTGACCCTAGTGTCGTGTCCATTGTGCAAGTTCTTTGTGGATTGTGGTTAAGTGGATGTGGCCATGTTTAATGTTTAATATGCTTTGATTGTATAGAAAGTGTGTCAAAGGTCCTAGTCCCCATGCTTAATAGCATTGATGGCAAGTGTGGTCCCCACTTGTGATCTTTTTCTTCCTTTTGAGAGATAAGGAAGCATGTGTTCTAATACAAATGAAGCCATACTGTCAGTATCTGGTACAAAAAGTACATGAGGCTTGTACAGGAAGTACAACAGGCTGGTACATCACTTAGGGTATCCGATAGAGCTGGTACAACACTTAGGACATCTGGTAGTACAACCAGCACATCAAGTACAATAGGTCGGTACAACACGTAAGGCATCTGGTGCAGCTAGTATATCAGGCTGGTATAGCATTCAGGGCATCCGGCACAACCGGTAGTACAACAAGTATAGAAGCTGGTACATCAGGTACATTGGCTGGTGCAGCAATTACAGCAGCAAGTATACTTGATACACCAATAATACTGGTATAGAAAAAGCTAGACAAGTAGAGTATCCTTTTGTAGAGGAAAGTGAAGTAGTGTAGATGCTAGCTTGCAGCAATAGAGGCTGCCCAAACGAAGAGAGAAGGCTCCAATTTATAGATTTGGGGCTCTCATGAGCTAGAATACCAAGTTAAAGCTATAATGACAAGTGTAGAGCTAAGGTGACAAGTGTGAGGTCACATGTCTCACTTTGATCCACCGTCGTGCAACATGTCCCAATTGGTTCCCACCCATAAACTTCATCTCTAAAAATATCTCAACTCGTAGAGCTTCTGTCTCAAAGGTGCTAAGTCTCCCCATTTGCTTAGCTTATGGACGTAATGACGCGAATGGAATTTCCATTGGGGGTTGTGCAAAAATAGTAACCTTCCTAGATTTTAGGAGTCTATTCCTTTATATTCCACCTTATTAGAAATGTATGTGAGCACCATGTAGAAACATGTTTCAATGCTAGATCTCTCCCAAATCCTTGGGAGCTCGCTATACATTCTTTCCTCTTCACACTTGAGCTCCAATGCCCATTTATGTGTCCAAGAAACCATCTCGGGCGCCTAGGCCAACTTCATGCATTGGATCCTTTGTACTAGAAAATCTCCCATTCGCAAAGCTTTCCAAATATTTAGATGTCGTGGGGTCCACAAGACCCCTTTCATACAGGGAAATGTTAGTGACACTAGTCACCTTAGCTCTTATGCTGCAGATTTTGGATCCTTGTAAAGATTTTATGGTTGAAATGGATACTAGTGATTACGCAATAGGTTCGAGGATGGGCGAGGATGGGCGACCCATAGCCTTTGAAAGCAAGCAACTTTCAGAGACGTAGATGAGGTATTCTACCTAGAAAAAGGAGCTTCTGGCTGTTATCCATGCAATGAGAAGTTGGAGACACTTTGTATGGGTCTTGATTTGTAGTCTTGACGGATCAACACTGGTTAAAGTATATTTGTGATCACGCCTACTTGAAGGGTCGGAAGGTCAAATGAGTTGACCTCATGCAGGAGTTCGATTTTAAGATTCGTTACCATAAGGGGGCAACCAATCGGGTTGCTGATGCCCTTAGTAGGATCCCCGAGGTCAATGCTATCTCTTTGGTTGAGATAACGACCGAGTTCTATTTCTCTCTCAAGGGGCAGTGCAAACATGATTCCCATTCTGGTCAAATCTGGCAATTGGTTGAGGTTGGTTGCAGCCCATGAGATCCAACTGTTCTGGACACTCTTATGAGTGCTGTTGAGAGAGAGAGATTGGAAAAGTATTCCAATAGAGGAGGATGACTATTCAAGTGTAATATGCGGATGCTTAGAGACAGGATTGTACTTTGATAATAGAGAGAAAGAGAGAGAGAAGAGACAAGTACATAGGATAGGGTCCCAAATACCCTCTGAAGCGCCCCCTCCACGTATGGGGTATTTGCTTTATTAGAATGATGAGAACAAAACCCAATCTTGGAGACTTTCCTTGGCTGGAAAACTACAGCCTGAAGATGCCCATTCTTGACCTTCAAGTCCATGTTGTGTGAGCCTTCCCATTGGTAGTCCTAGCCCTAGGAGTGCTTCAGCAACTTGTGAAGAATGAGATGATTTAATTCTTATGCTGCCTAACGTGTATATATGACTCCAACACTGCTGGTTGGTTTGCTGTAGGCTGTTGGCCTGTTGCTGATGCTCCACGACTGGAATAAACTCCTAATAAGAAGTGCCTTTTCACATGTGTGGTCAACAAGGGCCTGGCCGACTGTCTTGCTACTGGCTGACTTGGTGTAGGTGCCCCTGTAGGCTGCCAACAGGACCTAGAGGTTTTTATGGGCCCATAAGGGGGCCCATGGGCTGTCTCACAACATGCCCAAGTGCAGGGCAACTCGGCCCTCTTGGCCACTTCTACCAGTCCATAATGGTGTCTGACTGCTTCAGCTTTGGATTCAGTCCCTTGATGAACCATTCTCCCATCACTTCTTTGGAGGGCTTGTTGGCTTTGTCCAACCTTTTCCTGAGGGACTTGAATTTTGCGACATAGGCTTTGACATCCATTTCGCCTGCGTGATATCTATCAGCTGCTGCGACATCTTGACTTTCCTGAAAATCTTTAGGAAGGTGTCTTTGAGCTCCTCATAGGTGTTGAAGTGGTCGTCATCGAATTGCGTGAACCACTCCATCGGCACATCTCCGAAGGTAGCTGCAAACTGGTCTTGTTTCAGCTCCTCCAACCTCGGACCTCTAGGCCTACTGACTTTCCATGCTTGCTCGAACTTTTTGACGTGGATATTATATTCTTTCTTTTCCCTCTTGTAGGTCGGGAACTGTCACCAGCCTGGACATTTCCCAGTATGAAAGGGGTCTAGTGGACTCCAGGATGTCTAATATTTGGAAAGTACAAGCTTTGGGAATGGGGGATTATCCTGGAATACAAAGGACCACACTCCCAAGATTTAGGAGAGTTGCTATTTTTGGCCCGACTCCGATGGAAAAATTCTGTTCGCGTCATTACATCTCGAATTGAGCAGATACCAAGAGTTGGCAAAGTGCCTATGACAGAATGTCTACCAGTTGGGATATTTTTAGAGAGAAAGTTTATGGAAGGACCCATCTCTTAGATTGGGACATGTGGCAAGAAAGTGGACCAAAGTGAGACAAGTGGACTGACACTTGTTAGAAAGTGGATCAAAGTGAGACAAGTGGCCTCACACTAGTCACTTCAGCTATTGTGTGGCTCTCCACTTTTAATTGTAGCCTTCTCTTGCCATTGAGCTCATGGGAGGTCCAAATCTATAAATTGGAGCCCTCTCTCTTCATTAATGGAGGCTCTCTTGTTGCACACTAGCCTCTGCCACCGTTATAGGCTGCCCTAATGATTGCTACTCTCTTTCTCTCTTTCTTGAAGGCTTCCCATGAAGAATACCGGCTGTTGGGGACTGTTTTGGAGGCTTCCATCGCGAAGAAATACCGAAGCCATTATGCTTGCTGTACCAGCCATTTTATCGGTTGTACCAGCCATTGTACTTGTTGTACCAACATTTGTACTTGTTGTACCTACCGAACCAACCACTATACTTGTTGTACCAGCCATTGTACTTGTTGTACCAGCATTTGTACTTGCTGTACTAGCCACTGTACTTGTTGTACCAACCACTCTACTAGATGTACCAGCCACTGTACCTGATGTACTAGTCATTGTATTTGTTGTACCGGTTGAATGGAGAGTTGTACTTGATGTACTAGCTCTATTGCATGAAGACCCATGGTTTTTGGGGAAGAATCAGTACCTACACGGAGGTATATGGATTATATTGTTGGCTCGACATTTCTATAGCTTGTGTTCTGGGTTGGTTGCCTTGTGTTGGGTTGTGTTATGGCATTTGTATATGGATAATCCGGCATCTCCCGTGGGGAGAGTAAGGCCCTCATAGCTTGTATATGATATTTTCTCCTTGGGTAATAAAATACTCCAAGGGGGAGGTCGGTCCATTGCGGCCTCTATGCGGTGTCACATGTGCAAGCTCCATTTTCAGCATTTGTGGATGTTTTGTCTAGCTCTTATGTTTTATGCAAGGTGATGATGGATATGTGTTAAGGTTGTGGCCATGTTTAAATGTTTTAATACGCATTGATGGTATCAACAAGTGTGTCAAAGGCCTTAGTTCTCCAGGCACCATTGCGAGTTACATTGGTATCAGAGCATAGGCTTTCTTGGAAGCGGAGGCTTCCTTCTATCAATAAGGAAGAGAAAAGATCTCAAGTGGCGACCACACTTACCATCATTGTTGTTAAGCATGGCCAGCCGCTTCATAGTCTATGAAGCAAGAGCATGAGCAGTAGACAACTTGGTCTAAGGAATTATGAATTCATAGAATTTATCTTGGAAGTGTGGAGTTGGCTTTATGTGCACACGTTTAGCACTCCTTCCATATGGATATTGTGGATTCTTATAGGCAAGCTATATGGAGATATATCTCGGGGATATCTTAAGGATATGGTGAGGAGATATTTCTTTTGGCTTCATGACCAACCTGGCAAAGAAAAGCCAAGTATGCTTTGAGTTTGCAAAGTTGGTGCTTTTGCTATTCACCATGGAGTGTTTTTGATGTTCACTAACCCTTGTATAGCCATGCAAGGAGAAAGGTGGTGTTGTTTGCCTTGAGATGGTTTCAGGGAAACATTGTTTATGGCTCCCTTTATTTGGGATGCATTGGACTTATGGAACTCATGGCTCACATACCCTGTGTAGTGTTATCTTGTCCTAAGTGCTCTCTTGAAGATTGTTTCTACCATGTGTGGGTGGAACAATAGAGAGCAGATGGAAGGGAACATGGGCACTTTAGAGAGTAGTGTCAAGCACAACATACCCTGTGTAGTGTTTCTCTTGTTCTATGTGATCTCTTGAAGATTGTTTCTACCATGTATGGGTAGAACAATAGAGATCAGATGGAAGGGAACATGGGCACTTGAGAGGGTAGTGTGAGTTGGTGGCCGAAATGCCTACAAACTATTGGTGGCCGAAATGCCTATAAACTATGTGTAGCAGAAATGCTTATGGAACACTAGGCTATCTATGCCTGCGAATGATTGTTTTATCTTGTTACTTGAGCCCACCTCTCATCCAAGGTGTGTGGTCAGAGTACCAACACGGAGTGCAAGTGGTAAAGTGGACATGATATCTAGTTGGTAGGGGACTTATGTGTACGCCAAGGGTCATGTGGATTGGCATATGTTTGTGTGCCTTGAGCTTGTTTGTTACTGGATTATACAGTGACATGGATCTTATGGACTATATCTATGGTTTCTCATTTTGCCGAAATGCCTATAAACGAGGAGAAACAGGGTATACCTATGATATTAACTATGGAGAACCAGCTTTTCTATCACCATGGTTTGTGATCTAGAATGACACCACTTTGAGTGCATAGCACATGTTTCTGTGCGAGGCACTAGTTTCTCGTGCATGGCACTTATTTAAGTGTCTTAGCACCTGGTTGGTGATTTTCATTAGCATATGATTATCTCATTGATATTGGTGATTGAGACACAATTGGCTCTTGTGCCCATGTCTAGCATATCTTCCATGGAATTCTTTCCCATTTATTTGGGACATGGATTCTTCAGTTATATTGGATTTTTGAGACTGTCTCGTCTCGCCCACTTGATGGGACATGATTATATCTTGGATATATGGCTTCAAGCTTGAAGTTGCGGACAACTTTTAAGAAGTTGGGGAGGATGTCACCAGCCTGGACATTTCCCAGTATGAAAGGGGTCTGGTGGACTCCAAGATGTCTAAATATTTGGTAAGTACAAGCTTTGGGAATGGGGGGTTATCCTGGAATACAAAGGACCACACTCCCAAGATTTAGGAGAGTTGCTATTTTTGGCCTGACTCCGATGGAAATTCTGTTCGTGTCATTACATCTCGAATTGAGCAGATACCAAGAGTTGACAAAGTGCCTATGACAGAATGTCTACCAGTTGGGATATTTTTAGAGAGAAAGTTTATGGAAGGACCCATCTCTTAGATTGGGACATGTGGCAAGAAAGTGGATCAAAGCAAGACAAGTGGACTGACACTTGTTAGAAAGTGGATCAAAGTGAGACAAGTGGCCTCACACTTGTCACTTCAGCTATTGTGTGGCTCTCCACTTGTCATCGTAGCCTTCTCTTGCCATTGAGCTCATGGGAGGCCCAAATCTATAAATTGGAGCCCTCTCTCTTCATTAATGGAGACTCTCTTGTTGTACACTAGCCTCTACACCGTTACAGGCTGCCCTAATGATTGCTACTCCTTTTTCTCTTTCTTGAAGGTTGCCCATGAAGAATACCGGCTGTTGGGGATTGTTTTGGAGGCTTCCATCGTGAAGAAATACTGAAGCCACTGTACCGGCCATTGTACTTATTGTACCAGCATTTGAACTTGTTGTACATACTGTACTAGCCACTATACTTGTACAGCCATTGTACCTATTGTACTAGCCATTGGTACTTGCTATACTAGCATTTGTACTAGCTGTACTTGTGTACCAGCCATTTTACTTGTTGTACCAGTTGGTACCAGCCACTGTACATGATATACTAGCCATTGTATTTGTTGTACCGGCTGAATGGAGAGTTGTACTTGATGTTCTAGCTCTATTGTATGAAGACTCGTGGTTTTTGTGGAAGAATCAGTACCCACAGGGAGGTATATGGATTATATTGTTGGCTCGGCATTTCTACAGCTTGTGTTCCGGCTTGGTTGCCTCGTGTTGGGTTGTGTTATGGCATTTGTATATGGATAATCCAGCATCTCCCGTGGGGAGGGTAAGGCCCTCAAAGCTTGTACATGATAATAAAATACTCCAAGGGGGGAGTCGGCCCATTCCGGCCTCTATGCGGTGTCACATGTGCAAGCTCCATTTTCAGCATTTGTGGATGTTTTGTCCAGCTCTTATGTTTTATGCAAGGTGATGATGGATATGTGTTAAGGTTGTGGCCATGTTTAAATGTTTTAATACGCATTGATGGTATCAACAAGTGTGTCAAAGGCCCGAGTCCCCCGGGCACCATTGCGAGTTACAGGAACTGTTTGTTGCTGATGTTGGCCATTCTGATTTCCCACTTTGGCCGTGGTTCTGCTTCTTGGAATAGCTGCTGTTGTGAAAGCCTAGGTAACTCTTCCTTGTTCAATACTTCCTGTTGTTGATCTCGTTCTTGTTCCTAAGCCTCTTCCTGATCTTGTGCCGGTTCTTGTTCTTGATCTTGAGTGGTTCTAGTTCTTGTTCTGCATGCGTTTGTTGCTCAATCTCCTTTGGTGCTTCCTCTTTGTCCGCCAGGATTTTATAGAAGTCAGCGGGGTTTGTGCTAATGAACACTCCTTGCACTGACGCCGACTGCTCCTCTTGCTGCTACTTTTGACTGAGGCTAGCCGCTACTCAGCTTCTTGTTCTAGAGAACTCAACTCTTCTTCAGCGACGCTGGATGATCCTCCTGTAGCAGCATATGCTCCCCAATAGGATTGCAAAAAGTGTCGGTGGACTTTACCGACATGGCAAGACGGTCCAGGTGGATGTAAGGACAGGAAAGATTTGTGAATGCCTTGAGAGCGGATATGCAAGATTGCCAGTTTGGACACAGATTCCCACACACACACGCGATCACGTGCTCGCTGAGTTAAGAGTTCAGAGAGGAGAGAGGAGAACAGAGTCAGAGTCGGACACACAGGTAGGTGGATGCAACAAAACTGTAATGTTGAAAAGGTTACAATGTCTGCTCTTCCATAGGGGATGCAACTACTGGATGAACTACTATGCATTGAAATCAAGAATTCCTAATTGCTTAAGAATACTAGTGCCCAAGAATGGCTGAACTCAATGCGCAAGTGCTATCCAGAAGAGGGGGAGGTTACAAGCAGCTGGGTGTTCATATAGTCCGCACACCTGCTGTTACGCTCAAGAATTCAAGTAATAATGCGTTGTACAATGTTAGAAGTAGTGGGCACATGGCCCTACTGGGCAGTCAGAGTTAGTTATGGTGTTGGTGGCAGTCCAACGACTCTCATGAGGTCCAGCTGCACTTCCAGTAGGGGTCGATCCCATGGATCAAGAGCTGGTCGATCTCTCCTCTTTTCACTCATCTACATGCTAGCCTTCTATGCCACCTTCCCTTGAACACTTGGCATTCTTTCCGAACATTAATCCACACATTTTTTTGCTATGGTTAGACTTCAATAATCTTGGTACCCACACACCCTAAAGGTTAGTACAAAGCCTATGTACATTTTACATGCATTAATTCCAGACAATTCACACGCACAAGTTCATTTCCCATGCAACAGTCGGCTACAACATGAACCATGTAAGACAAGTTATCAAGAAAATTAACTCTTTGTACTATTAATTGGCATATTAACTCTACAACCAATTGGGCATACTAACTCTTTTGTCAATATAGTGATCCAAATGGCTTTGTATCTCTATGACGGTTGTCTAGATCAAATGACGTTTTATCTGTATAGCCATTGTCCTTGTCCAAATCTCTATAGCCAATTGTCGTAGTAGATCAAATGTTTGGGAACTTTATGGGCTACTCCCTGTAGAAAATGTCCAGCATCTTGGGGATCTATGGGTAACTCCATGTAATTGATGTTCCAACTCTATGGGTAACTCCACATGGTGAATGTCCAACTCCATGGGTAGTTCCCATGGCAATTGTCGAGTTATTGACACAGGCAGCAAACGTGCAGGCAGAAAGGGGTAGGGGAGTGCGTGCAGGATGGAGGAGGGAAAATTTAGCATTGGAGGAGGGGGGCCAATGGCTGCTATGCGGGGAGCATCATCTTGATTGCCATATTTTCATTATGTTGGGGTAAAGGCACTATGCCCACCCTTGTAGTGTGTACAAGCCCATAAGTTATAGTACATAGTACACTTAGTACTTTTAATGTACTAAGTGCACTATGTGTACTAGTGCAATATACATGTGTGATAGGAGAGTCACACACTCATTCCCATGAGTTGACTTATCCCCACAACTCTCTCTCTCTCTCTCCCTTGCTTCTCTCTGTGTATGTCTCCCACATGAATAACCCTAATTAACTCTCCCATTCAACTGGTATCAGAGCAGGGGTGCATGTCCACAGGCATTTTGACGCCAACTGCAAGGGCCACCGGTTTCACCTCTGTAGCTGAGTTTCTTCAGAAACGCCTTGCCATCAAAGAGGAAAGCGTGGCTCTCTCTCCGCAACTTTTGCTACGCAGAGGCTGCAGCTGAAGCAGGTCGACTAAGTGTTGACGGGCAGAGCTACGCGTAGCACACCACAGGACAGCAGCGCAGCAGCAGCGTGGCGAGGCACGAAGTCACCTAGGTTCAGCTTTGTGCGAATTCTGGTCGCCTGTGCGCCTACAAGCGAACCGTCGAAGCCAGGCTCAACGAGCACGTGGCAAATAGGAGTCGGGCGCCGTGCTGGAGCTTTTGCGCAGAACTGGAGGAGTCGGGCGCCGTGCGTTGCCAACCTCGATAGCGAAACTCAAACGAGCACGTGGCAAATAGGAGTCGGGCGCCGTGCTGGAGCTTTCGCGCACAACTGGAGGAGTCGGGCGCCGTGCGTCGCCAACCTCGATAGCGAAACTTGTCACCGGTGCTCAGCCCATCGCGCGTGGTGCTGGCCAAGGTGTAACAAAGGGCCGCCGTCTACTGTGTTGCACACAACGAGGAGAGCTACGGCCAGCATGCGGTTTCATCCACGCCTGCATCCAGCCCAAGGCTAACACGTCCTGCTGCTGTAACGTGACGCTGCAACGTGGGCAGTTGAAGCCCTTGCTTATCTCAGCTCTGCATTTTTTGGACAACGACATCTCTGAGAAAATCGCTGAGCGCCCCCCCCTTTCTGCAACAGCATCAACACAAAGAAATTCAGCCTGCAAATTGTAGAAAATCAAAAAATTACCTGAGGTATTTGCTTCAATTTTTTGGAATTTGCATGTCCAATTTGCAATTGAGCAGGTACAATCATCAATTGAGCAGGTCAGGTGCCGAATTGCTCAACTTTTGAGCAAAATTGGCAAAATTGGGTGACATTGGTCACAATCAAGATCAATTTGCAGGAAATTGGATGTCAAAATTTGGGGCTTTTGATGTAATTGTGCAATTAAGCATTCATACATGCTGTATGATGTGAGAAATCGCACATTCGGGTAAAATTGCAGCAAATTGCAGTGCAGATCAAAGGGCTTTTGTGCCGATTGGATTGATTTGCATGCAGGCAATCGCATTTGATGCTTTGGGCAATGTGTTGATGCTTGTCAAGCACTCAATGTGCCTGTAAATCAAGGGGCTTTCATGTATTGGATGTATATGTGGCTAGGGGGAAGCACCGTGAAGACTTTTATGCCTTGAATCCTCAGAAATCAGCTTGCAGTCAAGGGGCTTTTGCCCAATTTCTGTTCGGGACTGTTGTATGCAGTGTTCGGGACTGTAAAAGTCTGATTTTCACTCATTTGGACAGCCAAGAGAGCATTTATTGCTACTGTACTTGCTGGTACAGATTTGGTACAGCTTTGTACAAGTTTTGGCATGGCTGCACATTGATTTGAGTGAGCAAAAATCTCAATTTCAGCTGTTGTACTTGCCGGTACAGGTTTGGTACATCACAGGTGAGCACTTGGTACTGTTGTACAGTACTTTGGAAGGGGAACAGAGCACATTTAAGGATTTCATCACATACAGTGGGAGTAGAGTTGTCCTAAATCTGCAGCAACCAGATTTTGGTGATTTCACCACATATAGTGGGAGTAGAGTTGCATTTGTGCTTCCGCAGTGGGAGATAAACTTTGGGAGAACAACTGTGAGCACTTTGTGTGCTTTTGGTGCAGTGTTTGCACATTTTGCAGGGAGTCAGGCATTGACAGGTTGCATATTGCTATGGCAACCACAGGTGAGAGCTCTTCATTGCTTCACATCAAGAAGCTTGAAGGCTCACATAACTATGATATTTGGCAAACCCAGTGCTATAATGTGTTGCTCCAGAAGAAGCAGCACAAGCCTATCAAAGAAAGGGGTGTAATGTCCGCTTCTCTTACTGCTGAAGAGTGGGAAGATATGGATGAGCTAGCAAGATCCACCATCATGTTGTCTGTGTCAGACACTTTACTTTTCAGCATTCGTGAAGAGAAGACAGCTTGGGGAATGTGGCAGAGATTGCAGGACTTGTATGCCCAGCAAAGTGTCTCAAGCAAAGTGTATTGGTTGAAGAAACTCGTAGGTCTTCAGATGAAGGAAGGGGCGTCTATGTTAGCCCATCTAAATGAGTTTAATGGTATTGTCAGCCAGGTCATTAATCAAAACCTGGCAATGGACGATGAGTTCAAAGCCACTTTTCTCTTATGCACTTTGCCAGAGAGTTGGGACACATTCAGGACAGCCACTAGCAATTCGAATGCTATGCTGTCATATGCAGATGTTGAGGGTGCTCTTCTTCAAGAAGAGATGAACAGGAAAAACAACTCTGTTGGAAAGTCCAATGCAATGAATGCACGTGGGAGATCCCAGCAAAGGAGAAAAAGCCAAGAACGGGGAAGGAGCAAGTCTCGCTCCAAAAAGGACTTGGAATGCCATTATTGTGGCAAGAAGGGACACATCAAAAAGCAATGCTACAAATGGAAAAATGATCAAAAGGAAAAGGGAAAAGGCAAAGACAAAGACAAAGATGAAGCCAAAGATGTAAAGCCAAAGGGCAAAAGTGGAGTCAAGATTGAAGAAGTCAATGTGTCACATGCAGGTGACAGTGAGGATGAGGTCCTATTCACGTCTTCACTTGATGTCCATTCACTTCTTACAGGAGATGGTCATGGTATGCACTCATGGATCATTGATTCAGGTGTCTCCTTTCATGTCACAGGTTGCAGAGACTTGTTTGTCAGGTATACTGCTGGCAATGAAGGAGTAGTTTATTTGGGTGATAACCATGCATGCAAGATTCTTGGCAGAGGTGATGTGAGGCTTGTGTTTTCAGATGGCTCACAGCTTATGCTCCATGATGTCAGGCATGTGCCTGAGATCAAGAAGAACCTGCTTTCTACTGGACAGCTTGATGATGCTGATTATGTTACCACATTTGGTCGTGGAAAGTGGAAGATTAGTAAGGGCTCATTGGTTGTTGCCAGAGGCTCTAAGGTGGACACTCTTTACTTCATGCATGCAGGTGTTTGTCACCATGCTAATGTAAATGCAACCGAACTGCTGGAAATCTCTATGTGGCATAGCCGGTTGGGACACATGAGTGTCAAAGGAATGGAGCAATTGTCTCGTTTGGGTTACTTGCCTTCTCTAAAGTTTTCAAGTTTTCAGTTTTGTGAGCATTGTATATATGGCAGGCAACTCCAGTGCCCCCACAAGAAAGCTCTTGGACAGAAAGATGCTCAGTTAGAGCTTGTGCATACCGATGTATGTGAGATGCCTCAGCTTTCTTTGGGAGGGGCAAAATATTTTTTGTCTTTTATTGATGATGCCACACGCAAGGTGTGGGTCTATTCTCTTCGTTTAAAGAGTGATACATTCTCAGTGTTTGAGAAGTTTGTTGCTCTTGTTGAGAATCAAACTGGCAAAACACTGAAGGCTTTGCGTTCCGACAATGGTGGAGAGTATATGTCCAAATAGTTTCAGGACTTTTGTGATGCTAAAGGCATCAAGAGGGAGCTCTCTACTCCTTATGATCCTCCACAAAACGGGACAGCAGAGAGGATGAAGAGGACCATTCAGGAGAAGGTCCGTTCTATGTTGTCACATGCTGCATTACCTCATGGTTTTTGGGCTGAAGCTGTTATGACAGCCGTTCATCTTATAAACAGGTCACCTAACACGAGGCTTGGTGGGAAAGTGCCAGAAGAAGTATGGATAGGGAAGTCTCCGTCATACAAGCACTTGAGAGTGTTTGGTTGCGTTGCGTACGTGCACATACGTAGGGAAATGCACACCAAACTTGATCCTAAGTCTCACAAATGCATATTCCTAGGATATGGTGACAGAGGTGAAATGGGGTATAGACTTTGGGATCCCGTGAATAGAAAGATTATACGCAGCAATGATGTCATTTTTGATGAAACATGCATGTATAAGGAGCCTGCAAGGCAACAGGAGCCTAGCAGAGTCATCTTTGATGATGATGGATATCATGGACAACAACCAAGGGCTGTAAATCAGCCATTACAGCAGCAAAACCAGCCCTTAAATGGTGCCGAAAATGGTCCAAATGGACAGCCAGAGATGGCAGAAGATATCCCTATGGATATCCCACAGTTAGAGGAGATACCGGGCATGATATTTCAGCCTTATGGCATGGAACAGGAGCCACCAATGGGTGATATGCAGGCTGGACAGCAACCTGCAAATGATGGTCATTGGGTACGGAGGTCCACAAGACCCTCCTGAGCCCCTGACAGGTTTGTTCCAGGGGTTGACTACTTGATGCTCACTGACTGTGGGGAGCCCTCATGTTATAAGGAGGCTTTACAGAGGGCAGACAAGGCTCTTTGGGAGCGTGCCATGAAGTCAGAGATGGATTCTCTCCACAAAAATGGAACATGGAAGTTGGTGCATTTGCGTACAGGCAAGAAGGTTTTGCCATGCAAGTGGGTTTACAGGCTCAAAGTTGCACCTGATGCAAAGCCAAGATACAAAGCCAGGTTAGTGGCTAAGGGCTTCAAGCAGGAATATGGTGTGGACTTTGAGGAGATCTTCTCTCCAGTGGTCAAAATGACCACACTTAGAGCTGTGTTAGCTTTGGTTGCACATGATGATCTGGACTTGATTCAGATGGATGTGAAGACTGCTTTTCTTCATGGTGATCTCCATGAGGAGATATATATGCAACAACCAGAGGGTTATGCAGTGAGTGGAAAGGAGAAGCTTGTATGTAAGCTGAAAAAGAGTCTTTATGGGCTCAAACAGGCACCAAGGGAATGGTATCATAAATTTGATACATTTATGAAATCCCAGAATTTCAGGAGAAGTGACATAGATCACTGCTTATACACCAAGAAAGCTTTGGATGGCAGTCTATTGATCCTCATCTTGTATGTTGATGATATGTTGATTGCCGGGAAATCTCCTAAAGAGATGGATGCCTTGAAGAAGAGACTGCATCAAACCTTTGATATAAAGGATTTGGGTGATGCAAATCACATTTTGGGTATGCGGATACTTCGGGACAGAAATCAGCATGTGTTGTATTTGTCTCAGAAGGAGTACATTGGCAAAGTTTTGCAGAGGTTCAATATGGACGGGGGGAAGAAGACTAGTACTCCTTTGCCTCCATATGTGAAACTCAGTGCTATGGACAGCCCACAGTCAGATAGTGGCAGGGCTGATATGGCCAAGATTCCGTATGCTTCAGCTTGTGGCAGTCTCATGTATGCCATGGTTGCTACTAGGCCGGACATCGCATTTGCAGTGGGAGTGGTTAGTAGATATATGGCCAACCCTGGCAAGAAGCATTGGGAAGCAGTGAAAGGTGTCATGAGATACCTGAAGGGCACATAGGATATGTGCATTTGTTTTGGCAAACAGGATGCATTAGTGCATGGTTACACGGATTCAGATTATGCCGGTCATCCAGATAACCGGAAATCTACTACCGGTTATGTGTTTACATTCACAGGAGGTGCTGTGTCATGGATATCCAGGATGCAGAAGTGCACTGCCTTATCTACTACAAAGGCCGAGTATATTGCAGCCACAGAGGCTTGCAAGGAGGCATTATGGCTATCTCGGTTAATGGTTGATTTGGGTTATACAGGGGATATTCCATTGTTGCATTGTGACAGTCAGAGTGCCATCCAGTTGGCAAAGAACCCTGTCTTTCATGCGAAGACGAAGCATGTGGATGTGAAGTATCACTTCATCAGAGAGGTGATAGAGAACAAGCAAATTCAGCTTGTTAAGATTCATACGGATGACAACCCGGCTGATCTGTTGACAAAGAGTTTGCCTCCGGAGCGGTTTGCTCATTGCAGACACTTGATGGGCATTGGATGAGGCCAGTTTCAGCCTTGATATGGCCTTGTATATTATCATGTACATGCTGATTTTTCTTTTCCTTCATTTAAGGGCAACTTGCCTTTAAGTGGGAGGTTGTTGGGGTAAAGGCACTATGTCCACCCTTGTAGTGTGTACAAGCCCATAAGTTATAGTACATAGTACACTTAGTACTTTTAATGTACTAAGTGCACTATGTGTATTAGTGCAATATACATGTGTGATAGGGGAGTCACACACTCATTCCCATGAGTTGACTTATCCCCACAACTCTCTCTCTCCCTTGCTTCTCTTTGTGTATGTCTCTTGTTGGAAATAAGTGCACACTAGGTGTACTATTTCTCTAGTCTAGTTTCAGTCTTTGTGTCTTGAGTCTAGTGCCATGTGGCACCTCTACATTTATCCCATAAGTGAGTCTACTCAATCTTGTACTTCTCACCTATAAATTGTAGGTGTCACATCAATGAATGTATCAATCTTGTGTCTTGTCTACACTCATCTCAAGGTAACTCTTTGTCTTTCATTTTTGTTCTTGTTTCATTTCTAGTCTGCTAGCTTTCATATTTTCTACATGGTATCAGAGCCATGGTTTTATGGTTTCCCTGTTTTTTTCTATGAGCTTTCGCCATTCTCTCCAAGGTGTCCCACTCAATTCAGTGCAGCCCATGTGTTGCCCGCCATATCTTCAGGCCGCCGCCTAGATGCATCTGTTGCCCTCGCCAGATTCACAGCATTGGGAGATAACGTGTGTACCTATCCAATACCTGCTGCTGTAGCAACCCGCCGGCCTGAACTTGCTCCGCCCTGTTGAATACTTGAGAGCTTTAACTGGTGGTTACCTGCGCCCGCTGTTTTTCATTGCACCCGTTGCTCTAGAAGTCTCAAGATGGCCCTTTGTGTATTTTTCGCCATGACCCTGCTCCCCCTCTTCTTTGCACCTGCTCACTCTGCAGACAGTAGCGCCGACTTGCAATGCATTTGCGCCCTAAAGAGCACCTCTTCGTCTCTCTACACCGCTGCCCTCAGCCTATCCACAGTCTGCTGCAGCCATAGCTGCGTTTTTTTCTGCCCGCCATGCCAACAACTGCCCGTCTTCTTCTTCTTGCTGCTGCGGGGGTTCATCATGGTGCTGCCGCCTCTCTACTTGAGCTTACCGGCCTGTCCTCTAGTACTGCACATGCAGCAGCTACCCCCGCACTCTCTTCTTCATCAACATGTCTTCTCAAGTCGTGGACCTCCTGGACATTCAACTCATGCAACAACTCGTCATTTTTGGATCTCTGGTCTTCTCGACATCAGCTCGACGCCTCCTTTTGTGAAGGTAAACTCCAATGTTGATTTTGGACCTGATTTGCAACATCTGTGCAAAAGGCATTTTCCCCTTTGTTATTTCACATTTCCTCTTCATCTTCACATGTGGGTTAGCTGTCCATTGGACCAGCCAGACCTGCAGCAGCAAATTTGAAACAGAAATCAAGTGTATGTCGTGTTCTATTTTCAGTCTACTCTCTATTTCTTATTTTTTTTTAAAAAAAAGAAAAAAAAGAAAAAAAAAGAGGGTTCTGAATTTCATTTACTTCTCTATCTTGTACGGGATTAGACACTGCCAAATCTGGTAAGACCTTCCCATCTCTCTCATAATTGTCTATGTTTTCATGCTATCTACCACCATTGATCACCAATGATGTAGATCATGGGGTAATATCATGTCTATTTGTCTACATGGACTTATCTTTGTCCCTATCCAAGAGGCACCCCTGCATTACTCACTCTAGCAGGAGGATTGACCTTGAGGAGGGATTATCTATCAAGGTCCATCTCTCTGTCTATCTACAATCAGTCAGTCTCTCTGTCTATGTGTCTATCTTGTGTGATCTTACAGTCATATGTCTCTGACACTCTGTCTATCAGTCTCTATGCCTCTCTTTTGTGGATTAGCTACCCACATTCTCTTTGGCATTTTGTCTATGTCCCCATTTTGTCAGTCTCTCTCATGTCTATCTGAAAGTCTCTCTCTCTGTGGGACCACTCTACTGACTGATTGTCTCTCTCTCTGTCTGTCTATGATCCACTCTTGTCCCTACCCTTGTGGACCCATATGAGGATATCACTTGAGAAGGGGTGTCTCAGGATCTTTTGTCTCTCATGTCTTGTTTCTCAGTCTATCAGTCTTTATGTCTGTCTTCTAGTCTTGTCCATCTTGTCTTCTAGTTTGTCTCTCAATCCTTGTCTAGTCTCTTTGTCTTGGTCTTATCTTTTGTCATGTTATAGTCTTGTCTTTTGTCTTTCTCCTAGTGTCCACTTAAGGAGGGTGTTGGAAATAAGTGCACACTAGGTGTACTATTTCTCTAGTCTAGTTTCAGTCTTTGTGTCTTGAGTCTAGTGCCATGTGGCACCTCTACATTTATCCCATAAGTGAGTCTACTCAATCTTGTACTTCTCACCTATAAATTGTAGGTGTCACATCAATGAATGTATCAATATTGTGTCTTGTCTACACTCATCTCAAGGTAACTCTTTGTCTTTCATTTTTGTTCTTGTTTCATTTCTAGTCTGCTAGCTTTCATATTTTCTACATCTCCCACATGAATAACCCTAATTAACTCTCCCATTCACATTACTCAATCATATAGTTGAAAAAACCCAACTGATTTTCTTGATTTGCCAAGCTAGACTTAAAAAACAGCCTCAACAATGTGTTGTTACCATTGTTAAGTGAATTTCCTTGTTCAGTAGGATGCGTAATAAGATCTTTTAGATCTCTCTCTTTTGTAGTTTGGGCGTTTGAATCATTGTTGATAACTAGGTCAATTTTGGAAAAACTTACAAGAAGTTTCATTATGATGTACAAACCTAGTCTGCTAATGAGAAGTCTTTGTTCCCTTGTAGCAAGGATCCTGGATATATCAAAGCCAGCGATATCCAATCACAAGATCAGAAGGATGATGTAAGTGTTGGTATATGTTTGCTTGCTTGTTTGTTATTTGTTTGTGTGTGTGTGTGTGTGTGTGTGTGTGTGTGAGAGAGAGAGAGAGAGAGAGAGAGAGAGAGAGAGAGAGAGAGAGAGAGAGAAACTTTTATTAACGTCTTCAAAAGTCCACTAGGGTCTATGCGACAAAAAAGTTGTTATAAAGTATCCAAGTGTTACACCGATCTTGGTAAAACAGAAAAATAAAACACTGGGGAAAAAAATAAAACACTGGAAAAACGACTACTAGCTACAAATACAAGTAGCATCCTCAGGAATACAATAGCACGATGACCCAAGGTCCAAGGGACATCAAGCTAGGGTGGCTGAGACAAGAACAAAACTAAAACTGAGCTATCACTGTCAAAATTGTTAAAGAAAGCCCTATGTGCTACACCTAGGCTCAATTGTACAAGTGCATTCAATCCTCATAAATAGAGATACAATCCACGGGGGAAGTAAGTGTGTGGCAAGGTCAAGTGTGGGACGGGAAAATAGGCTATGTATTTGTAACTGCGCAGTGGCCGTCTATGTCCACAGTTCGGGTTTGTGCGCTCCGATATAGCTGAAGGATCTCCCGAAGTTGGAGCTAGCAAGGGGATGGTACGCTTGATCCTCTCGGTCGCAGCCGTTTGGACCTCTAGATTTGAGTCACTCTCTCCAAGGAAAAACCGGGAAACCTCTGGGCTTGTATACATTTCCTGGTTTGTCTCATCGGCTGGTCATCCTCAAGATGGGTCTCTCTGGAGCATGGTGAAGGTGGGTGCAAAGAAGCTCATGATGGGTAGTTGGGATGTGTATGTGGGAGCCTCCGTCTCATGTGAAGTAAATGGTCTCTGTGCCACTTGATCTCCCTAGCATCTTTGATGTGGATAGTCTAGAACTCTCGTGAGAGGCCTAAACCCCTCCTAGAAAAGATAGTGGAATCTCCCTCTGATCTCATAATACTTTGGGCATCTACATATGTAGTGCTTCTCTGTCTCCACTTCGAGTGTGCATATCGAGTGGAAAGGTCTTCAAAAGACCCAATAGGTCTATGAGACCAAAATTCATACAATAGTGTCCATGTAATCTCATCATGGTACAAAAGAAAACAAAGATGACAGCTATGAGTTGGGTGTCACCGTTCTGGCGTTCTCTACGCTGTCGACCTCTGGACGAGATTTGGACCTATGGACGAGTTCCATGGTGGACATGACACCTTATGGCAAGGGACTTATGTCTATGCCAAGGGTCATGTGGATTGGTACCTCATGGAAGGGGCATACGTAGGCTAGATATGTGAGGTTGGGAACTTTTGTCTCCTCCCATATTCAGGGTACGGTATTCCAGTTGGCTTGGGGACGTAATGTCTACGCCCAGAATGACCGCTTGTTACAAGCTAAATGAAAGGGAGATTGTCGAGCACATTCTTATGCATGACATACTTGCATGCTTGGAACTGTTTTCGAGTGAACTGTTTTATTGCGTGCAAGATCTGTGTATCTAGTTTACGGGCAAGGGACGCCCTCTCGTGAACCATGCGCGTGAATCTGTATTCTGATCTCGCTTGTGGGTTGTAGATAGGTGGTAGGTGTGACTCTGAACTCTTTATTTAAGCTTACTAGAGTTATAGTTGAATTTGCTATTTTGTAGGTCCACACTTCATTAAAGTATAGGCCACGGCTAGACAGCTTATAAGTGAGTTTGGACATCCACACTTCATTAATGACTGGGCGGACAAATTTTCGGCATTTACTCCTTCGGTCGGCTAGGCTATTGACCAAGCACCCTCCCCACTTATGGGAGAGTGGTGTCTGTGAGTAGAAGCTCTGGGAGTCTTCTTTCAGCTCTAAACACCTTTCTTGGAACATGCTTGATGCAAAACACAAGTAGAAGATGGAGATATATTCAATATTGTACAAAAAGGTGTACATTCTTGGCAAGTCCTAGGCTGCCCTAGAAAAGGTAGAAAACACCTAGTCTAACTCTATTCTAGTGATTAAATCCCTATAGGATTGAATGAGTCTAATGAATCTTGGCTGAGCCCATTTCTAGGCTCTACACATGCAAGAGACCTGGCTGACTTGTTGTTGGCCAACAGAATAAACCACCCGACCTGTGGTCCAAAATTGTGTCAGCCAGCATCAATAGCTATAGGCCGACAACCCTCTAGTCTTTCCAGGGTTCTCCTGCAGACTCTTGAGCTTGGCTTATGCCCTAAACTTTTGTTTATTCTGTTGCCCCTTCAGGGATTAGCTGAGGACTTAGCATGTACATGTCATGCACATGACATCTCTCCTTGCTAAACTTGATGACGGTGCTATGGACTATTTCTTCATCACTAGTTCGTCCTAAAGTTGGAAGGTATCTGTGAATGGCAACCAAATCTTGGGTAATGGTATGTTGTGTTCTCTAAACCTACTCTATATCAGTACACTCCCTTGCTTGCTTGCTGGAAATCCTCATGCATGGAGGAGCTTGTTCATGGGTACCTAGCCCTGGATTGACCTAATTCTCAACTCTTTTATGGATTTCTACATGATGGCAATGGTTTTGAGCATTTCTGTCGTCGATAATTCTTCCAAATGTTGAAACCCTAATTTTGCAGAAATCCTAATTCTATAGAAACCCTAATTTCAGCCGGGAGTGCTATGGAGTATTTCTTCATCACTACTTCGTCCTAAAGCTAGAAGGTGTCTGTGAATGGCATCCGAATCTTGGGTAAGGGTATGTTGTGTTCTGTAAACCTACTCTATATCAGCGTTCTTGGCCATTTAAGGTCTCCAATGTCTCGGCTCGGCACACACTTGAATGTGTATGGATGCCAGTGGAGCATAGTTGCTTGTGGCAATATATTGGGGATTCGGGAGTGAGGTCCTTCGCGAGGGAAGCCGTGGATTCAATTTCTACACCGACACAACATGTTTGAAATTAATTTCATATGCATGGATGTTGTTGGAAATCTGGTAAGCATTGCCCATGGAGCTTGTATGTAAAATTGCTTGATAATACAAATCATATTACAAGGGGGGGGGTTGGCCCTTTCTTGCCTTATTGCAGTTTTGTGTTGTGCCAAATCACCTTGTTTACGAGCATTAATAGTTTAAATGTGTGTCAAGATTCTACAGATCGGGGGAATCGCATTGGTATTAGAGCCTAGGATCTTCCTCCTTGTGTGGAAGACGATCCTATCTTGCATACACTAACTGTCAGTGTTTTTAAGCATTATGGCCAGCCATACATGCGGTGGTGCGCATGTTTATGCAAGAAGACAAGCTCGTGATGAATAGATGGGTGATAATGTACACCATGGAACAGATGCTAGTGAGAAGAACACCATGCTGAAAATGCAATCCATGTATTCCATGGTGGTTATGCACAAGAGGGATAGCAGTCCCGTGGTAAAGGACAAGACCATGGTGTCTATGTATGTGAGGGACAGCCGTCCCGTGCCAAAGAGAGTGTAGAGTGGTCTTTGAAGACCTGAGGAAACACAAGCTTATGATCAATGGTAAAAAGAGTGAATTCTTTCTTTTAGAGATTCACTATATTAGTCACACAGTTTCTAAAAATGCCATGCGAATGGATCCTGCAAAGATCCAAGCCATTAAGGATTGGTCGAAAGTCAAACCTATTCATGAGATACGTTGTTTCCTTGGTTTATGCTCATACTACAAGAGGTTCATATTTCATTTTGCAATGACTATCTCGCCATTGTATGAACTTACCAAGAAACGAGCTGCATTTAAATGCACGAAATCAGAAATTGATGCTTTTCATAAGCTAAAGAATGCCATTAGATTGGGACCGGTTTTGCTAATTTCCGATTTACAAAAGCCATTCAGTGTAGAATGCGATGCATGTGGCACTTGTCCTAAATCAAGAGGGATATGCCGTTGCATATGAGATGCAAAAAGTTGCATGATGCTGAGCTCTCTCTGGGCATCTTTGAGAAGGAGCTTTTGGCTATAATTCATGCTCTTACAATATGGAAATACTACTTATTGGAAGTTGAATTTACACTCAAGACCAATCATTGAAGCTTGCGGCATTTTCTAACGCAAACCAAGCTCTTAGAAGAAAAATATATATTAGCGTTTTGCAAAAGACCCAACCAGTCTATGAGACAAAAGGTGTACAATGTGTCCATGGAATCTCATCACATGAAAAAAAAAAAGACAACATAACAAAAAGAATTAACACTAATCTCTAGGTAAATGTAGATATGTTTGGATCATCATCGTCATCCTCATCATGGCCAATTTCCTCTCCATATTTCATTTTCAAATTTTGCATATCTTTGGCAAGAAGAGTGTGGTTGTAGGTACTTTATCAAGAAAGCCTTATGTGGCTGCAATTTCAGGTACCTCCCATCAAGACTTGTTTGGGATGCAAGACATGTATCATTCGGTGAATTTGGAGATATATGGGCTGATTTAACAAAGAAGGGAATAAAAATAGATCTATTATTAGACACTCCTTGCATCTTTCTTCTAATGCCTCGTATGTAATAAAAGAAGGCTATCTCATGAAAGACAATTGCCTATGTGTGTTATCAAACATGAGGCAAAAGGTTTTAGATGAATGCCTTGCTCCTCCCTATGTAGGACAAAGGAATATTGCCTATCACTCAAGTAATTTGGAGGTATTTCTTTTCGCTAGGTATGAGAAAGGACATAGAGGCTTATGTACGTACATGTATCATTTGTCAAAAGGTGAAATTTTATAGGCAAAAGGCTGCCAACTTGCTTCGGCCTTTGCCAGTTCCAAACCAGCCATGGGAAAGCATTGTGATGGATTTTATCATGCATTTGTCTCATGGACACAGAATGGCAATAATGCAATATGAACTATTTAGCCTAGATTCTCTCAAACTCAAAACTTAAAGCTATGTAGGCCAAGGTGGGATCAAAACGTACGTATGGATCCAATCCGTACCGTACATCCGTACCGTACGGGGATCCGTACGTACGGATCGATCCGTACGTTGTTTTTTTTGGGCGGCGTGCCTGCGTCTTGTGTCTGGACTCTGGAGGCCGTACGACCTCAACCTTCCGGTAAGAGCTAGCCGCCATGCTCTCTCCTCTCTACAGTCGCACTCTCTCTCTCTCTTCGCTACTGTTGCCGCCGCCTTCTCCCTGGGCCGCCCCCTGCTCACCGCTGCCTCAGTTCGCCTCTGCCCTCACCGCCCCTGTTCGCTTCGCACCTCTGTGCGTAGCCGCCCTCTCTGTTCGCCACTGGCGCCCAGTACGGCTGGCAATATAACTCACCCACCCTTGCTCAGGCCCCCAAGGTAGCAACATAACTCTCTCTCTCTCTCTCTCTCTCTCTCTCTCTCTCTCTCTGTGAGCCTTAGCCCACCATCTGTGGACGACTCACTCGTGACAATGTGACTTGTCTTAAGTAATAAGTATTAAGTATGATTGACGACTTGTGATTCTAATTTCTCACTTTTGAATTAGTAGGTTTGTGACCTTGTTGTGTCTCTATTTCGAAAGTTTTATATGTCAATGTGGACATGGACTGAAATTTTATGTAGGTGGCTGAAATTTCTGAGATTTTATGTATTTTTACCAATGGTACGTATTTTTACGTACCTTAATTTTTTTTTCCGTACCAAACAACATACAGTACGTACGGATCCATACAGTACATAATGTTTGGTACCACCTTGATGTAGGCGGCGGGCTTAGAGCAAGCAAGCTCACTTCTTGCTTGTCAGAAAGATCATAAAAGCTGAGCATATTGTCAGAATGATTATGTCAAAGATGTTTAAGCATCATGGTATGCCCAAGTCAATTGTAGGGGGAGGTTGAATAAGCTGCGCTCCCTTGTTGCTGCTGCATGTGCCCCCCCCCCCCTCCCCCTTTGCCGCCCTACTTGCCTCCTCCCTTGCCTCGCGTCTACCTCCTCCCATCTGTCCTGCCCGCCTGCGCCTCCCTTCGCCGCCTCTTGCTCTCGCCTTTGCCTTTGCCTTCGCCTCCGCCTACGCCTCTTCTCTCTCCTTGCCCTTGCCTTTGTCCCCCCCTTGCTCTTGCCTGCTAGCACCGCCTCCCCCCTCTTTGTTCTGCCCGCTGGCGCCCCCCCCCCCCCCCCCCCCCCGCCCAGCGCCTCCTCCCGCCTTCTTGCGCCCCCCACTTTTTCTTCCCTTCATCCCCTCTTCTTTGCTCCCGTCTTGTCGCCCTCCCTTCTTCCATCGGCTTCAGCAGCACCCTCAGTTTGTGGGTTGTTTCTCTATTTTCGGCAAGTTTCGGCCTCTTTTGGTCTTCACCCCCAGGAGGACTCCATGGCAGCCACACCGTCTCCGTCGACCGAGGCCGCTGTTACCTGTCTTTCGTTTTTTGAAGCGGACTTGCAACTTCTCGCTACTACGACTGTAGCATCCCTAGAGGCCTCCACTTTGGTAAGCAAGATCGTCTGTAGTCGCCCCGCATGTGGCCAACTTAGAGATCTCCTTCAAGCTTGCCTCCTAAATGCGCCTGCAAAGACCGCAAATATTCATCTGTTGGGGCGTGGCTTGTACCAGGTTGAGTTCGATTCACTAGCAGCGTCTAATCTTGTCATGCAGCTAAGCCACGTTGCATTGCGTACGGCCCAGGTGTTCTTTGTACGGTGGCAGCACGGCTTCGACCCGGCATCTGACCCTCTAGCTGGAGTTTCAGGCTTTCCCGTGATAGTCTGCATTCCAGGCCCAGGAAGGAATACCTTCCTCTTCTCCTGGTGATTGGTGGTGCCATCGGGAGAGTGATGGAATCCCCCCCCACCGCTGCCTCGGCCCTTGCACGAGCAATCGGGATTCCATCTCTCCGCATTTGTCTTGCCTCGCCAGATTATGTGTCTCACATGATATCTATTCCTAGCCTTTGGGGCGACCCCATTATGCAGAGAGTGGAGTATTCCGGCCTTCCAATTTCCAGGCCAATGCTTCATTCGCAGACAGATGGGACATTTGGCCAGAGCGAGCTTGCCCTCAGTGATAGTCTAGGAGACCGCCCCCGATGGTTCCCCCCTTACTTCCCGCTCAGATCCGCACTAGGGGGCTGAGGGAGAAGCAGGTTCCCAGGCAGCAAAGCACCAGGTACCGACCATGGATGACCCACCAGCTGGAGACTGGCAGACGGTTGGTCCCTGCCCGGGTCACTAGCCGAGCACCGGAGTGGACCGTCGCCGTCGTGCGCGTCAGGCTGGCAGCATGCAGGAGGATTCGGTTCTGTCAGAGAACCGTTACGAGCACTTGCCCGCAGACGGCAGGCCCCCTCCAGTCATGGAGAGGGCCCCTCCGCCCCCCCCAATTTGGTGGCTGATTCCTCATTGCGACTCCTCTTCTGGCCCTCAATGCCCAGTGGGGCTGGTTGACCTCACCCTCTCTTCGTCGAGCCTTCCCCAGCAGCCTTCCTCTCCGATGGTTGCCTCTCAGCAACGTCCCTCTCCAGCCTCGCCACCTCCCTCGCCCCCTCGCCACCCTCGCCTCCAACTCTACCCGTACTTGCTCCATGTGTCCCCCCCCCCCCCCCCCTCCCTTTGGCGCCTCTCCAAAGTACTCCCGTCGGCCCCCCTACAACCCTTGATCCGGAGAGGAGACAACCGGCGAGTTCCGTTCATCGCCTAGTTCATCGTTACTCAGAGCCGGTGGAGATGACCATTGCGGCCTCATCGGTGAGGGCTCTTCCACCTAAGTCTCCAAGCGGGCCTCCCCAAGATCTTGGGGCAGCCCGTGGATTATAGTTTCTTCCGGTGTCTTTTGACGGAAGGGACATGCAGGTTTGAGGAGACTATAGCCCCTATTCTGATACGTGTGGTCTTCCACCACTCCAGATCCTCTATGCCAGAGAATGGTGTGATGATCTTCTCTTTCCCCTTGAGCACAGCCTCGGGGACAAAGTGGGATCCAGAGTCGGTGGCCGCTACCATTCAGGGCCAGGCAGTTGAGCTATCGTAGCATCTTCAGGATCTCTGCATCACCGAGGTTCTTACTCATCTATGATCTGTGGCCAAGATGGAGCTTGGTGGATCAACCCACAGAGACCAGGAAGGGGAGATGATGACCTCTAGCCTGGAGGTGTTGGTCAGCCTGGAGGTGTTGCTTTCTGTGTTCATGCGTACCGCAGTACCTCTCCCCCCTTCTTACAGGTATCTGCATTGTGATCGATGGAGCACGGAGTATGCATACTCTCGCGCTCGAACAGAGTGGCAGTACATGGAGGGCATGATCCACCACTTGTCGTGACTTCGCACCAGGACGGATTGTGACTATTCCCTGTCTAAACCTGCACCCAGGACTCTTCGAGTGGAGGGCAGTTCCGATAGTTCTGCCTCACACAGAGATTGATATGAGGATTGTCTCATGGAACATTCAGGGTTTAGGGGGGTCTCAATGCTTTCAGAGATGAGGCATCCTTAGAGGAGAGCTTTAGCGAGCTATGGTGGGGGAACCTATCGACATTCATTTCCTCCAAGAGCATCACCTTACTGAGGGACGCACCCGCCGCTGAGGGAAGATTTCGCCAGGCAGGAGTCGTACTTTTTGGTCTACATCCTTCGGCTCTTTAGGGACACAGGGTGGAGTGCTCTCTCTGTCAATGAGCAGCTTTCTCCGTCTGTGACAGGATCAAGAGTCATAGTTCCAGGACATGCTCAGTGGGTTACCATTCTGATTGGTGAGGATAGCGTTGGCTTCCTCAACATTTATGCCCCGAATGGCTACTGGAGGTAGAGCTATCTTTTGGAGCACTGTCCGATAGGCCATGCTCCAGGCTGATTTTTGGTGTATGGGCAGTGACTTCAATACGATAGAGGCAGCAGAGGACAGACTTTTAGGTGGCACGGCCACAGTCTCGGGAGTGGAGTACTCTGCCTGGGAGGAGATGATACTGATTCTTAGGGGACAGGACCCTTGGTATCTCCCAGAGTTTGGGCGTAGCCTTGGGAGTCTTAGCTTCTCTGGATCGGATAGGAGGAGCACTAGCCCCAACCTCTCTTGGCTGGACAGATTTTACGTCGACGAGTGGGCTTGCAGTTGTGGGGGCATGGTTGGTATTTTGGCAGGCACTACTTTTTCAGATCATGCCCCAGTTATTTTGTCGCTAGAGGACCCATAGAGGCATGACAAGCATGCAAGCTCGAGGATATCAGACAGCCTTATTCAGGACCCGAGATCTGCAGCCGGATTGAGCAAATATGGGTGGGATTGGACTTTTCCTTAGGCTCTGTAGTGTGCACTTTGGATGATGGCCTGGGGTAGATCAATGTTTTCTTGCAGGATGCAGCCTAGGAGGGATTTCGGGAGTAGGAGAGGAGTCTGAGGAGGTCCTAGCCTCTTTACAGCGTCTTCAGGAGAGTCCCCCAGATAGCCCGTGGATTGAGGGTCAGCTTGCTGCCACCCACACGGAGATTCGGTCCATTGAGGAAAGGAGGGTGGAGTACAGATACCATGCCAAGGCTTCATTCTGGACTCAGGCCGGCGACAGAGTTACTGGAGATTTCTTTGAGATAGCTGCCCCCCACAGGAGGAGAGACAGTATTCGCAGGTTGCGTGGCGAGGATGGAGCTATTGTTTCTAATCCCCCACATGTGACAGCCATCGCCACGGATTTCTTTCGATCTCTTCTCACTGGTGCCCCGTTATCCTCCCAGTCTCCAGGTGATCTCCACAACACTGAGACTAGTTTTGTTCAGGATCGGAGCATTTTGGACAACATCTTTACCTTTTGGGAGGCAACAGCTTCGGCTAGGATGCGGTAGCATGACCTCATTGTGCTACTCCTAGACTTTGAGAAAGCTTAGGACAAGGTGGATTAGAGCTTTCTAGAGGGCACAATGAGCCGGATGGGATTCCCCATGGAGTGGATTCGTGGAGTCTCAGGACTTTACTCAGCATCACACAGCTAGGTGTTCTCATTCAGGGAGCCCGAGGCGACAGATTCCCCCTTTTCCGCTCGGTTCGACAGGGCTGTCCTCTGGCACCTTACCTTTTCCTATTTGTCACCAAGGCCATGAGTAGTTTTCTCTCTGCCCAGGAGACTGGACTTCAGGGATTGCGCCTTCCCCTTCGCACATAGGATGAGCTGTTGGACTCACAGTTTGCAAATGACACATCAGCCTACCTTGCAGGAGATGTTGCGAATCTCCAGAGATTCGCGGAGGCGATCGAGATTTTCTGCCATGCATCAAGAGCAAAGATCAACTGGCACAAGTCGTGTGGTTTTTGGGTAGGGTCAGCACCCGCCCCGACTTGGCGACCAATTGAGGCTTTGTAGTGGGTCTCGAAGGGCACTCTAGTCCGCTACCTCGGTTGCCAGGTTGGCATTGATATCTCTCCTCAGCAGCAACTCGCTCCATTCGGAAGAAGCTTTTATACTGGAGCTTGGCGAGGCTATCCTTAGCAGGCAGAGTGGTAGTGGCGAACTAGGTACTGCTTGCCACCATGTGGTACATCACTTCGTGCTGGGCCTTTTCTCGGGCATGTATTGGCTAGGAACAACGTTTGATCTGGAATTTCTTGTGGGCCGGAAGTGATGGGAGGCCAGCCAGGGCCAAGGTGGCATGGAGAGTGATCATTCAGCCACGTAGCAGAGGGGGGCTTGGCCTCATCGATCCCGCTATACAGACTTGTGCCCTGCTGGGCAAGTTGATTGTGTGAGGACTCCTACGCGGTGGTGAGCCTTGGAAGGATTTCCTCTTGGCCTGGATTTTAGCCTACACTCTGAGCCTTGGGGGCCCATGGCCGCAGAGTAGTAGATGGATCTTCTCAAAGATGCGAGCCCGTGGTTTTAGCCCCATGGTCAAATAACAGGCATCTAGTCCTGGATTGATCTAATTCTCAACTCTTTTATGGATTTCTACATGATGACAAGGGTTTGAGCAATTCTGTCGTCGACAATTCTTCCAAATGCTGAAACCCTAATTCTGTTGAAACTCTTATTCTGCAAAAATCCTAACTTGCAAAATCCCTAATTCAGCAAAAACCCTAATTTCAGCCATGCTATGGAGTATTTCATCATCACTACTTTGACCTAAATGTGGAAGGTGTTTGGGAATGGAAACCGAATCTTCGGTAAGGGTTTCTTGTGTTCTCTAAACCTACTCTTATATCCGCATTATAGTGGACCATTTAAGGTCTCCTATGTCTCGGCTTGGCACACACTTGAATGTGTATGGATGCTAGTGGCCATAGCTGCTTGTGGCAAGATACTAGGGATTGGGGAGTGAGGTCCTTTGTGAAGGAAGCTGTGGATTCCAATTCTACACCGACACATGTTTGAAATTGATTTTATATGCATGGATGTTGTTGGAAATCTGGTAAGCATTGCCCATGGACCTTGTATGTGAAATTCCTTGATAATACAAATCATTTTACAAGGGGGGTCAACCCTTTCCAGCTTATTGCAATGTCATTTCAATTTTCAGCATTGCTATCTTGTTTTTTGTTGTGCCACATCACCTTGTTAAGTGTGTGTCAAGATTGTGCTCAACCTCAATCGGGGGAATTACATTGGGAATGTCACGTCCGAGCCATGAGATTGTACTCAACCCCAACCGAGGAATTACACTCGGAATGTCACATCTGAGCCATATGATACGAAATGGGGTAATCATCATCATACATTCTATGGAGCTAACCCCCCTGGAGGAGGAGGGGGCCATCAAGGATATCAAGCATGGGTAGCCTGTAGAAGTCTCTACAGATCCCTGGGCGAGGGAAGGTGGCTTTGTGCCTCCAAGATCTCCTGAGGAGTTTGGGATGTTGGGTTCACTGTAGTGCCGTGGCCTGATCTAGAGTCACATTAAAGTGGGTCTGGCAGGAGGTTTGGCATCGAGAATGTGTGGTTGGATGAGGCTGTGGGTATGTCATCCATGGCTGGTGTGGGAGGCTTTGCGTCCTTGTCTCTTTGCAAATGAACTGGGCTCCACCTCTAGCACCAATCCATAGAGTTTTGCCAATGTGTGGCCAATCATAATCCTCTTCTAATTATTAGGATCAAGTGGATCCCCGGCTTTGAGGATCGGGGTGATGGTGTTAGCGGACCAAGAGGGTGGAAATCCTTCACAAAGTGATCTATTGAACATGTAGGCTAGTAGGGGCACCAGCGTACCATCGACATGTGAGATGTACTTGTCAATGAGTCCCTCGTGATCTTGGGCCTGCCCGTTACGTAGTCTCTGGATGGCCTTGAGAACCATGTCCTTTGCGAAGAAGGTGGAGGTGGTGGGGGTAGAGGTGGCTGATCGGGGGATATGATAGCAAGAGCGTGCATAGGAGTGTCATGTGCTCGGGCAGGTGATAGGTGTGGGGGGGCGATGTTCTTGGAGTTTCCTCGGTCTTATTTGTAGTTCGGCCCTAAGAAGAGTCGGTATAATACATCCTCTTTCCGAGTGTAGAACACTCGTTTCTTGCGTTGGGTGAGGCATTGAAAAATCCATTGCACTTGGCGCTTCGTGATTTGCCCGATGCATACCTCATGCTTAAGACAGGAGCGTGTGGCTTGACATTCGTCATCATACCAAGAGTTACGGGGCATGGAACCGCAAGGTGGCTTGGCAGTAGACCGCTGCGTGCAGATGAAAGAAGTGGTCGTAGCAGATGTGTGGAGAATGGTGGTGAGTTGTGATGTGAGCACGGGATGGGGGACAATAGGATTCACATCCTTGAGTTGGCAGTAGATGTGGTCGGAGTAAACAAGGTCAAGCTTGTGATCAAAATGGACATGGGTGTAATTTGAGATGGGGGATGGTGGCCAGGGGACGGGTGGTGAGAGGTAGGCATGGTGAGCTTCAAAGTGGGGTAGCGGGATGGAGAAGTCAAGGAGAAGGTGTTCCAAAGCCGGAGATCCGAACAAGTAATCCACGGTGCTGGTACCTCTTGAGTAAGGGAAGGAGGTGAGGGAGTCAGAGGAGGACCATCAAGACATCCTGTTATAGATAACAAGACCATCTGCAATTCTTAGCTCTAAGAAATGTCTCCGATACACGGTGACGTCATCATGGTCCTATGATGATCTATGTAACCCCATGTCAGTGATGTCGAGCTCTTGAAGTCAAATAGGGTCAAGTAGTGGAACTTGGCGACTCCCTGTCTTGGCGTTGAAGTCTTTGGGCACAGGAGGACTTCACCCAAGTGTGAGAACTCCATAATATTCCCATATAATGATAAGTACGGTGATTGGCCATGCTATGCAGCATAAGGGGAGTGACACGGTGCAAAACAACACACAGTAATGTGGATGACCATGTCCTCGATAAGCTGTAGCCGCACCCAAAGATACATCATACCTTGCATCCTCGTCCTTCCGGACGATGTTGAGAATCTGTCAGAGGTGGGGTCTAAAAAGGGCAGCTACCCCTCTTGAGCCACGTGCTCCTCGTGATGTGTGGGTCGCACCTCGAAAAGCTGATTCCCACTCATACTCGGCTATGTATGGTAAACCTATCTTAGGGCTCTATTGAGTCTCTGCATAGAAAATGAGAATCTCGCTCAAACCTCTTGGATTCGACCACACGATGCCATTGCAGTTCCATACTGCTAGCATCAGGTGTTTGGTCTCATAGACCCTGCGTCCCTATTTGGGACGGCGCTCAGTGATAATGACTGTGCCATCTCTTTGTAGATAGCCCACTTGCCCGCTCTACAGACCTCATGAATCGTCATTATTGCCTCACGCCGGTGTGCCACGTGTGCTGATCATCCCCCATGTAGACCTGTGTGCCCTTGAGGCAGCTCGTCTATCTAAGAGGGCGTGTCTGTTGGTGGCATTAGGGAATCTGATGATGAGAGGCCGTTCTTGTGTGGGTCTTGTCCACTCCTATCATATGGCAAATCCTCATGGCATCTGCCTTGGGAGAAGTCCCCACACTTGCACATGGAAGGCCCTATCCTTCGTGCGTTTCTCCTCCCCGAGAGTGTCATGTATGATGCTCTGTGGGGGTTTGGGTGGCCTCTGGCGTTGTCTGTTGCTATATTTGGGTCTCTTTTAGCATCTGAATCTCCTCCCCCTCCTCCTCCTCCTCCTGGTGGTTCACCTTTGCCTCCAGTACTTCAATTCTAATTATGAAGTGTTCCAGATACCATGTCATCTGATGCTAATTGTGAATTTAATTCAGCTACTCTAGATGTATGGGAGAGACAGGCTTTTGAGAACGTAAGGGCATAGTTTGCCAATGTTTTCCCAACTGAGTTACCTCATGGTCTTCCGCCCAGTCGGTTGGGTGATCATAAGATTGATTTAGTTCCAGGGTCTCAACCTATGAGCATTGTGCCTTACAAGATGAGCCAGTTGGAAGAGGATGAGATTCCCCGACAGTTGTCAGAATATCCTAGGATGGGACAAATTTGTAAGAGTAAATCTCCTTGGGGGGCACCGGTACTTTTGAAGCTCAAGGACGGATGCTGGAGAACGTGTCAACTATAAAAAGTTGAATAAAATTACAATCAAGAATAGATATCCCCTTCCCAAAGCAGATGATTTGATTGATAGGTTGCAAGGAGCTTCCTATTTTTCGAAGATTGACCTTTGTACGGGTTACCACCAAATATGGATAGCTGAGGAAGGCATCTTTAGAACAAGATTCCCCATGCAGTATGGCCATTATGAGTTTCTCTTATTATCTTTTGGGCTCACGAATGCTCCTGCTACTTTCGAGCAAATGATGAATGATCTCTTTAGGGATTATTTAGGGAAATTTGTGGTTGTGTTTCTAAATGATATCTGGATATACATTCATACTCTAGAGGAGCACGTCAAACATCTCCAGATCGTCTTGAGGATTTTCAGATGGGAGAAGTTGTATGCCAAGTATACAAAGTGTGAGTTCTTCAAAAGAGAACTCATATATCTAGGACATCTGATTTCTCGAGATGAATGAGCATAGATCTTGAGCGAAAACAGAAGGTTTTGGACGAGTTCCTCATATTGTGAGGCAACTTCAAGCGTTTTTTGGGATTTACCATCTTTCTTAAGAAATCGGTGAGGGATTATTCATAGTTAACTAGACATAAGTCCAATAGCCCGATTTTTTGGAACAAGAAGCTTGATGCGGCTTTTCAAGCTCTCAAGCTTAAGGTGAGGGAAGCACCTGTATTGGGCTTGCTAGATCCTAGTAGACCATTTGTGGTCGAGTCGGATGCTAGTGATTTTGCGATAGGCACAGCATTATTCCAAAATGGCCGACCTGTGGCATTTGAAAGCAAGAAGCTAGATGATACCCAAGGCGGATGGCACACTGAGGAGTAAGAGTTGTATGCAGTTATATAGGCTCTGAAAACTTGGCGACATTATCTTTATGGAACCAAGTTTGTTGTGCTGACCGACCATGAGTCGATTAAGTACATGTGTGATAGACTTGTGTTGAGTGGGAGGAAGGCATGATGAGCTGAGCTGATGCAAGATTTTGATATGGAGATAAAGTATCGGAAGGGTAGCTTGAATAGAGTGGTAGATGCCTTGAGTAGAATTGGGAGATGAACTATTTGAGCTTCACCAAGACTAGGGCTGACCTTTATGACTCTCTGAGAGGGCTATGTGAGACGGACAATCATTTTAGTTGGTATTGGCATCAGGTCGAGGTAGGGAGCTCTATAGATTTAGACTGAGACTCGGGAGTCGTGCCATTCATTTGTAAATTGTGTGGTAGGTCGTTGGTTTCTTATTCGGAATGGATTGTTGTTCCGGAATGATGAGGTTTGTGTATCGGATAACGGTGAGATTAAGAAGAGGATCCTGTATGAATGTCATGATGCTCCTACAAAGGGTCATCCAAGGATACAACGAACCTATGATTTAGTAAAATGGACGTTTTACTGGCCTAAAATGATGGCGGTTGTTCAGGACTGTGGTAAAGTGTCGTCAATGTCAAGTGAATAAGGCTGAATGCCTTAGTTTTGGAAATATGTTACATCCTCTAGAGATCCCAAGAGGTAAATGGGAGAGTATTTCCATGGACTTCATTGTAGGTTTGCCACGAACCAGCAAAGGGCATGATGCTATCTGGGTATGGTAGACAGATTGACGAAGATGGCATGATTTTTACCTACAAAAGTGACAATGAAGGCAACCGAATTGGCACAACAATTTGTTGAGCAGCTTTTCAGGTTGTATAGCTTGCCTTTTGATATAATCAATGATAGGGACTCGAAGTTTTCTATACATTTCTATCAGTTAGTTTTCCAGAGATTGGAGATTATGTTGAGTATGAGTTCCTCTAATCATCCTCAGTCTAGTCTGATGGGCAAACAGAGAGGGTGAATCAAGTTTTGGAGGATGTGCTTCATGCATACGTCTCCAAGAGTCCATCAGATTGGGAGAAGTACATCCCGATGGTCGAGTTTACCTATAATAGTGCTAAGCATGCGGCTATTGGCTAGAGTCTGTTTATGATGATATACGGATACCAACCTAGATCTCTAGTAACAGTCGGACTTAAGGGTATTTAGATTGATACGGCTAGAGATTTCTTAGTAGATATGCAGGGAATGCTAGTCAGTGCATGAGAAGCTATCAGAAGTGCACAAGATCGTGCACGGTTTTGTGCTGATAGGCAGCGTTCACCGAGAGAGTTTACCGAGGTGATGCTAGTTTATTTGAGAGTGCCCAAGAGTTCAGAGACATTATGTACGGGGAAGGATGGGAAGCTATCCCCGAGGTGATGTGGACTTTACAGGATCTTGAAAAAGGTTAGTGAGGTTGCTTATAGTCTAGAGTTGCCTCCGAATGTAAAAGTTCATCCGATCTTTCATGTCAGTCGACTGAAAGAGATGCTGGGAGTTGAGGATAACCTTGTTACCCCTCAGGAACTTGTTGAGGTTGAGGACTTGTCCTATATTCCACATGACCCTGAGAGGATTATAGATTTCACGCAAAGGCACTTAGAAACAAGTTGATCCATGAATATAAGATTAAGTGGAAAGATAGGGTAGAGGAGGACTCAACTTGGGAGTTGATAGCTAGTTTGAGTAATTCCCTAATTTCATATAAGAGTAAATGTTTGAAGAGGGGAAGAATGTTATGTACCTAGACACTAATCTATGGATTAGGAAACTAATCCAGTGAGGTTAGGGGGCTCCGAGATTAGGGATTAACATGCTGATACTTGGCTAAGATTCTTGGGTTGATAAAACAAGCTTAATGGCCTTTTATAGCGAGGTATCTATTTATGGCATGGTTATCACTATATAAGTGAGGGCTTGTGTTATTATGAGACAGTTGTGCGGATGTACCACTGATGGTCTAGCTTGGACCAAGAGACCAGATACGCTCATGCCACGCACATGGCGAGTACGTAGGTTGGCATGTAGAAGCCCTACGGGCAAGCTTCGGTGGTATGGGACACTCCGGAGTTAGACACGGGCCTATGGGATTGTGTAGGGAGCCCTAGCCTTGGCTCGGGGGAGATCGGTGGACGCCGATCATGGTTGGGAGGTGAGCTAGCTTGTTACTCATGATTTGGTTTAAGACTAACCTTGGTTTTTTTTGCTGTGTTTAGGGAGATTTAGGGAAGGACTTTACAACGATGTTCTTAGAGTTTCCTCGAGGCCTCTTTGCAGTTCGGCCCTAAGAAGAGTCGGTATAACTCATCCTCTTTCCGAGCATAGAATTCTTCTTTCTTGCGTTGGGTGAGGCGTTGAGAAATTCTTTGCGCTTGGCACTTCATGATTTGCTCAATCCGTATTTCATGCTTAAGACGGTAGCATGTGGCTCGGTGTTCGCCATCATACTAGGAGTTCTAGGGCATGGAACCACAAGGTGGCTTGGTGGTAGACCAATGCGTGTAGATGAAAGAAGTGGTGGCAGATGTCTGGAGTATGGTGGTGAGGTGCAATGTGAGGGCGGATAGGGGGACAGTAGGATCCACATGGTGGAGTCGGCGGTAGATGTGGTGGGAGTAAACATGGTCAAGCTCGTGATCAAAATGGACCTGGGTGTAAGGTGAGATGGGGGTTGGTGGTGGGGGGATGGGTGGTGTGCAAGTAAGAGTGAAAGAGAGGTAGGCATGGTCAACTTCAAAGGGGGGTGGCGGTGGGGGGAGTAAACATGGTCAAGCTCGTGATCAAAATGGACCTGGTGTAAGTGAGATGGGGGGTGTTGGTGGGGGGATGGGTGGTGTGTAAGTAATTGTGAAAGAGAGGTAGGCATGGTCAACTTCAAAGGGGGGTGGCGGGATGGAGAAGTCGGGGAGAAGGTGTGCCAAAGCCGGAGATCCCATCAAGTAATCCACGGTGTTGGTACCTCTTGAGTAAGGGAAGGAGGTGAGGGCGTCAAAGGAGGGCCATCGGGACATCTTGTTATAGATAACAAGACCATGTGCAACTCCTAGCTCTAAGAAATGTCTTCCATACACCGTGATCTCCTCACGGTCTTGTGATGAGCTCTGTGATGTCTAGCACTTGTAGTTTGATAGGGTCGTCCAGATCATGTAGTGGGATATGTTGACTCCCCATCTTGGTGTTGGAGTCCCCGAGCAGGAGGACTTCCCCCAGCTATGAGAATTCCATAGTATCCCCGTATAATGGTAAGTACGGTGACTGGCCATGCCATGCGGCGTAAGGGGAGCGGCACACACGGCAATGTGGATGACTCTGTCCCTGGTAAGCTGTAGCTGCACCCAAAGATACCATGCATCCTCGTCCTTCCAAACGATGCTGAGAATCTGTTGGAGGTGGGGTCTAAAAAGGACAGCTCCTTGTCCCGAGCCACGTACTCCTGATGTGTTGGTCTCGCCTCGAAAAGCTGACTCCCACTCATACCTGGCTATGTATGGTAAACCCTGAGAGAGAGAGAGAGAGAGAGAGAGAGAGAGAGAGTTATATTAAATATCTTCAAAAGACCTAGTGGGTCTATGAGACCAAAGTGATACAATAGTGTCCGTGTAATCTCATCATGGTACAAAAGAAAACAAAGACTAGAGCTATGAGCTGAGAATGTCAAATCTGAGCCATATGATACAAGGGTCTTTAAGACAATGGAAGTCCATTGATATGCATTCTAGGTTGATCATGCACAGTGGCATATGATCAAGAAAGAAAACGAAATTTGACAACTAGATACAGAGAGTAGAAAAAAAAAAAAGAGCAAGGCAACTATATCAATGCATACATCATAAATGGTTTTACATGCAATGAATCGTGGGCAATGTCCTTGTGCAAAAACAAGGCATGTGCACATATTGTTTCCAGTCATTCAGTCATTCATACCAGATGACCGGATGAAAACTGATGAGCTCTTCTACTAATTAGTACATCAAAATTCCCCATCTTACAAATTATTGTTAACTTGCCCCACTGCCAGAAATGTCTTTTTTATCCCTCTAGGATAAGATTGGTTAAGTAATTTTATCCCTCCAGGATAATCTTCTAGGATAAGCCTGTAAAAAATAAAGTGGTCCATGTCAGGCTGGTGAAATTAGCCTTAATATAAAACACAGGAAGTTAAGAAAAAGCAATGTGCTTGATATGAACGGGGGAAAGGATAAATATTTATGTCCGATGTTTTTGAAAAGTTTTGGTTGTTGTTAGGTCTATGATTCTGGGGTGTAAAAGAGAAACCGCACGAGTATCGGCTTTCCTTGAACAAGGGGCTCCTATGTCTGTTAACTTGGAAGCTCTTTGCACTCTAAAGTTTGCAATAAAGCTTCTGCCTTATCTTTTTGCACTTGTTTTGCTTTTGCTACGCTTTTTGAGTTTTCAACCATGCTTTGCTCATCAGAATTGAGGGAGAACAATTGCCTCAATCGGTTCTTCACTTTTAATTCTGTTATCTTTAATTAATTTCTGAGTCTATTCTTGCAATCAGTCTCATCGTATAGCTGCAGTTCACAGTATACAGATCATATGTCTGCGTAATCAGTCAACCCCTGACAGTACATTCAAGGTAGGTGGTAAAAACATGATTACAGAAACACGGGAACATAGATTTTTGCTGTCATGAGCCTCAGCACTAATTTCCTTCTGATTCACCATGGGCCATGAATTGACTGTAAATGCAGGCTGCCTGGTAGTGGAAGCCTCTTTTTGGGTTTGGGATCTATTTTATTCCAGTAGGTGGCCATAGAGGTGCTGTCAAAAAAGTATCTTCTATTTCATTTTGCACAAGAGGGACATGCATAGGACTTAATTCTGGCAGCATAATGAGTTGAGTTTGGACTATTTGTTTTCGCTGCTGCTACATGGGGCTGGAGCTGTCTGGTTATACAACTGGTTTGATTCTGCACTCCTGAGTGTATATTGGTTTTTAAAAGAGAAATATGGGTCATTGGCTTCTCACCAGTTTAGTAAAGTCAAGCTAAGGAATTACGTCTAGGTGAAAATTGTCCTGTTCCGTAAGATTCTAACTTGCCAAATAGATCACAGTGCCATCATGTGAAAGTATTTTAATATGGGTCATTGGCTTCTCATCAGTTTAGTAAAGTTAAGCTAAGGAATTACGTCTAGGTGAGACTTGTCCTGTTAAGGTTTGAACTTGCCAAATAGATCACAGTGCCTTCATGTGAGTATTTTAATCTCTTTTTTTTGTGCATGAAGTTGCCAGAGAAACCATTACTGAAGAGTGAACTCAGCAATCCTGCTCTTTGGGCAGGACATTGGTCTCAATTGTGTCCAACTTGCAAGGTGCTTGTTTGTCCCATGTTTGATTTTGTCAAAAGAATTCGCAGTTTTGAATGCTTGATACCTTTCAGCCTCATGTTGGTATTGCAGATAGTACGGCCCATACGGTCCAAGCACTGCTCCTCTTGTAACAGATGTGTAGAACAATTTGATCACCATTGCCCATGGATTTCTAACTGTGTTGGAAAGGTAACAATTCAGATGTATTTAGGGTGTCGTAATCTTCTAATTAAGAAGTCTTTATATGTGTATATGAGAGTCTATATAATTATTCTTTTTCACAGCCTGACAAGTGTGGCAACATGCCCTCTCATTGGTGCAGAAAAACAAATGGGACTTTTTCATTTTTCTCTGCTTGGAGAGCTTTGCCATGCTTCTTAGTGGAGTTGTAACCATCCAAAGTAAAACATTTTGAGGAATTTTGAATTAATCTCATACTCACAACTTCAATATGTTACAAGGCTCTCAGTAAACTAAGGAATTCAATGAAAATTATTCGTTTTTTTCCTACTTTACAGGGCTGTGGATGGACCCCAGTGCTCCAGTCTCAGCTGGGGCATGGATTGGTTTTATTGGTACACGGCATGCCGGTGCTCTGGGTTTTCTTATTATTGACTTCTTCATATTCATAGGTGTAGCAACTTTGACAGGGATGCAGGCAACACAGGTACTGTCAGGAAGGGTTTCTGTATTTACATCTGAAGTGTCATTGTTGGTTAATTAGGCTACGGACCAGTGATTGACATGAACAAAAACCACTTTATCCTAACATAGCTCTACTTTCTGTGGTAGTGGGGACGGGCGTGGGAGGGCTTTGAGATGCAACACTAAATGTCTCATTGGTGTTGCGAGTGGGATGTGCAGCAAGCTAAGATTTTTTCCAAGACAAGGGAGACAATGTAGTGCACCTTCTCACAGCAGCCCCTGATCAGCTCTGCGCGTAGCCATTCTATGCATGAAATTATCGAGGAATTTGCCTCCAATTGTTCTAACAAGTATCAAAATCTACAGGGTTGCTTCCTTGCCTAGCCACACTTTCCTATTCTTTTCAATTGCCTCTTGAAACTGGAGAGGTTTGCATGAATGGTCCAGCCTCCTGCTTAGCGAGTGTCTGCATATTCAGAGGGGTTCTTCCCTCTCGCTTCAAGAACCATTAAGAGGGCTCATTAATCGACAGTTCGAATCGTAGAGGGATGTGTTCGAATCGTAGAGGGATGTGTGGCAAGAAAGCTGCAAGCTAAGGTTTTTTCCTAGACGAGGGACACAATGTAGTGCACCTTCTCACAGCATCATCTCTCCGCATAGCCTTTCTATGCATGAAATTATTGAGGAATTTGCCTCCAATTGTTCTAACGAGCATCAATAATCCACCGGGTTGCTGCCTTGCCCAGCCACACTTTCCTATTCCCTCTTGCTTCAAGAACCATTAAGAGGGCTCATTAATGGACAGTTCAGAATTGCTAGAGGAGAATTCTCATGTGGATACAGGATTTTTCAAAAAAAGAACCCCCCTGTCTGAACTGACCATATGAGCAATTAAAAGTCATGCAATGAATTCAGGATGTTTGTCAATAATCTTTCAAATAATTTGTTTCTGTTTCATGTCTGCAGATTGCACGAAACATCACTACCAATGAGCTCACAAATGCCATGCGATATAACTACTTGAAAGGTCCAGATGGACGTTTTCACAATCCTTATGATCAGGGCTGTCGCAAGAATTGCAGTGATTTTCTTATAGAAGGATACAATGAGGATATAGAATTGCCGCGGCAACCAATGCAGCAGAATGGGGTGGGAATGGTACAGCTAATGCAAAAGTCTTGTCCTTCTAGTTCATCCACTTCCACAACAATGAATGTGGTGAGCACAAATGGCTCAAAAGCTCATCATCATCAGCATTCATGAGCTTGTAATCATAGCAGCCATGGGCATTCTTCAAATTTTACTCCCCTAGGGCTAGGGCTGGGGTTGATGCACAAAGCTCCAGGTTCTTAGTACTCAAGTATTAGGCACCATGATGTTGAAACAGATAATATTCACATCACTTGGATTTCGTTTTTCCCATTTTTTAATAAAGGGCAGCCAAGTCCTGATCTCCAAGGAGTTCAAGAGATGCTAAGTCACTATCTTGCCCTTATTTAGCGCTTCAATGTGGTAGTGTCAGTTGATTAAAATTTGCAGAACTACTTATCCTAATCCTTTTGGTTTTTTCCTGAGGCAGGTGTGAGCTTATAGACCCATTGGGTCTTTTGAAGACAGGAATATAACACTCTTTCTCTCTCTTTCTGTGTGTGTGTGTGTGTGTGTTACACATTGGAGGCAAGAGAGAGGCCTTCTATAGGTCTCACGTTAACTGTTTGGGATTTGGCTTACGGAGGGGACACTAGAGCATATGGGGGAGTTGGAGGATCAGGGGAGTTGCAGATCTATTCAGGATGCATCTTCGCAGGAGAGATGAGGAGGCCAGATATATCTGGATACAGCAACGCTTGGATGGGTAATGATTAAACCTAGCACTACATGTATAGCAGTCATGGGTAGTCGTTATATCTATGGGTAGAGCTCTCTCAGTCAGCCACTTTGCAGTGGAGACATCCTGCTATGCGTAGAGCTCTCTAGCGGATGGGTAGTCATTATACCTAGCATTATATGTATACATTGCAGGTTTTTCCAGGTTAGGGGGCATTCTTGTACTAGGAGATATCAATGTGCGGACAGGGCATTCAGGTTCAGCTCTTTGACTTTGGCAGGGACCCATCATCTTGCATGAGCTAGACTAACAATGAGGTGTGTCATCTTTCTTGTGGCCCTAGTGTGGCAAAGGAGCACAAAATTGTTGCTATCTAGGCCACAGTATGACACTGGTGTTATTTGAGGTTGCTATTGCAACGTGTGAGATGGAAAAGGAAGATGTGGAATTCCAAGTCCTTTTTTGAACTTTTCTTAATAAAATGATGGAAAGGAGTGGTCATGAAAGAGTGGATTTCCATGGCTTCATGGCAGATGAAGCACAACCCAATTGGAATTCCGAGCACATATACCTCTCCTTCTCTATCTTTGGCACCTTCCCTGGACAGACCCCTAACATGTCTATGCTCCTTTACACATTTGGTGTAATTTCACTGTGATTTACATTATGTCTATTTCAATCACCCACACCTTCGTCTTTCCACTCTTAACACTTTTACTTTGTTATTCACCCAGCTTACCACCATCTTGCTTGAATTAACCGTAGCATCTTATGCAAGAGCCATGGCATTGCCAAACTACCATGTGGATCCATCTCTCAACATAGTTAGTACAATGACGGGTGCAAAGCCACAAGCCTATACAGGAAAAAGTGATGGGTCAAATCACTGAGCACCAAGCGTAAAGGATGTTCCAATGTCTCACTCATTCTAAGAAGAGGGTTTTGCTGGCTAAGTTTGAGGATGACTTACCAAGTGTTCTCAAGTGTAGCCAACGGTGAAGCATGGTGTAAACTCCTTGAGCAATGGCCACCCACCCCCAATACCACCCTACTACTTGGCACAAATATGTAAGGCCATACATAAACTAATAAATGTTAGGGCTAAGGACCACAAGGATTTCTAAGTTGAGCACTTAGTCCTTGTGTGTGATTTAGGGTCCCCTTGATGAGGTATCTTTAACATGTCTTTTTGCGAGGGCTTGATCTTGTGACATTCCACAAGGCCACGGACCCATTGGACAGCCATAACTACCATACCATCATGATTGGTTATACACTACCCGATCAGTGTTGAAATCTGAAATTAGCTCAGGACTTGGGAGGCATGGGGTATAGGGGTAGAGGATAGGCGGTCTTTTGGAGGATGCATTATATGCTGGATGATCATATCTTAACAGTGTGAGCTGTCATTGAGGACGCTAGGTTGTGTAAGCGAGGAGTTTGTTGCTTTGTGCAATTCCACGGGAAATTTGATGCTATTCCTCGAGTATGCCTTTCAGACGTCTTCAAAAGGTGGGCCTCCCACTAGAGATTATGCGGGGAGTCATGGCATTATATATGAGTAGGTTAGAGTGAAAGCAAGAGCACTAGGAGGCATGTTTACAGAGATCACTAACACAGTTGGGGTGAAATGGAGATATGCCATCTCTTCAATACACTTTGGCCTATACATAGATGGAGGTTTTACTTGATTGACATACTTGGCAACCCAAGCTCCCCTCTAGCTAACACGTTGATTCTATCTTGTTGTATGTAGGTGACATATGTAAACAAAAGGGCAACTGTACATGGAAGCTCCCCTCTAGCTAACACGTTGATTCTATCTTGTTGTATGCAGGTGACATGTAAACAGAAGGGCAACTGTACATGGAAAATCTTATCAATCATGAAATTTGAAAATACACATAAGCACGCCAAATAAAACAAGATGACAAATTTGCACAGTACACCACACTAGGGGCTAGAAGATTGGTTGATCCCCTCCCTCCCCTTATGGTTAGATTACCAAAAAGGAGTCTGCTTCCAATACAACTTTGCGGGTGCCCAGGGTTCACCATTGGCTGCATCAGTTTCTTCCAATACAATATGAAAACAAGAAAACAGAACATAAGCTGAATTTGTTGACAATTTTGAGCATAAGTGAGCATTCTTAGCATCAAGCACATGCAGGACAAATATGGACAGTCCATAGCACTCCCACATCAACTCGGGACAACTCAACATCATCGTCTTCTTCCTGTCTAGCTCATAGAGCAAGTCGACCAGCCCTCAAAAGGCTGTTTATAGCAGTCAATCAATCCTCGGTAGCCATAGAAGAAATCGACCAGTAGCAGTACACAAGCATGCAAGCCCCCGATCAAACGGAAAAAATGTCCATGTGCACACGACTAGCTCTTCCTGTCTGTTTTTATCATCTGTCTAGTCTCTATTCAAGTTGTAAATCAGCCGGCCAGAAGTGGAGAACATGTAGAAGGGGTCGGCCAGCACTTTCCATGCACCTGTTAGGTTTTTTTGTCGTGGGTAGAAGGCTATAAACAGCTTGTAGAAGCAGTCGATCAGCTCCCATGCACCCAAAAAAGTAGGCGCCTACCTCAGAATTGGAGTTTTTCTCCCATAATATGGGGTCCTGCTGAAAATAGCCTATACGTATGCTTTTTTGGTCCAGAAGGGGGGGCCTAACATCAGTTGGTTTAAATTTAGCCCCGTGTCCACCTTATGGCTGTCACATGTATTAAAATAGTCCTGCCCAGTGTGAATACCTTATAAATTGTCTGGCCACCTATAAGTGTGTGTGAACCTGCACCCATAATTATTAGTATATGAAACCTTAAAGCTGTAAATTGGGTTTCTGAGTACACTTACCACCTGCAAAACACATGTAGACCACCTATCAGTCCCAAACAGGTGTGCACATACACGTCCACAGGGTGCCCAGGTGCCCCCGCAGGCAGAAATCTCAAGCATTGTTCAGGCAAACAAGACAAGTCATCCAAAGATAAAAGCAAAGTCATGCACACACATGAGTGCAGCTAGACTAGAAGAAACACCCATCTGCTCCGATAAAATGTCTAGGGCTCATGATCCTTCTGGAACCTTCCCACAACATAAATACAAAAGATCTCCAAGATAGCTAGTCCCAGGGAATTACATCATGTCAGGCTCCATGAGCCATACATATACACCATGTCAAGATACACCAGCCATACATGTATGGTCATTTCAGGCTCCATATGCCAAACAGACACACCATGTCAGGCTACACCAGCCATACATGTATGTCATGTCAGGCTTTACATGCCACACATGAACATTAGAAAAATAGAAGCTGTAAGGAATTTTGTGACATTCCCCCTGGCTCCTGAGCAGTTGACTACAACTGAAAAGCTTCCAAGTAGGCCTTCAGAAGCTTCGGATAATCCACAAAATAATTTTGCATCCATACCCGAATAGTTTTTAAACTTCACAAGATACCTGCACACTAGCTTGCCACTTGCATGCTTGTGCTCTTTATGAAAAACTATCTGCTCAAGTTGTAATACCTCCTCAAGTTCATCCACTTCAAGTGGATCTTCCAAAATTGGTTCCATAGAAGGTGGTCCCACATAAGGCCTCAGCAAACTGACATGAAAGGCATTGTGTATTTTCCAATGATCACGCAATACCAATCTATATGCCACTTCATTTATTTTCTGCAATATTTGGAATGACCCGTAATACCTATTTGAAAGTTTAGGAAACCGGCCTTCTTTACCTGGCCGCTTTTAAAGACGTGCTTTCTCAAACTTAAGTAATACCCAATCACCTTCCTTGAAAACCACTTCTCGCCTTGTGTTTGTTAGTTGCCTTTTTCTACTTAGCTTGAGACCTTTCTATGGCTGTCCGAACTTGTGCAAACACAGTATCCAAATCTCGGACATACTCACCTGCTGCAAAGATTTCATCTTTTGTTCGTAAGATCGGTGGAAGCACCACCTTGCTATAGACTATCTCAAACATAGGCTTATTTGTTGAAGAATGCACCTTGTTATTGTATGCAAACTCAACCAATGGCAAATACTTTTCCCAATCTGACTTCTGCTTAGCTACATAACACTTGAGTAAATCAAGCACAAAATTTTGCAATTTCACTCTGATCATCCGTTTGAGGATGATAAGCTGATGAAAAACTCAGCTTTGTGTCTATATTATCAAACAATGCCCGCCAAAATAAACTGGTAGTCCGAGGATCTTTATTCTCCACAATAGTTTGGGCATGCCATGATGTTTGAAAATCTGAGCTAAGAACAATTTTGCCATGCGCTCAAGCTTGATTGTTTTCCTCACAGGAATAAAGTGTGCCTAAAACGATCTATAATAGTCCATATAGCATCATTTCCATGTGCCGATTTTGGCAAATCCATAATGAAATCCATAGTGATGCTTTCCCATGGTTCCTGTGGAATGAGTAAGGGTTGAAGCAAACCAGGTGTCTAGTGTGTTAAACTTGACATTCTGACACACTATGCACTCTTGCACATAAGCTTCAATATCCTGGCGTAAAGCTGGCCAAAAGAAATATCTTTCCAAAGCCTGTGTAGTAGCCAAAATACTGTGATGACTAGTATATGGCGGAGCATGACACTCTTCCATAACCTTTTGGCGTAATTCACGCACTACACAAATACGATTCTGCATCATCAGAAATCCATCTCTAATCGAATAAGATGGGACAGCAGTACCATTATTCAAATCAGCCCAAATAAGTTGAAAATCTATGTCCAAAGCATACATATCTCCTATCCCTGATAAGTCCTAATGATAGGTGGTAGTTACGGCATGCTTTTGAGGCCTGCGTGACAAAGAATCCGCCACCAAGTTCTTCTTGCTCGGGATATGCAAAATCTGAAAATGGAACATGGACAAGAAGTTTGCCCACCTTAGATGCTTTTCCAAGAGTTTAGGTTGTGTAAGAAAGTGCTGTAAACTCTCGTGATCTGTTTTTACCATGAATTAAGATAATGCTTCCATGTTTGAAGGTCATGAATAATAGCTAACAACTCTTTCTCATAAACGTGCAAATACAATTCCGCATGTTGTAGGCAGCGGCTTTCAAAAGCCATTGCATGTCCCTCTTGGTTCAAAATAGCCCCCAAACAATCTCCACATGCATCACATTCAACCACAAAAGGTCTACGCAAATTTGGAATAATAAGAATTGGCCCTGATATAATGGCATCCTTCAACTTCTGAAAAGCTATCTTTTCGGGATCCGACCAACAGAATGCTACTTTCTTCTTCGTTAGATCATGTAATAGCGAAGCTAAGAAAGCAAAGTGTCGAATAAATCGACGATAATAAGAGCATAAACCAATGAAGCTCCTAACTTGATGCACATTCTGCAGTTTTGGCCAATCCTTGATGGCTTGAATCTTTGCGAGATCCATGCGTACTCCATCTTTGGAGACAATATGCCCTAAATACTGAATTTTTGACGAAGAATTCACTCGTCTTCCCATTGATGAAAAGTTTATGTTTCCTTAACTCTTCAAAATTTATGTCCATTCTATTGAAAGTGGTGGGAGCATTTGTAAGTCCAAATGGCACAACCAAATACTCATATAATCCAAATGATGTTTGAAATGTCGTTGTGTGCACATCTTGAGGTACCACTCTAATCTGATGGTAACCACTCTTAAGATCAATGCGACTGAAACAAGCAGCTCTCTCAAGGTTATCAAGAATATCATCGATTCGAGGAATCGGAAACCTGTTCTTGATAGTGATCTTGTTGAGGGCCCTATAATCAACACACATTCTGTATGTCCCATCCTTTTTCTGCACAAGTAAAACTAGAGAACAATAAGGCGAAGAACTTGGGCTTATCAACCCCTTCTCAAGCAAATCATTTACTTGAGTCATGATTTCCTCCTGTTGGGCAGCACTCACCCTATAAGGAGGTCGGTTAGGAGAAGAGCTCCCAGGGATTATGTCAGTACAATGATCCTCTAGCCTCTCTAGGGGTACCTGTTCTGATAGTGAATCAGTAAAACAATCAACATATTCACTTAAGAAATCAATCTTATCTTGATCTACGAGAGTTACAGCATCATGCTCAACATTATCACGTACAAAGACCAAGTAAGAACAAGCTGATTTCTTTATTGCCTTTGAAATAGATATATGGCTTACAATGGGTATGGGACTCCCAAGTACCCTCATCAATACAAACTTCCCTACTTCTATGAGTAAACATAACTTTCTTTTCTTTGTGCAAAATCTTGGGATTCAAACAATAATGCCAAGGCATCCCAAGTATCACATCACATCCCGTAAGTGGTGCCACGAGGAAGTCTTCATGATCCAAAATCCCTGTATCTGTATGTGAAGCTTCCCAATGATGGGAGTGACCTTAACTTCCTTGCCCTTAAAGGCAGCATTTGCATGAAAGTCCATGCCCAATTCCTCGTGCTTTAACCCAAGAGCAGCAACCATCTATATGGATATGAAGTTATCTGTTGAGGCATTATTAAAAAGGAATAAAGTTGTTTGGTCCTTTAACTTGCCCCAAGCTTTGCATAAGATTCTTCTATTTGGTTCATGTACAGTGTTACCCTGAACATCGAGTATAACATTCACACTCGGTTTGGCATCCTACACATTATTCTTTTTGAGATTTTGGGGGCATTGAGCTTTCATGTGATCTTGGTTCCCACATGTGAAGCACTTCCTCTCTCTCATGCAATCAAAAATATGATGTCTGGACAGCTTAGGATCATCCTTTTTACCCCCTGTCAGAGCCTCCTTTTGCATCCTTGGACTCATTAGGCATAAACTTAGGTGGCTGTCCACCCCTTTTCTGCTCATTTCCAGCTTTGAATTTTCCCTTGTATGAGCTGGATTCTTGTCTTTTTGACGCTCCCTTACCATGCAACTCCTCAGAAATAGTGGTTGAGTATATGAGCTCCTGTAAGGTGTTGTGGGGATACACTGCAAGGCTCTTTTGAATGATTCGATGCAGCCCTGACTCAAACTTTCTTTTCTTCCCGTCCTCACTAATCGTCATGAAAGGTGTGACTTTGAGAAGAATCTGCCAAAACTTTGAAACGTAAGAGGAAATGGATTCGCCTTCATCCTATGTTAGCCAATCCCATTCCTTTCGTACATCCTTCTCGAAGTGAAGAGGAAGGAACTGATCATAAAATTGCTCTTTGAAAGCACTCCATGTACATGCAGCTGTCTTATCCAAAAGCTTTGCCATCCACCAATCACTTGCAGCCTCTTTAAGATGCATACCCACATGCCTGAGCATAGATTTCTTGGTAAATTCCTCAGTGCAAAAGGCTATTTCAAATTGCCTTATGAAAGCAAGTGCCTTGGTAGTATCCAACTTTCCATTATAGCTCTTGAATTTGATGTCCTTGTCCCCTAACTTGTACTCTTTGGCCTTCTTGCTATGACGAGCATCCCGACGCTCTAATACATCATCCTCCTTGTCATGTCTACGATGGCGATGGTGCCCAGATCTAGGGCTGATTTCCCATGTAACACCTTCGTCGGAACTTGAGGAGCACGAACATACCTAGAAGGTGGAGACATCACCGACAATGCATGATCTTCTGCATCTCTCAAATGGGCTGAAAACCCCTCATCATCCCCAACGAGCTGCATGTCGATGTACAGCATCTCCTCAGGCTGCATGCCCCCTCATATCTATTGCATGGGCTACAAGCCCCCTCAAAACACTTGCTCGGGCTACATGCCCACTTACATCACTTGCTTGGGCTGCATGCCCTCTGACATCACTTGCTTGGGCTGCATGCCCTCTTACATCATTGGTGTGGTTTGCATGGCCTCTCACATCACTGGTGTGGGCTGCATGCCTTCTCACAACATCATCGGAGTTCCCTTCACGAGATAGCCTGCGAGGTTGTCATGTGAAGACCCACTTGCCCTCATCATCGGAAACAACATCACCACGGCTTTTTAAATAAGCAACAGCCAACTCTGGAGGTTTGTCAATTCCCATCTTTTGGGCAATTGCATCAAAAGAAGTGACCACATCAGCCTTAACATGAGACTTTGATTCAATGACCCTTTGTACATCAGGATCTCTTAGCAAAGCACGGAGCTCTTCAAGCTCATTCATCAAGGAATCAATATTCTGTTGGTCCTCAGCTCTGACAGACAATGGTGGATCGTTATCCGTTGCCAAAGCCCCAACATGATCCCTGTCTCTATCTTCTTCCCGCATTAGGCGAGTACGGGTGATAGAGTTCTCCACCACATAATGATCTTACTGGCTGCCCATAATGTATCTTCTAGCTTTTCAGAAAGAAAAGAATTTTCAATCGCTCTCTACCAGTTCCCCAAGTATGATACCGAATAGACTACAAGGGTGCAACAGTGCCCCTACATAGACATGAGGGCCATGAAGTCTTTCCACACGCTCAGTGCTGCTTAAACCAAAAGTAACCTCTTTCGAGGCACGACAATAAGACGAGGGCTACCTCAGAATCCTAACCTTCTCTCACCGATAAGGACTCCTTACAACCATATCCAGCATCATATTAGGCACAACTATGTAGACAACCAGGCTCTGATACCAATGTAAACGAAAGGGCAACTGTACATGAAAAATCTTATCAATCATGAAATCTGAAAACACACATAAGCATGCCAGATAAAACAAGATGACAAATCTGCACAGTACACCACACTAGGGGCCAGAAGATGGGTTGACCCCCTCCCCCCCTTTATGGTTAGATTACCAAAAAGGAGTTTGCTTCCAATACAACTTTACGGGTGCCCAAGGTTCACCATTGGATGCACGTATTTCTTCTAATACAATATGAAAACAAGAAAACATAACATAAACTGAATTTTCTAACAATTCTCAGCACAAGTGAGCATACTTGACATCAAGCACATGCAGGACAACTATGGACAGCCCATCGCACTCCCACATCAGCCTAGGACAACTCAACATCATCGTCTTCTTCCTGTTTGGCTATAGAGCAAGTCGACCAGCCCTCAAAGGTTGTTTATAGCAGCCAACCAGCCCTCAGCAGCCACAAAAGAAATCAACCAGCAGCAGTACACAAGCCTGCAATCCCCCGGCCCCAGCAGAAGGAAAAACTGTTTAGGTGCACACGACCAACTCTTTCTCTCTATTTTTATCATCTGTCCAGCCTTTGTTCAAGCTGTAAATCAGCCAGCCAAGCAGTGGGAGAACATTCAGAAGGGGTCGACCAGCACTTCCCATGCACTTATTAGGTTTTTTGTCACGGTAGAAGGCTGTAAACAGCTTGTAGAAGCAGTCAATTAGCTCCCATGCACCAAAAAAACCAGGCGCCTACCTCAGAACTGGAGTTTTTCTCCCATAATATGGGTTCTTGCTGAAAATACCCTACATGTGTGCTTTTTTGGTCCAGAAGGGGGGGCCTAACATCAGTTGGTTCAAATTTAGCCCCGTGCCCACCTTATGGGGCTGTCACATGTATTAAAATAGTCCTGGGCCCAGTGTGAATACCTGATAAGTTGTCCGGCCACCTATAAGTGTGTGTGAACCTACACCCATAATTATTAGTATATGAAACCATAAAGCTATAAATTGGGTTTTTGAGTACACTTACCACCTACAAAACACATGTAGACCACCTGTCAGTCCCAAACAGGTGTGTAGATACACGTCCCACAGGGTGCCCCGGCCCCATGGACAACGGAGGCAGAAATTTCAGGCATTGTCCAGGCAAACAAGACAAGTCATCCAAAGATAAAATCAAAGTCATGCACACACATGAGTGTAGCTAGACTAGAAGAAACACCCATCTGCTCCAGTTGTATGATAAAATGTCTAGGGCTCATGATCCTTCTGGAATCTTCCCACAACATAAATACAAAAGATCTCCAAGAAAGCTAGTTCTAGGGAATTACATCATGTTAGGCTCCATGAGCCATACATATACACCATGTCAAGATACACCAGCCATACATGTACGGTCATGTCAGGCTCCATATGCCACATAGACACACCATGTAAGGCTGCACCAGCCATACATGTATGTCATGTCAGGCTGCACATGCCACACATGAATAGTAGAAAAATAGAAGCTATAAGGAATTTTGTGACAACATAGCTCTTATATCTGATTTGGTTGAGGGGCTACAAAGATGTGTGACAACACTACATGCTTTTTATGAGTATTGTCAGGCAAAAATCTGAAAGTTGTTTTGGGCTTGTGTACATATGGAATGCATGGTGTGTGAATAAGCTTTGCCCTGAATGTCTTGGCAAATGTATAGACTGAATGGCTTTGCAGTGAGCTGGTATATGCGTGTTGTTTTTTTTGGGAGCAGATGCTGGAGATTTGGAAGTTTTTTATTGTAGCAGCATGAATGTGGAGATGGCCGGCAGTGCATGGCACCGACTGTAATTGATGTGTTTGGAAATCATGATGCAGCTGATGGAAGGCTGTGGGCAGCTCTTGTTTTGGAAGGAGTGTGGACGCTGCACATGAATCTGAAGCACATGGTGATGTATAGGGTGATTGTGGCCATTATTGAAGCTTTAGAGGAAAATAAAAAGAATAAAATACCAATCGATGTGGCCAGCCTGTTGATAGCCACGTGGAAGCTTGTGCTGCAGCCAACGCCATCTGCCAGCACGTGAATGCAGACGTCTAGAGCCTTGGCGAGAGCTGGTGAGTCGGGGTTTTTTGGGGGGAAAAAAGAAAGTGACACTGCAAAAAGAAGAGAGAGGCGCCCTGGTCATTCGGCAGAGAAAAACACGAAGGGAGTAGAGGTAGTAGCCGCCCTGGTGGGAGAGAGCTGGCGACGACGGACTGGTGGTAGCACAGCTGACAGGTGCAGGGGGCTCTGGAGTGACTGAGGAGAGCGAAGAGAAGGGGCTGCAAGGTATTGTTGCAACTGCAGGCCTCTGGGTGCGCAGGTGAGGCTTGTGAGTGACAGAGAAGCTGGGCAACGTGAACGGACAGCGTGGCTGCAGGCGAAGAGGTGGTCAGCGAAGAGAGCCAGCGTGGAGTTGTCGCCTTGAAGAGGTGCCTGGGGGGGATTCGTCAGATGCAAAGCGTGCAGTCGCTCTCTGGTGATACTGCAGAGAACAGACTTGGACGAGTTGGCGGCTTGAGTTAGCGGCTGGCACGACAGGCAGTGGTTGGCGCACTGATGGTGTAGTTGGCACAGTCGGATGTGCAAGAGAGGTGTTTTTGCTGCTGGGGAGGCTGCCTTTGTGACTGGATGCTGCTGAAGAGAGGGCCACAGAGCAGTGCAGAGCAGTAGGTGATTACTGGGAGGCCGCCTTTAAAAGCAAGGAGTCGAGGGCTGGACTACATTGAGAAAGAGTATGGGCAAGGGTGGTTTAACCTTAGGGAAATGATCTAGTGCTGATAGTGTTATACATATTTATTTTTGTTTGAGTGCAGTTTGTTCTAGTCAGGAACTTGGAGAATAGTCCATTACTGTCATGTATCTAGTGCTGGAATTAGGTCCAGATATCCATGAATTGTACTTTGAAGATCCCACTATGTTTGAAGTTGTATTTTCCGATAGTGATACAGGTTATTGGTTAGTGGTGATTCATATAGAAGAAGGGGAGTGGGCAGACTGTGAGTGGATATTAGAAGAAGACGGTTCTGAGGATATCTTGGATATCCAACTATGTAGAGATGAGGATCTGTACTCAAATATAGGTCCTGTTTTGTGCTGTCTGTCTGGTGTGGGTGGGTGGTGAATCGTGAAAAGTATTCCAGCTGGTGGCTGGTGGTGCCCCCGTTCGTGTTGGTTTTTCAAAGTTTGGGAGGTGAAGGGCTATAGAGGCATAGTCTTTTTTTCTTTTTTTCACCTCACAAGTATCATGATCTTGCAATGAACCTTGGCAAGACCAAGGTCGTGATCTTTAGTACCTCACACTAGGTGACCATCAAGGAGCATTTCACATAAGCAAGGAATTGTGTAGAGATTGTCACCTCCTATGTATACTCAAAAGAGTTAGTTTCACTAGGCCAATCTTCACCATGCATTGAATAGCTTAGGTTTAGATGGCAAGGGGATACACTACTCTAGGTCGCTTAAAGAGGTGGTGTTTTTTCCATGCATGCTTTCAGAATCCCAACACTAAGAATAGTTTCACACTATATCTTACTACATAAACTTTATGAATTTCTACTAGTTTACTTAAACTTCGTGAGCTTCCTCTAGTTGTTTCACTAGGTGGTTATACAAGATCCAAGTTTCATATTTTATTAAAATGAAAGGCCAGTAAAATCTTGCATGTGCTACCACATTCCGGTTGTTGGGGTATAAGGATTGGTGGTGGGTATGATGCATAGATTAGTGGGTAAAAGGATTAGTGGGAATGTCGATCAGTGGATATACTCATCTTAACGTCATATTTTTGTTTAAAGATGAGGGGGAACGCTTCGTAGACACGATGGTCCCAATTCCTTCATTGTTTGTTTGGGCCCAATCTTCATCTTGCTGCTAGGTCGCCTCCTTTTGGGCAAGCGCACACTATGCATGGTTTGACTGGTGGAAGTCTACATAATTTATTCCCTCGACCCTGGTGAGAGATACATACATCCCCACATACAAACTGCAACAAGTACAAGTCTTCATTAACATGATCCCCTCTAGGCACGACTACCACAACTCAAGGGCATTGTCTTTACCTCTTGCAACCATCATCTCGCATTCATCCTTGGTTAACAACTCCATCCTTGGTTGATTGGAATAGGTTGACATGATTAATAACTCTTGCAACCATCATCTTGCATTGATTGGAATAGGTTGACATGATTAATAACTCCTATAGGGCATTGCAAAATTTCAACTAGTCACTGTGCAAACAGATAAGGAATCTTCTTCTTGAGTGCTTACAATGTCTAGTATGGCAAAGCATTATGCTTTTAGGCAAAACGTAATGCTTGGACATTGGACATTGTAAACACTCAAGAAGTTGATCCCTTATGTGTTTAAACAACGTCTAGGCAAAACATAATGCTTGGCCATACCGGACATTGTAAGCATTCAAGAAGTTGATCTCTTCGTTGTTGGATATGTAGTACCTTGGCACACTGCACCACCTATCAATTCTTTAACATGTGTTTGAGGCTCTTCACTTCACCGCTTTGGTGAAAATAATTTTAAAAAAAGTAATATAAGGAAAAGCATAGTAGATCTCATACTGAATATCATTAGGTGAGGTGTGGAACAGATCGTGCCACACCTAAGAATAGTATACTTAAATGTATGATGGACACATGCACACCTGACTTGAAATACATGGTAGTATATTATGCAATGTTTGGCATAAGTAGTCCCCTAAAATGAAATCATGGACTAGGAAACTTTGTCAAATGTGATGTAGGGTGAGGATTGAGAGTCTTAGATGAAAACTGGGCTCCTCCTCCTCCACTAGGAAACTATGCACTAGGAAACTTTGTCAAATGTGATGTAGGGTGAGGATTGAGAGTCTAAGATGAAAACTAGGCTCCTCCTCCTCCTCCATTTTTTGAAGAATGTACCAACATGTTGTTCAAGGAAGTGTGATTTAGGGCGACAAGTGAGGGTCCAAGATGTAAACTCCTCCTCCTACACTTTTTGGAGAATCTACCAAAAGGTTTCTCAATGAAGTGGAATAGTGGGCGTCATCCTCCATGTTGTCAATGATGAGAGCTCAAGATCAGAAACACATGAAGGATGAGATTTCGATATCTAGTGGAAGCTAGTGGGACTTGCAAACAACAAGTTTGGATTTGGAGATTCAACAACCTACTGATTAGGTATGCATACTGGGTGGCTCTTGAGGGTGATCTTGAATAGGTGGGTGGCTTGTGAGAGTGAGTCTAGAGAATTTTGGGGTGGAGAGGGTGAGCATGGATAGGTGGGTAAATTGGGTGGCTTGTGAGAGTGAGCCTAGAGAAGTTTGGGATGGAGAAGATCACTAAGTGGGTTCTAAGTGTGAGATTATTAGAGAGGTATGGGGTGGAACGGGTTGAAAAGTGGCTCCTTAGAGTGATCCCACAGAGGTTTTTTTTGGGGGGGGAGGTGGGTCCTATGTGTGTGTGTGTGTGTGTGTGTGTGTGTGTGTGGAGAGGGGGGGAGGGGGGAGGGTCAATAGGTAGCTCCATAGAATGAACATGAAGAGGTTTGGGGTGGAGAGGGTGTGGTTTGTAGGTGGCTCTTAAGTGTGAACCTAGAGGCAGAGTGGAACGGGTTGAAAAATGGCTCCTTAGAGTGATCCTAAAGAGATTTTTTTTTTTGGGGGGGGGGGGAGGTGGGTCCTAAGTGTGTTGTGTGTGTGTGTGTGTGTGCGGAGAGGGGGAGAGGGGGGGAGGGGGGAAGGGGGAGAGGGTCAATAGGTAGCTCCATAGAATGAACATGAAGAGGTGTGGGGTGGAGAGGGTGTGGTTTGGTAGGTGGATCTTAAGTGTGAACCTAGAGGTGTGGAGTGGAGAGGGTTATCATGTGGCTCTTGAGAGTGAGCTTAGAGAAGTGTGGGGTGGACAGGGTTGATAGGTAGCTCTTGAGAGTGAGCCTAGAGATGTGTGAGTTGTAGAGGTTGATAGTTGGCTCCTAAGAGCGTGAGCATGGAGTGGAGAAGATAATTATAGAGTCAAAGATAATTATCTCCTCCTCAAGGTGCAAAGACTAGGATCAATCCATGGCCTCTATGGAAGTTGCCTAGAGGAGGGTGATAGTAGGTGTCGTGAATAAATGATTGGATGGAGCACCATTCGTGATCCCATTGGAGAATCCCCCTTGGCCTTATAAAACTATGGACTGGACAAGGTGGATGAGGTGTTAGTGGTGGTATGATGCGCTAATGGGAGGTGAGAGATAATGGGAGGTGAGAGATAACCCCAAAGTAGATGGGGTCATGGTAGAAGACTATATGCTACCATGGAAGTGGTAGAAGAGTATATGCTACCATGGAAGTGGAAGTGGCTACTATGGAAGTGGAAGTGGCTACTCCAAGAGATGGAGATGTAATAGAAGATGGTGGAAAATCCTAAAAAATATGTTGGTGTGTGCAATCAGGAGGCAGATGATGGGTTTATAGGTGGAGAGGGGGCTTGCATAGTGAGACTGCAAGAGGCACTTTGTGGGTTTACATGTGGAGAGGTGGCTTCTGAGGTGAGAATATGAGTGGGAAAGTTATAATAATGGGACTAACGAGGTGATGAAAAATAGTTTACAAGAGGAAGAAGGCATGGAGATGGTATGTGTGAGAGATACAATGGGGTGTGGTACACTAGTGGGTTGTGGTACCATAGTTTGTGCTAGATGTGGACAAGGGTGTGTGTAAGATTGTGGTGGTAATTGTGGGTGTGTGTGAAGTTTGGTTTATGGAGCTCTTAGGCTATGTAAAAGATAATTGCAATGTGGCATGCTTCGAGATGTAAATAAGATGGGTTCTTTTCATGTTGTGTGCTTTGTAGAGCAATTGTTGTAAATATGCACTCATTTTACTGCTATGCCATATGGATAGAATTTCCCCTCCAATGGATACAAACAAGGTTCATAATAGGTGGAGAAGATCAAAAGTTTATTAGGATTATTTAATTTGTGTGGTACAAGGTGGTAAAAAAAGTGCAACAAGAGGAGGTACAAGTGAGGTGGACCAATTAATTTTGTGTGCCTCTACTTAGGGATGAAGATGGATCTCCATGAGTGTGCTTTGTGTTTGGTCTTTGTGTATATTCAATAGGAGGTGAAAAAATGAAGATTGAGTTGAGGCGATGTGGATTGAGTGTGAGGTGGATGGGTGGGAAACCAACTCCCTACAAAATTTTGGATTTATAGATGACCATTGAATTTTAGAAAAATAAAGTAAGCCCAAAGATTGCAAAGAAGAATTTGAGAATACACATTGAGGACGTGGAAGCCTAAGGTGTACTAGACCATGGAAACCAAGCAGAGACGAGATCATTGGATGTATTTATCATCATCATCTTTTCTTATTGAGTCCTCCTTGGTGGAATCTTGGTACTCATACAGTTTGTCTTCGTTACCCTATTTCCAAGCTTCCTTTGTGGCCTTGGACCTCTTGGGCTTTGGTCGAGTTGTTAGTGAGTGCAGAGAGTGAGGCACATAGGAGTGGGGTCATTTCTTTTTCATTTTTATTCTTTCTAAAGCATAAGGGATCTCTCTAGGTATAGGTGCCTATACAAGTCCAAGCTACATTCAAATTTGAAGCATCAACTATTCTTTTCTTAAAATGAATTGTAATAATTTTCATGAGTCTCCATTTCAAAAGAAGCCAAAAAATGCAATTAAGCATATGAAATATTTGACATTCAGCTTTTTTGGAATAATTCTAACCTTCTAAAATGTAATAGTAAGCCATAAATAGTATGACACCAAATCTGCTAATATCAAAAATTTGAAAATTAGACTACACACCTCCACCAATCAAAATTCAAGAAGTTTAACTATGCCACTTTGCTCCTTCCAAGGCATGACCGAAATTTGGGGAAAGGGTCCCAAATTTGTCAAAGATAAGGACCATCATGCATATGTGCCTTGCTATCTTAGCAAGAAGATGTGGGCAAAGTGTGTGGGTTGTGTAGCATAGCACATGTTTCTATCTGAGGCACTAGTTTCTTGTGCATGGCACTTGTTTGAGTAGTTTCGGGTTGGGGGTAGAGGCCAAGAGGGCCGAGTATGGACATAGAGGGTAGGGTAGAAGTGGTATTGATGGGATATAAGCTTAATGGAAAAAATAAATAATGTATAATGTATCTCTATATTGAATGAAACACCTAATGTTAATGAGGTGGAGAACAAACAAGTTAGTGTGTTGTCTCTTATTGAAGTTCTTCCATTATCTAGTTCTGTGCATGTGGCCTACACAACTGTCACAAGTGTTCATGAGGTGAGTGAGCTCCCTGTGAACTATAATGGTTATGTGGTCTATAAATTGCCACCTGCACCTATTGGCAATAGGATGCAGGGAATAAACAAGAAGAAAGATGGCCATGTATGGGGGGCTGAGTATAGTACAAGATCACATGATACCTTCCCTCGCACTGTGAGGATGAGCGGATGCTATGGGATACCTTAGATGTTCTGTAGAAAGAACTGGCTTGGTTAATGACTCCCAATGGAAAGGAAAATTAAGGAAACCACTCTCAATAGGACCATTATATGCAAAGCATAGCACTTTGAAATGCAAACATTGTGGGTAGCCACCTGAGTGTGTGCAGGGACACATACATATACTACTATATACCACGTGAGAGACAGTACACTAGTAGGTGTGTGATTCATGTGGGTGATCATGAACACCCATTTGGTGATGGTTTGTCAAGGTCCATGCAAAAATAGGTTCATGACATGGTCAACCTCAGAGCTCAATTGAATCCTTATGCATCTTGTAAAGAACATTGAAGTAGCTATGGGACATGATTTAGGAGAAGTAGAAGCAGAAGTAGAGAAATGCAAAGAAGCTCTATTGTCATTCTAGACTCCTGAACATGTAAAGGATAGAGAATTTCGAAGACTACTTGCATGGTTTAATTGGTGGGATGTTCGGGTTTCTCAATGGGGAGCTGCGCTCCTTGAGTAGCATGAGGATATGTGATTTGTTCCAACTGTGAACTTGTCTGAAACAAAACATTCAAGCATGAGGGTTGTACATGGGTACTCCAAGTACGTATCACTTTATAAGGCGTGTAGTGCGGATCTAGCAATGGCATCCCTACAGAGTGCACACTACAAGGCATTCATGTATGGCAAACATCTTGGTATTGGACCATCATTGGAGAAGCTAAAGGAAAGATTCATGTCAGGGAAGGGTGGACGTAATTCTGATAAGAAGTTGGTCAACTTGACACATTCAGTGATATCTGAGGCGGCAGGGATGCATTCATCAGAGATGTATAAGCCTCATGTGGAAGAGAGAAGTGTGAGGAAGCAGAGAGGTGGTGTAGATCCTAGAGTAATACTTCCAACAGATAGTCATAGACCAGAATACTCAATAGTCACGGTAAAAAGGGTGGTTGGGGGACAAAGAAAACCAAGACAAGTGCAAGATGAGCATCTAAAAATATGCAAGGAGAGTATTGTCCATGAAACAAATTGGGCTATCCGTCGCCACGCAGGATAGAACCAAGGAGTGAGGTCACATGTTTTGGTTGCCTACAATCAACCAATAGTAGATGTGGCAAATTGATCAATAAGCTTGGCAAGAGTGCAACTTCCGACGTGCCTGCACCATGTTTTAAAGGAAGGAGGAAACATCCCAATGGTACAGCATGGCGATAAATTTGGTTTTGCAATGACAATGTTACGCATACTTTGACCGTGCATGATTCCGTTGTTACTTTTCGTGGAACTACACCAAGAATTTGGCTAGTTGTTGCCTAGGGTGCAATGTTGATAGAGGAGGAGAGAGAGAACTTGAAAAACACAAGATTTCTTTCAGAGGGTGATGGGGAACTTGGTCTGCGTGGGGGAGAAATTGGTAGGGAAATGCCTCCACCAAGTCAAGACAGACCAATAAGAAGGGACGGCAAGCTTGCATGATGGAGATCGAAGTTGAGCAAGCAGTTCCATGAGAGAATCAATCAAGCAAAAATAATGGTAGCTAAAGTGGTGAAGGAAAATGTAGCTATTGTGAGGGAATGCCATGTGTTTTTCCGGAAGACAGAAGGATCTACATCAAAAGAGTTGACATATACAGTCACCATATCTGAATATCCACGATGCTCATGTGAGGATTTCATGCAAAGGGAGGCTGGGAAGAAACTCTATATGCCATGCAAACACCTGTACTATGTGTTCATCAAGGTGTTGGGACTTCATGAGAGGTGATGCATCAGTCCATCCACCAAGCGGCTGTCCAAATTGGAATTTTCTATTGTATTGTGTGATAGAAATGCCTAGAATGGATGTGGATACTGCCTGGCCATTTTATACATATTTTACATGTTGTTATGCACTTGTATCATTTTGCCATTGTGATGTTATTGAATATGTTAGGCTCCCATGCACTCAGATTGTGGGGGTGTTTGCTCATTTTTTTTTCTCGCTTTATCAACCTTGCTCGGTTTTTGGCAATCCTCCCCTTAGACCATAAACCCATTGAACACTCAACGTATAAACCTATATGCCTATTAACTTGTAAACCTATAATCATATAGCCCATGATCCTCCTACTCATGGAATCCCAAGACACATAATCTCCTCTACCCACTCTCTACCCCAAGCCATCTATTAGGCTTCATATACACGTCTACATGCCCTTACCACCACCTGTCTAGTGTGTCCATACACAACTCTCCATCTATCTCTACACTTTACTACCCACACACCACCTACCAAGGAAACCCATCCACTTACACTAGAGGCTCAGTGTCACAGTAACATCACATTGACTTGTCACTTGTTACAACTCAAGTGCAGTGACATCATAAATACCAAAATGCTCCTTTATATCTTGCAAGCTAATTTCACATAGTGGTGTGTCAAATCTTATGGAGAGAATCTTGTTGAAGCTATCCTCAATGTGCACTGTGGAAGGCATGGTGGATATTACTGACCTAACTAGTTGGTTGATGAAAGATGAGAATTGAGAAGGATATGGAGCCGACAAAGAGCACAGATGTGCACTGTGGAAGGCATGGTGGATATTACTAACCTAACTACTTGGTTGATGAAAGATGAGAATTGAGAGGGATACGGAGCCGGCAAAGAGCAGAGATGATGCAGAGTTGGATACACCACTCATGGAATAGATTCTAGTCTTTGGTTTTCTGTTATCTTTTGTTGAATTTGATGTAGATGTCAAAAAATATAAACATTACAAATTTAAAAAAATTAATAATTAGTCGTGGTGGTCAATAGTGAAAGAACATAGGAATAAAGGGTTACCCTAATTTCTAAAATTAATCTATTCCCTAATATTAATCTATGCCTACCCTACTTCCTAAAATTAATCTATCCCTAATATTCACTACCCTACGCTAACTATTTTAATAACTAGTTTCTTTTTTTATTATCTTCTGTTCCCAAGCAGGAAGCCTCAAGCGACTTCATCTCTCCAGCCTCCTTGACCAAGTATGCTCTTCTATTGAACCTCTCATTTTCTTGGCTATGCACAGGCAGGAGAGCACTGCGTATTAATACGCGAAGCTATGTACACCTAGGAGTAGTGTGTCTATATGGCACAAGGCATATCGATACACGCAGTGGAGAGCACCGTGTATCAATACATGGTGATGTGTGATGGTGGAGCAACATGCGTGGTGTATCAATACGTGGAGTAAATGTGTGGTGTATGAGGTAGTGGAGAGCACCGTGTATCAATACGCAGTGTTGTGTGTCTCTAGGACGTTGGCGAAGCGAGGATTGAAGGGGGTATGGTTAAAAATTGGAGGGATTGGAAACTTATCTTAAAACCACCTTATTTGGGTTGAAGATTTATTTAATGCCGATTAAAGGTTCTTGAATGTATGCCGGTGTTGGTTGTTTTCATTCTATGGGGGAACCAGATCTGCAATGAGCATTGAGGTCATTGGTGACTGCCAACAAATGGTTAGGCCATAAAGGAATGGTCTAGCATGCCATTTGCTTCTTGCAAGGTAAAATTATATTCCTTCCATGTGTGGGTAGCAACACTATAGCTATTCTTTTCGGCACAGTGTGTGTTCACCTTTGTGCCCATTTTGTCCTGGTTTTGATACTCTATCTCCACAATCTTATTTCACTACGAGGTTGTGAAATTACAAGTACTTTCAATGGATTGTCATCTACATTCTGGGCAGTTGCAAAGTTCTCGGTGTGGTAATTTGGTAGGTATTTTAGCCCTTGGTGAATGGCCCAGAAGAACCATTGCACAAGCTGTAGCAATGTCATGACCTTGCAAAAGATTGATTACATTTAGTGTGAAGTAGTGGTTTGGTAAAGGAGCACCACAAAGTCCAGAAGTACGGGTAAAAGTGTTGCAATCACAATCTCCTAGAAAGTTGTCCTTCTTCATTTCTCATGTCTGAGCTAAAGCCTTTACATTGATCAGGCAACCTTGCCAATCTCTTCTCCCATCCACAGTCTGTGTCATAGAATGGGAGGCTCACAAGGGAGGGCATGCAAAGGCAGGCTTGATCAACATGGGCGCTTGCGCCTAGCACCTCTATGTAGTTTATCTGGGACTGCACACATTTGAGCGTGACATTCGTGATGGCCGATTTAATCTTGTGCACATGAACCCGCAAAGGGCTCTCGATCAACTCCTGCACAGTGCAGACCTCACACAGGCATCATTGCCCACGTAGCCCTGGATGACGTGGAATGATTCTCTCCTTGAAGTTCACGGGCATCTTGAGGCGCAGCTCATGGCCGCCGGGTGGGAGCTGACGGCGGCCCAAAAAGCAAGCTCTTGGCCCGTGCTGTCCATAGGATGTCGGTGGGCGAGGGTTGCATCCGGGGCTTCATTCTCTCTCTTCTGCTCACGTGGTCGGGTGGAACAGACAGGCCGAAGCCTCTAGCGATGGAGCAAAGATTTTGCAGGAAGACCGGCCGCGTGGCCGTCCATGAGCGCATGGTTGTTCGCCAAAGAGAGAGTGAAGCCCCCACACTTGAACCTGGTAACCTGTAGCATATATCTGATCATCTCTTCAGAAATTACATTATATAATGCATGCAAGCTGTGCATAACGGCAGTGCGTGCACAGTAGGTAGAGTATATTATGCTATCTAAACAGCCACGATAGGAGGGTCTCCATCCCCTTCTTGCAACAAGAAGAAGCTAGGGAACAAGATATTTGAGCGACAATACGTTGCCGAGCTCTGAGAAAGCCATGTCTGCGTGGGCAGTGACGAAATGCACCCCCTCCCCTTTGCACTCCATCATTAGCCTCTCATCGCGCTTGTTCACACGCATTCTATCCGCTGCCCACGGGTAATGCTCCATCATCTCCTGCAATGCACTTCTTAGCACGTCGCCCACGTTCCATGAGCTCTTCCCCTACGGAGGTGTGCTGTAGAAGAGAGCGACTGCTTTGTAGTAATCGTAGAGCTGATCCATGTTGGAGAGCTCCAACGTCGTTCCCATTCGCTTGGGCTCTCTCGCATTCATCATCATCGTGGGCTCAAAAGTAAGCCTCTCTAGCTTTAGCTCAGATTGGACAATACGTTGTACCTTTCACATTTAGTTGAGGACAAGAGATTGGCAAGGTTACGTGATCAATGTAAAGGCTGGTTGGATCTTGGTAATGAGGATGCATGCATGTATTCAAAGAGCATGCATACACTTTCAAAGTGAGAGATAGCCCATTGCCCATGGCGGATTAATTTTGGTGGTGGGCATGTGCTTCCAAGGGAGAGCGAGATGTACAAGATCCATTCAAAGAAGGGTGGTGGGTCAAATGTGGACGTGCATGGTGGTTGTTCTTTACGTTCCACTAAATCTTTATAGGCCCAAAAAGGTAAGTGCCACACAATATCATTGGATAAAACACTAATTCTAGTTGCGTCATTTGGCAAGGTTACCTGATCAATGTAGAGGCTGGTTGGATCTTGGTAATAAGGATGCACATGCATGTAAAGGCTGGTTGGATCTTGGTAATAAGGATGCACATGCATGTATTCAAAGAGCAGATAGTGGATGGTTGGTGTTATGGGTACCACTAGCAGGTGTTCCATCTCACTGAGCTTCTTCTTTTGTTTCCCTTATAAAAAATTGTTCGACTAATCTACTAAACTATTTGTTATGCTGCTTAGGATAAGTCATAGCTTGGTTGGAGCACTACCTGCATGTCCAAGGACTTGAAGTTGGGCGTCGCATCTTTGTCCACAAAAAATTGCCACATGGATATGATTTCCAAGCTGGCATCGAACTGTAAGATTCTTTGCATTGCTCCATTGAAGTAAATTTGATCGTTGTCACGTGATTTATAGACCTCTTTCATGCAGATGAGGTCATCCTTGTTGGTGTTTGCAAAGCGAGTCGATTGCCGGCCTCTAGTGTATATCTAGAGGAGAGCATGTCTTTCTTTAGAAGGTTGCAATCCTAAGGCAGTAGTCCTTGACTACCACCCAACAGGGAATTTCTATGACCATATCATGGTTGCCATACTCTTGCCATTAAAATTGATGTACATCTTGTCCCTTTACTCCCCTAATGTATCTCTCAACCAATGGGAGGTATAGGTTCCCTTTGAAAGTTCTTCCTCGTCCATGAAAGGGTGGGAAACAATAATATCAGGGATGAAGGTGGAGATCCTCCTTTCTCAATTGTGTTGTTTGAGCTCAGAACCTGACGATGAGCATCTTTAAAGCTTGGCTCAGAGGTGGATTAATCTCAAAAGAATCCATAGTAAAAGCTTGCCTAGTAGTGGTTGGCGATCTTGGGAGCAAGCTAGAGTTTTCTTCACATCAACAGGCATAGCAGACCATCATAGCCCAAGGGTGATAACCTCCATCACAGCAAAACCGAAGTCTTTCGAGTCATCATAGATGGTAGCTCGGGGGTCAACATCATGTAACATCATATCAGAGCAACCAAGAAGAAAGAGTTGGGGCTTCGTATCAGCAACCCAGCTCCTTTTTCCATCAGAACAGTCGACGAAATAGAAGTCATGCCTTTAGAAATGGTTAGGTTAGTCCCAGTTTCCCTTGAAGGATTAATGTTCCATATGTTTAGTTGTCATAGGCTTACCCCTAGCTAGAGGAGCATACAGTCTATTGATAGGTAGGTCGTGGTTGCAAGCTACTCAAGTGGTGCATGATTGGGGTCAAGCCAGCTTACATGTTCCCACAACAAAAGGCATAATGACCCTATCTCTAGAGAAGGGTATTGATGAGGCCTCAAGTGGAACCTACATGATACCATCCCCATAAGGAAGATAGTTGATGATGCAAAGTAGGAGAACCTCTCTTTAAAGGAGTTAGACATACCATGGTATGAGTTTCCATTAGAGGAGTGGCAAGGAATACCCCTAGATAAGAACTGGGATTCGTTAGGGTTAGAAGGAAAAAGTGAAGAGCCACAAGGTAACTAGTTGGAGTCCTATGAAGAGTTAGTGAGTTAGATTCGAATCTCGGTGGGATAAAGCTAAGGAGGACTCAGGAGATAACAAGGCTCTTATACCATGAAAGAACATAGAATAGCAGAGCATCACATGAGCAGAAGCATGGCATGCCGACAAAGGCTAACAACCAACCGAGTCTCTCCCCCCTTCCATAAGATCTCATGAAACCAACATAAGATCTCATGAAACCGAGTCTCTCCCCCCTTCCATAAGATCTCATGAAACCAACATAAATGTGGGGGATGAGGGGAGACGAAGGGCATTTTTCCCTATATAGAGGGGTTAATTTGACCCCAACCTATTATGTGGGATAAGAGACTGCCACATGGCAGCAGCGTGAGAAGTAGAGGGCAAGAACCCAGTCTATCATTCTTTAGTCTTTGCTTGAGGGGTT